>NC_134498.1:45754685-46102185 GCF_040206685.1 Ascaphus truei
TGAGAGGGGAAAGAAAGATGGTGGAGAGAGGGGGAAGAAAGATGGGGAGAGAGGGGGAAGAAACATGGCGGAGAGGGGGAAGAAAGATAGGGGAGAGAAAGGGAATAAATATGGGGGAGAGAGGGGTATGAAAGATGGGCGAGAGAGGGGTAAGAAAGATGGGGGAGAGAGCGGGGAAGAAATATGGGGAGAGAAGGAGAGAGAGACAGAAAGAGGTGGGAGAGAGAGAAACTTGCGCAAAAATGAGCACACCTGAGCTACCTGGAAAATGTGCTAATTTGGATATGCAAAGTACATTTAAATGATTTAAATGAGCATATTTCCCAGGTATCTCCGATGTGCTCCTTTTAGGGTAGAGGACAAATTGTATTGCAGAGGACCACAAAGAAAACAAGGTTTCCTTACACACAACACCGATTGCACCATGTTTAGCTGCTCATTGGGGCCAATATAGTTCCCCGGAGTGAAATATAGCTAAGAAAAAATCCTGGCAAATCTAGGGCTGCTATTCCCTCCAAGTTCTTCCATTCCCACCTTCTCTGCTCTCTCAAGATCTATTAATCAGTGTATAGTCATTTAAAAATTGTTCATAGTAAGGTTTGTTCCACGCCAGAGGGTTGAAAGTAATGAATAAAGAATGTATGCCACGACTGAGCTATGACTACTACATATGGTTTGAATGTGGGCTACTATTTAAATATAAAATCAATTAATTTAAAACATGTCACTGAGTTTTACTGGTTATTTCCATCTGCACCTGCTGTGTGCTCCTCCCTGCCATTATAATCCCAGCGCTGTAGATACTGTATGTCGGATGCAGATTAGCACAGAGAATATTAGCCATTGCATGGCTTCAGTAGCTGGCTGCCTGCTAGTCTAACCAAAGTTACTGAGTCATTGAATGTTCATAAAGTTTTTAATAACCCAATTGCGAGACTTGCTTTTTTAATGAGGAGCTGTGACCTTTTAATGAATTAAATACTCAGTTATTTTATCTCTCACTTGCATAGTTCTCCATACTTTGCATATAAAGCGAGGGTTTTATTTTTTGGAAACTAAGTACGCGCTGTAGCTACTGACCACGGAAGTAAGAGGTTAGGGGCACACGCTGAATCTATATACCTGCCTCGGGGGCGCAGAGATCACCCCCCCATCGGGGAGACCTATAATGCAGGGCACGTCCTCCTAAAACATGAAGGAACCGGCGCCCCAGAGGTCTTCATACAAGAAAAGAGATTTTAATCCACACAGATCGATGTTTTGGTAGAATTCACTGACCTTTGTCATGCTACTGAACATGGAACATCAAAATGAGAATCTGAAATATAGCACTAGGTAGGATTTGGGAATAGAGATGGGTGAATTGTTTTGGTGGATTTGGATCCACAGAGGATCGGCCGGTTCCTTTGGTCCGTGGATTTCCGTGGATCAATCTGAAAAAGGGCAAGTCGCCTTTTGAGGATTTTTTATTATTATTATCAATACACTCCGTGGATTCTGCAACACGTGGACGGCATTTGTAGAATCCAATCCATGGATTCAGCAATCCGGTGGCGGATTGTTAAAAATCCGTCAACGGATTGCTGAATCCGCGGATTGGATTCTACAAATCCGTCCGTGGGTTGTATCCAGTGGCAGATTTTGATGAATCCGCGCGGATTAAAACCAGACCAAATCCATCTGCAGATTTTACACCGCGACATGGATTTGGGGGTAACATCAGAGAAAATCCGGGAAACTCATTTGGGCGCATTCGCCCATTTCTAATCGGGACACCATCCGCGAAATATTTGTCCTTTTGTGGTATGGAGGATGTATCACAAAAACACGATAGAACATCATCTGCGCTATCACACTATTCTTTTTCTTTTTTAAACATTTTCAAACTCATTAAAGAAAGAATTGACAGTTATTAATTCATTTTAATGCTCATGACGAAGATGTTATTTTGATTCCCATTGCTTTGAGAAAGTGCCGTTAGTTTGTATTAAATTGAATACAAACAGAAATGAACGGCTATACTGTATAATGTGGCTGCCAAATCAAAAGAATTGGAAAACTATACAAAATCACAGAAGAAAAATAATAAAAAACCTACAGTATAATCCGGAATTCCCTTTGTAGAAAAAAAAAATAACAAACTGCCTATATGGAAGTTCATCTTTCTATCACAGATGGTAAAAATACTTGCAATAAGAAAACTTGAGGTGAAGGGTAAATCTTTGAAAAGCTTTTAGTATATATAATAAAGTTCTCAGTAACCCAAACAATATTTTATCTTACAAGCCTTTGCAGAATAGAAGTAGATCACATTAACTGCATTACCCCGGTCTACATTCCTACTTACCTCCACAAAGAAACACATACGGTTAGTTTGGTGCGACCTATCCTTCATAAATCCATGCTGACTATTACTAATAATTTAGTTATCAATTAGGTATCCCTGAATACTGCAAATAGCTTCCCCACTGTTGATGTCAGGGTATGTGTGTGTGTGCGTGTGTGTGTGCGCGTGCGCGTGTGCGTTCAGAGAGAGAACCTTATTGTTTCATGGAGTCCCAAGAAACGTATATACAGTAAAGCACCTCCACAAACACTCCTTTATATGTGGAGAGAAACATGTGCCAAAACTGAACACACCTGAGACCCCTGGGAAAAATGCTAATTGGAATATGCAGAGTATATTCAAATGACCCAAGATAGCATTTACTCTCTCTCCCCTCTCCGAGCTTTTTCTCAGAGTACTTTATAATCTGGTGAAATGTAAAGTGCAAGGGAAAGTTTCTCATTCCTCTTTGACTTTGTCAATTTCGGCATGACTTTTACGGGTAAAAGTTTACATAGAATATTCTTGAATTTTCTAACTTAAAAAATATATATATATCCCATTGAACTGTAGGCAACGTGAACTGTGGCACGTTCACAAATCTCTAATGTTGAACAAAAATGTATCAGTTAAAAAAACCTGTTATTTGCTATCTAAAGAGGCAAAAATACCTGTGTGGACCATGGTAACAAACTTCCGATATATCAAAAGAATACAATGAGTAGGAAATGTGCTGATCATCTTAGCAATGTCCCCTCATTCAATTGGCTTCATGGCAATTATGGCATTTCCCCCCCTTAACAGTGTTGGGAAATCAGAGCTGAAACATGGGCGATTTGCACCTTTTTGGTGGTGGCGGGTGGGGGGGGATGGGCGATCCTCAGTTCAGGTAGTTGAGAAACAGAATCAATTTAACAACAAAAAACAGAGGTCAGGTGGGAATTGCTATTTAACTCATTTGTTTTGCCAGAAGTGACTGCCATACATGGAAGAGCCGTACAGGTTATAATGGCTAATTTTATTACCGAAAATAATAATAATAATAATAATGCCGTCCTAGCCACTTAATCAAACTGCTGATAACCTTGCAGGAAAAAAAAAACAGAATAATGAATGCTAACCTAACGTTACATGCAAACTGAAAATGACTCCAGTGACCTTAAAATTATTAACACTTCCTTTTTAAAATGCAGAATATTTCTGGAGGAAATGTCAATCATATATTGCCTGAATATATTCCAGCAGCTGTGAAATTTGATTAAAATGTAATGCAGCCTCACTCCTTTGCAAAATGAAGAAGCATTTAGATGGTCAACTACCTGTGAAATTGTGCTTTTTCTTGTTAATTGTCCATGATTTCCATCTTTGGGAAATATAGTTTTGTTTTGTGTAATAGCAGATGGGGTGTTTTCAAGTTTATGTTTGAAGCCTGATTTCTTACTATATAATAATAATAATAATAATTTTTCCTTATATAGTTCTGGCATCAGGACAGTCCATGGAATTAATGAGGCACGGTTATGCACAGTTATAAGAAGGGCTAATATTTGCAGTAAAGTCTGTAGCCTTACCACATAGCTAGGCGGGGATTGTGGAGGACTGAATCACTGCTCCGATCATTCACAGGGGAGGACCGTGAGTTACTTCCAGCAAAGTATTTACTCAGCATATTGTGCTGTTGTACATGCCAGTTATCTATATTTAATGTGCATACTCTTAAGGCTATGAGGGTTGAGTGACACGGGTGTCCCCACTATTGCAGGTCATCCGTGATCACCTCCCATTCCCCTTTATCGAGTTCAGTCACACCACATGCGTATGGCCTCACGATCACTCACCCATGTAGAAGATGTCTTGATTCAGTGAAGACTCCTGTTATATTACTTCCAAACAATACTGTGGACTTATTGCTGGCATTCAAAGGAGGTTTATCGATGCACCGGATTTCGGGACTGGTTTTCAGCCCTTGTACTCAATTACCACAAAGCTAGATCCTTTGCCTCATGTAAGGCTGTGGCCAGCAGGGAGCGGGCGCTCGTGCGATGCTCCCCGCTCGGCCGGGCGATTCGTGGCCGGCTAGGTGCGCACACGGGGGGCATGGCCAAGACGTCACAGAGCTGGTCGTCCTCATTGGGCGAACCGCTCACGTAACGCGCGAGCGAGTGGCAAATTCAAATTTGGTTGCTTGGCAAGCAGGTAAGCGCTGCGCATGCTCAGGCGCTTGCTCACGCTGGCCACACACATTGCCACAATGTGTTTCATCGCGGCCAGCGTGAGCGCGCCCGCCCGCCCGCTCATTGCCACCATGGCCGAGGCCTAAGACACAAATATATAGGTAGCACCAGGAGACCATTAAGCATTCAGTTCCTAGAACAAAAACGTAACATCCAACATGGATATGTTCAACACGATCTATCTAAATGTTTTACCGAAATGCACTATAGAGAAATAATGGGTCTCCCTATTAAATGGATTGTATTGGTACAGCAACATAAACATGGAGTCTGAGACGTAGAGAGACATTTTGGATCAATCAGCTGGATACCCTTCAGTCAAATGGTCTAAATTTACAGTCTAGGACATTTGGTTTTGGCTGTTTGACGACGTTTAACCGCTACTCACGTTGCTGCCGGGACATCTCACCGCCAGCCACTTCACGGCCAAGATAATTCCCTAACCTTACTCCTTACCCTAAAAACCTTTAATCTTAACCCCCAATATTAACGCTACCCCTTACTCTAAAACCCCTTACACTAAACCCCTTACCCTAAACCCCTTACCTTAAACCCCTTACCCTAAACCTCTTTCCCTAAACCCCTTACCCTAATCCCTTTACCCTAAAAACCTAACACCTATCCTTAACCCCCTACTCTAACTGCTAAATTAACCCTTAAATTAACTTACTTTGGCGAAGCGGCTGGTGGCTGAGCGTTCAGCGGTGGAGTGGCTGTCGTGGATGGTCCCTATGTGGCCAAACACCGATGGAGGTTTGGTCGTGGTGAGACAACCGGGACCAAATGGCCCATTCTGCAAAATTTCGATCTCGACCTGAAAGCCTTTTTGGATAAATAAACATATCCTTTAGTTTTTTGCTATAAGCTATTTGAGGCCAATAGAACAGGCTTTTTAATTGTATTGTTCAAAGTTAATCTACTTTTAGATGTGTGAGTGTTTATATGTACATATACACAGCTCTAATTTTGTAAATATGGTTATTTTTACGTCGGTTCTTTCTTGTTTTTTCCTATATAAAGTTTTCTTATGCCATTAACTGTATATTATTTATCTATGCACCCCACACTCAACTAACATGAGATCACAACTTAATTCTTGCATTTTTTTTTGCCAAAACACCCCCTCTTCCGGAGATACTTACCTCTGCAGGGAGTGCCGGTAGCCGCACCGCTCAGCTGGCAGGGATCACGTGATGGCCACTTTTCTAAGCTCCGCGCCCTGCAGGCCAAAAAGGAGCCATGACGTCATCAGGTGCAGCTTCCTATTGCACACATGACACGGGAGCTTTAAAAAGCGCAGAGATACCAGCACCCCTTTCAGAGATAAGTATCTCCGGAAGCAAGGGGTCCCCGGACATGAAAATAATGAGGTTCAGCTCTGGAGACGTCCTGCTTCAATCCTATGTTAAGAGGTGAAACTTGTATTTAGGTTTTTCTTTATAATGGTCCTTGTTAAGGGTGCTCTGCACTATGCATGCCTTCTAAGATGTGTTGGTGCATCTCCGATGCTCAATAAACAGAAGGGCTGGAGTCCGATCCCCTTCAAAGAGTTCAGTAGAAGCCTTGAGTTGTGAAATATGTAGGAGGCGTGTAGTTCCTCGTAGAGATCCTTAGCAAGCTTGGTAAAGCATGAGCGTGATGCCAATGCGGCCTGCAGCTCAGATGGTGTGGTCAGCACGGACAGACGAACAGACGAACAGAAGCCAAACGGTTCTTTACAGATAAGTTCAAACTTTTTATACATTTGTGAGTGCATTTTATTACTTTTAAAGGGATGAAATATATTCCTTACAGTCTACACTATGATGGTTTTAGTTTGCACCTCTGTCTTTTAGATCATATGTGTGTGTGTATATATACTGTATATATAAAATGGCTGAATCCGCGGATTGGATGCGGCAAATCCATCCACAGGTTGCGAAATCCGCGGAGTGTATTGGCAATAATAAAAATTTCACAAAACACAAATCGCCCTTTTTGAGAATGATCCACTGAAATCCGACAGGCACCCACTGCCATTTTCACTTCTTCTTTCACTTCTTCACCCTTGTGATGACGCTGTAGACCTGTGTTTGCTTCTGAACCCATTCATTCTTTTTCCTATCTCTCCAGGTAACACCCAATCACATGTTTTCCTCCATAGTCCTTTGAGTTGGAAGCTTCTGAAGTTTCCAAGTTTGACATCCATAGGTGTGCATAGGAAGAATGAACTTTCCTGCTGAGACACAGTGGAAGGTGACTAGGTTGATTCCCTGTTTGACTGTTATGCATGGGAGACCTATGTTTCATGGTTGAGCACAGCACTGAGCAAGTTAAATCTCAGTCTGAGAACAGACTGAATTGATTGGCCTGCTCACCAGGCTCGTTAGAATGTCTTAAAAGTCTAGCGTTCAGTGCTCTAGGTTGCTGTCTTCACCAGAGAGACACACACTGGAGCTCTGGAGGGAGAGACGCCTGCAACAATGTCTATTTATATTACAACTCTTTCTCTTGGGTATCCTGGACTTGAACTGCCCTTGCTAAAAAAAATAGCAACGCCCTTATTAAGGACTTATGTTTTTGTTAACCGTTTATATGCTGAAGATAAGCTCCTTTTTGTTCCACCCTTTTTAATGTGAAATTAAAGTCTATATCCAGACAAACCCACGTGTCATTGTGTTGTCTTGTTTCTTCCAAATGTGATTCACCCTATCTTCAGAATCATTCTCCTATTGATTTAAATAAAAATGTTCCCATCAACTGATACTTACTGGCCAAGGTAGACATCGTTTTAGATTTCTAGTTCTATTCTCTTTATTTTCATCTTTGTAAAGTTGACACACTTGTTGAACATCCCTTTGGTCTTGCTAAGATTCATATGGCGACTCATCTTCTTTGATCCATTGATCAATGTTCCTGTGGACTTGTCTGCAAATCGTGACTCAGTTGTTCACCATTGATTTTGATTCCTTTTTCTTCCTAATTGAATGTCTTAAAAAATGTGTCAAGTGTTGCTGTAAATAGCTTCGCTGACAAGATGTCTGCTATTGCACACCCTTGCTGATCCTTATCTTTCTTGCATCTTCCAGTAATCTAATAGTTGATGAGGAATATATGCTCCTTATAATATCATTTACAATTTACAATGTGCAGTGCTTTATTTAATTTCAGGTAGCCGGTAGCCACTCGGTACTCGCTTGGGTACCACGGATCACGTAATGGCGGCTTTTCAAAGCTACGACGCCCTGCCGGCCAATAGAAAGCTGTGATATCATCGTTGTGGCTTCCTACTGGCCATATAATGCGGGAGCTTTAAAAAGCAGAGAGATACCGGCACCCCTTTCCTCACCCCTTTGCAAAACAAAAATGTATGTATTGGGCTGCTCCTTTAATGCATTTAAATAGTTGAGGTGCTGACAGAATCAAATGCATTTTCCTAAGTGGTGGACCATATTAATTACTTCGAGATATTACTTCTTCTATAACTTTAATATGGTCCACTGTGTTGTATCAATTGTGAATTCCTGCTGCATATGGTCTGTTGCAGCCAAATATTCCGTATCTGTGTAAAAATCTTGGGATATCAAGTAGGCTGATTGATCTGCAGTTCTTCGTTTCTTTGTGTCTTCTTTGTCTCTTTTCTATGGAATTGCTTCACTGTTCTGGAATTTCCTTGTTCTTAAAGCAAGAGCTCTGCAAAGATTTTCTGCACTTCTTCCATAGCTTTCTTCAAGATTGCAGCAGTTGTTCCACCTTCCCCTGGGGCTTTTCCATTCTTCGTGTATTTTGTTGCCTTTGCTACTACTGTAAGAATGCATGGTTCATGAGTCATAGTTTATTCTTGGTCTTCATCTGCTTGATTATGCCCTGTGTTATTTGTGTTCTTGTAAAGCAAGGGTCTCAAACTCGCCTTCAAGGGCCACCTGTGCTGGAGCAGAGATATCAATAAAAGCTGGCCTGTTGGTTGCCATTGAAGGCTCAGTTTGAGACCCCTATTGTAGAGATCCTCAAATCTCATTATAAAGTGTGTTGTCTTGTCTTGTTCATTGTCATGTTAGAGGGCAATGATTTGCTTCTTCCTAATCATGTCACTGTTTCATTTCCTTTAAGCTTTTTTCTTCAATATCACCATGTCATGATTAAATGTTCTTACATCATCAGTTATACACTTGCAGATCATCTTGCCCTGTTCTGTATATTTAGTTTTTGTTCTTCAGTCTTGGGGTTGCCTCATGTATTTATTTCCTCAGCAACAGCTTAATCTCATATGCTATTTTCATAGCCTGTTAGTGTTGGTGATTCTTCAAATGTTATCTACTTTTTCAGCTATAATTTTTTTTTCATTTTTGATGTTGATGATGTTGATTGTTTTCGTCTTCTTTTTAATCAATTTTCTTCATTCTTACTTCGAATTAAGATGTAAATTGGAGCAAATGTATCAGTGATCACTTCTTGTATCCAGGGCCGCCAACAGGGGGGACTGCCGGTACAGGTCCCGGGCCCGATGTCTGCGGGGGGCCCAGCTGGCACTGCAAGTTGTGCCCAAACTCTGGCCAGGTCTGGCTGCCAGTTGCCAGTCATCTCGCCGAAAGGCCATGGCTCTCTCTCAGCTGCAAGCCTCTTCCTTGCTCTGTCCCATGCCCAGCTTTCAACACTGGCGTGCTACGGCCTCTCTGACATCAGCGCACAAGAAGTTTGGTCCAGCTTCCGGCACACGCCAGCATGAGAGGGGGTGTTGGAAGCTCAGCATGGAACAGAGTAAGGAAGAGGTCTGCAGCTGAGGGAGAGGTGGGGCTTGGGCGCCGGGCCTGGCCAGAAATCGGAGAATTCTCATGGGAAAAATTGAGTTTATCAGCGACTGTAGTACTCTGCAGTAATGATAGGCGGCACTAGTGTGTGTCTTTAATCTAAATGCAATGTAATCCATCCCTTATTCCCATTCATTTAATATGATATCCCATTCATTTCAATGGATTACACCCCTTCTTCCGGACACCCCCCCTTCTTCTGGACACTACCATCTACCGGACACACATACTGAATTGCAACGACATAAATAAAACCCACAAATAATTCTGCCGGCTTACTGTAGCCGTGCCGCGTGAACAAAGTGCTCAGGAAGCTTTAATCTCCCACCATGCCGCGGTCACGGGGACAGTAATTCTGGCTGCATCTGTATTTTATATACAGGAATAGTTCATTTTTTTATCCGCAGCTAACTCCTTGCTATAGAACCTGCCATTGGCTATTCATTGTGCACTTAGGTGGGGATTCACTAAGCCACAATGCAGCTGATCATACCCGCAGGCTGGCACTAACTGCCCTTTACTTGAATGCCAGTTAACGCTGGCTCAGGATGCAATTCCATGGATCACGGCTCGGTGAACCCCAGCCTAAATGCTTTTCATACAGTACATGGCTATTTATTGCATCTGATGGGTTGGCTTCATTTTTTATTTTTTTTACACACAAAGCTCAATATAATGAAGTGTCAGAGCAATAACACAGGCTTTGTTCTGTGAAGCTACAGTATCATTAAGGGCTCAAGCAGGATTTCCAAGATCATCACAATAACCAAATGCCCTACAATTTACTGTAAGAGAAAGCCAATAACTTGGTGAGTAAAGAAGATGCTTTTATTGCATCTAAGCTGATGCTTTTAGATCTGCAGAGCATAATGCACTGTATGTTATTTTAGAAAGCAATGTGTCAACGTAGCAAATAATGAATAGTTTAGCCATGATGCAGTTGTCATGAGATCAATGCTATTTATCCACAATCCCAAACTATCAACAGTACATTATCTTCTAAATTAAAAATGTTACCTTCCATCAAAGATTTTCCACCTTGTATTGTGTTTTATTTTGGTGTTCTATAAATGGTTGGTTATGATGTTGTACTATGTTGTGTAGGAATACATTGTTCTTATGCTGTTCAAGGAACAGAAATACGATAACTAAGTAAGGTTAGTTATCCGTGTGCCAAGTCAGAAGAGTGGTGCACACATTCTTTTGATGAGAATGTAATCTAATCAAGACTAAGACTAATCATTTTCACGGGTTATTGATCAAAAAAGTCATTGAATCTGATGATTTTGTGTACTTGAACTCAAAAACACTTCAGGTACTGTATGACTTCAACTGCATCATTGGTGTTGTATGCCCCACCAAATGAAACTATTTCTGCTGCCACTTGTGAGATTATGATTTTCACGAAAGCCCAGGCGATTTATACAGGGATCACAGCACAAGGCATAGTAAGAGGTTTAATACACAGAGGTTTATTCTGGCAAAAGCTAACAGTGAACCACATTACAAGCATAAAAACACAGTTAAACCACACACAAAAAAAACAGTATAAAATAAAATAGTCAGATTTGGAACTTACAGTGTTAACTGGGTCTTCTAACTCACTAGGTGCTGTGCATGACATAAGCCAATTTACGAATAGATGGTCTCCGCGAAACAGGCCTATACGGTGGCTACATAGTCTTCCGAACTCCTCTGTCAGGTATTTCCAGGTAGTTTCCGATCACCGGGACTTCCCATGATCCACTTCTGACTGCCCGGACACCCCCGGAGAGAGCTTTGCATTTGTAGTTCTCCTCCGCTTCAAACCTATAGAGAAACGGCATTCGGTCAATCATAGTGAGGCGGGAAGAACAAACAGATCAGAGGAGGGAACGCGGTAACAGGTCAGACCTGAAGATGGGGACTATCCCCAAAACGCTGCCCCCCTTACTTCTTTTATTTTCTCCCAGCCATTTTTCTCCATCTCCCTTAGTGATTCTATTTTTCTGTTACACCTTTTTTATTTTGCTGTTCACTTTTTTTTGCACAGTTATCCTACTATATGTGCTTACTCACGATACTGTAACACTTTTTTCCAGTGCTGTTTCTCATTTTGACATGCTTCTTCTTGCTATTGAGCTGTAGATAAGTATTTTTGTTTGCTTTGCCTCTCTTTGCAGTATTTTTTGTTTCTCTTTGCAGTATTTTTGTAGACCCATTATTCATTTTTATCTCACAGCTCTGCATATTACCCATTCCCACCCACATGTATACGTGACATGCATTGAGTCAATGTATTCTTTCTTCACTTGATTGTTCTTGCGTCTCTGTTTAGAGTATATTATATATATATAGAGCGCTGGAAACCACAATGGACTTTATTGTAGACTTCTACAATTCATTTACATCTCTCCCTACACATCCTGACTACTAGGGAGGGAAATCTAAAATTCCCTTTAATATGCAGGTAAAGCAGCCAATCTGCTATTCACATTGCTGCTTTAACCCAATGGTTTCCACTTCCCAGCCACATCTGATCTATAATTTATTTCCCTTTAAACATGATCCTCTTTGGCTACAGAACATTCCGACCCAAATGAATACCGACCTTGTACCTCTGGCTCCAGAGTTTCCTTTAAATACAGAGATGCTGTATACATATTATTAACATGTATCCAATTATATGTTCATATTTAGGGTGACCATATTTGTCCGGGCAAAAAACGGGACAAAGGTTCTGCATGCGCATTCACTAGCACCGACTGCGCATGTGCGAGGAGCACTTGCTGGTCGCTTATTCGTGTGTGCGATCGGCCCTTGCCGACCGCTCGTGGGCATGTGCCATCGGAGCTTGCGATCCCACACACGCACGGGTGGCCGTCAAGTGCTGATCACGCATGCACCAATAGAAAACAGGGACAGTGGCCCAAAAAGTCGGGACCGAGGCCTAAAAACCGGAACGTCTGGTCACCCTATTCATATTTTAAGTCAGTTCCTGCTGTTATTGAATAAAAACCAAACAACAGAAGCTAACAATATGATAAAAGAATAAAGCATTCCCAATCTTCTAAAAGTGCACACTGCCTGCGTGTTAGTCTATTGTGGTGTAACATCAATATCATCTTCAGACCCAGATTTGAGCAGTCATAAAACATCAGACCTAAATCAATTTTACCTCTCCTCTTTTCGCTGTTACAAAGTTATTATAAAAGTCCAATCAATCAGCTAAACCCACTCCAAAAAGTCTGTCTTTGTAACTTTATTCAATTATTTCTCATATCATCTGTCAAATATATCGCAAGCATCAATAATGCACAGCCAAAAAATATTACAAATTCATAAGTGTAAAGCGTTTAGTGGCCACGCTGAAACACATACACGTCTTAATACACAATTTGATTGGAAAAGAGTGCAAAAGGAAAAATATATATATGTTTCAATCCATGTTCATAAAAGCAGGAACAATTTTTTTCTCATTTTCAGAGTAAATGTGTGTGGATTCCACTGATTCAAATTTGATTGGAGTAAACATTTATACTTCAGTCTTTTTCCATTCCCACACTTTCAGGGTGATGCAATATACACTGAAGCAGCAGATTGTAGTGTGATCGACCGAAATCCCCATTCTAGTTGGTGAAGGTTTTCCACGAGCGGACGCTTGTTTAAAGGGGGATTACTCTTCAAGCTGTTCTCCCAAGCCACCTGTAGTACAAGAAATCACCAAAAAATAGAAGAGCACACCAAAAAAAAAACATAATGTTTAGTACCTTTAATATAAACAGGTTTAAAATAACAAAAAATATATATTTGTATATCCTTGTTTCAAGCATAACTGAGAAGGCTGGAGTCCTATTCTGGGTACTCCACTGAGCCACGATGTTGCCAGAAAATTCCCCCTCCCTTACTGAATCTTAGCCCGAGCTCTTCTCTGCACTGAACAGTGCAGTGTGGCATCTCCTTTCCTCGGAGCACTTTGGTGGTCAAGATCCTGTGATGGGGGAATCTGGTGGATGATGTCACCAGCGGGGAACCCAAGAATTAGCCACTCCACTATTGGGCTCTGCCTTATGCATTTTTCAAGCTCAACCTGGCTTCTTCAGGGTGGAATAGCTGTGGCAGTTGCAGTTTGGGCTCATTAAAAAGCCACATTAAGCCTAACATTTAGTGAAACAGAATTAGGTGAGCTCAGACCTATCCCTGTAATGGAGTATATCAGTAACATATATAATTCAATACCTTTGAGTATGCAGCTAGGAAAATAATTGTATTTTCAAAATTTAGAGAGATGGCTGGTATTAGCAGCCAGTCTTTATCAAGTTAGGGACTGGCTGCTAAGACCAGCCTCCTCTCTAAATTTTGAAAATAGGTTTCAGCTCAGCACTTAGATAGCACCCAGTACCAATTTGGCACTAAGCCTATAATTATATTTATATGTTTGATTTTTCTCAATACTAGTGAGCGGTATATTTGTGTTTTGGTTCTTTTAGGAAAATATTTGTCCATACATCTGTAGCCCTCTCTTTGGGGATTAAAAAGGGTTAACAGCCTTAACGGGTTAACTGGCTGGACTTACACCAGTATTGCCCTTCGCTGTATGTCTTGTGACCCATGATATAACTATAGGGAATATAGAGGATATATATAGCTCCACCCTAGGTTCTTGAATAAGGCTCTTTAGAGTTATGACTGGGAGGTCCTCACTTTGAGTCCTGTAAATAAGTTTGTGTGTATTAAGATGTGTCCTGTCACCATTTGTTTTTCACTTAGGAAACATGCCCCGATCTAAGTATGTGCCAGTAGTAAGGGACCACAATTGTTTTTGCTATTGATAAGGATGCAGCATGCTCTTGATAGGAGCTCTCGGCATAGTGACTCCAGAGTATGTTTTGATCGGCCGAACTGGAAGATTCCCTGAGCATTCCTGATCTACTGGGTATGGTGGAACTAAGCAATACATAATAGCTGGTTGCTAACCCAGGAGCCTGAAGTGTATGGCTGAGATGCTCATTCAACAAGTGGTGCGGCATTACTAACTCTATGTAAGAGACTGCAAATTTTGCCTCTACTACAGGTAACAAGTTAAGTACCTACCAGCGTAGGAGTGAGAGCTACCACTTAAAACTCTTAAAATGCTAACTTATTTCAGCTCTATGGTACCATCCTGTACACTCAGATCAATTTAAATACTCAATAAATAATCCCACATAAAACACATTTATGCAAAAAGTATATAAAGTGAAAGAAATGTCCATAAAATATATAAAATGTAAAACCCATCCAAAAACAATACAAATGTGTGAAATCAAGATATAAAATCGATGTATATGTAAAATATTAATAAAAATGGATAAACATAGATTATGTAAAAAGATAGATACAAATATTGTGGGGGACTCACTAAAGACTCTTGGAGAGGACAATAAATAGTTGATCAGGATATATTCTTTATCTTGTAAGCATCCTGATTAGAACAATAACGATACTCCTCTTTTGTAATACAAGAACAAGAAGATATAGGGTGTGATAGGGACCTGGGGGACTTTGAAACTAGTTTCTAAATGTAAACATAGTGGTCGGCATAAACAATCAACCTTTTTTCCAATACACTCTAAAGTGACGCATATTGAAACCTATTTTCAGGTAGTCATAAACGAGTTTCAAAGATTTGGGGCGAAAAGACCGACACTATGAAAGAATTTATCATTTATTCGGTCGGGCCGTTACAAACATACTCCGGAGATACTATGCCATGAGCTCCTATAAAGAGCATGCTGAATCCTTATCAATAGCGAGAACAATCGTGCTCTCTTAATACTGTACACTTGGCTATACACACAAACCTATTTACAGGACTCACAGTGAGGACCAGACCAGTTCTTCTCCACTCGAAACCTAGAGGATAAAAACTCCACTTCCATTTAATAATATAGTTCCCCTCAGACTTTAGGCGTTTTAACGATGTGGGCATATATTTGGCCCAGAATAATCAGAAAATGCCTTATTCATTGTCCATCATTGGTAACATTGAAGTCATGAATGTCAGTAGATTGTTGATGACCTTTGATGAATCCAAAGGTAGGAAGAGAGGAATATATAAATCTACCAACGAGAACAAGAAGTGATGCATACTACTCTATTAACCTTTTACTCTGTTCAGAAAAATACCAAAGTATCACTCTATTATCTACATGGCAAGTCATATTAAAAGCAAACTCAATTATTGTAAGTAATACACCTAGGAAAAAGAACCCAGCTGATAGCACTCTATAACTCAGAGTAGGTAAATTGTAGTTGTTAAAAATTATTTTTATTAATATTGTTTAAAATAAATGGGTGTACAAAAAATGAGACAAAAATGACCGCATACCCCAGTCAAGTCCTGCTATCTCCGGGGTATAGTTATCTGTTAGATGCTGATGTTAGCTTGTGTGTATAGGTGTACTGGCACTCTTGTCAATTATTGTAAGTCCTTAGATCCCATAGGTACCGTCAATGTTATTTTATTCATAACTTTTAATATCCAAGTTTTTTTTTTTTTTAATTCTATTAATGACATGTATACAACAACAAAAGGCCTCAATGCTACATCCAAATGACAAAGTATATAGTTAAATATCTCTGTTTGTATTCTCATGAGTAAGGGTAATTTAGTTCAATTCTTTGGCTAAAGCGTTGTAAGCCTGCAGCCACGTCACGGCATGACCCCTCTGCAGATCCTAACACTAACGGTGAAAATTGTCGCTGCATAAATAAGCATGTAAAAATGAAAAAATTCTAACTTTTTTTTTTTGTCATTTTTTTTTTATCATTTCTGGATGGATCCCCAGTAAATATATGAGATATGTCACTACCCCCTCCAGAAATTGGAATATGATGGAAAAGAACGGATTTGTCATCACACGGAACATAAAGAGATGGCTGAGGATGTCAGCAGGAACTTGATTAGTCGGCAACTGAAACTTGCTCAATTTGTATGCTTATGAGAGATACTGTCAGAGTTCTGGAAGATTAAAGACAGATTCCCCTTTGGAGTGCACAGGGAAAATAATGTACACATCAATGTACCATCAATTCTGCCAGACTCATATTCTTCAAAGAGAATAATCTAATTCAGAACTGCATGAAGTGCCTTCTGCCTAAAGAGAGACACCTACCCGCAGCCTGTGCTTTACAACCTAGGGGACCTGTTGCAATATCGCACAATAAAGTGTCTTCCTGTAAATATGTGTTCTGCTCCTTTTTAGATAGGAAAACAAGGATGCCATTAATGCAAGAAGAACAGCAATTCTTTTTCATGTGACAGAAAGAAGAAGGTCCTGCGCTGTATTTTTTATTTTTTTTTGTCATATGAGTTAGACTAACTTTAAAACCTTTTGAGCTGGAACACCTGCGATAAATCATAGGCCACTAAGAAACATCCTTCAACTGGACAGCAACAGAGTACAACCGTAGGTTTAAGGCCCGTTAGCACATAGCATTAAAGCTGAAGTCCAAGCGGCTGGTTTTTTTTTTGAAAAAATTTTAAAAATACATTTTGGCCCATTAAATAAGTGCATCAATAAAATCGACTCAATGATAAGTGATTAGCTAAATTGCTGATCGATCCATTCTCCTGTGATCGATCGGCGAAGATTCGGCTCGGGGGTTCACTAAATGGCTGCATAGGAGTATTCTGCAGTCAGTGGAATGCATTTGCATATTAATCTGACAAAGTTCTGTGGGGAAGATCATGTGGCCAGGCAGTCACTATATACAATTGGTGCACTACTAGAGAGAGGGCAGGGCTCAAAAAGGGGTGTGCCAGAGCCTGTTTTAGAAGGAAGGGGATGTGACTTTGTAAATGGTTGATATAGAAACAAAAAAGGCTTCTTAAATTATAATACATTAAAAGTGTCCTTCAGAGTTGTTTTGAAAAAGAATGCTACAAGTATTTTCTCATAGTACAGAATTGATTTATTAAAAAAAACACATATGTAGGATATTGCTAAGTCTGCAGATTTAAGGCGCATATATTATATATTACATGATATATTACAGTATATGCCATAAGACATTTTTACAGCCCATTCAAGTTAATAGGCGGTGCTATCCGAAAAGCCTCTTTCCAGTGCCAAAATATAATTGGGTTGTAAGGGATCTTCAGGTATCAGAAGCGATGTTAAGGAATAGTACTGCTTAGTAAATATGTTCCGGTATGTCTTAACGAAATGAAGAAAATCAGGGCTCCACGGATTTGCTCAATGAACTAATTTATTGCCAATAGAAATGGCATTTCTGCTTTTGAGAAAGGCCTGTGTGGCCGAAACGTCAAGTCTATTGGCAATAAATTAGTTCATTGAGCAAATCCGTGGAGCCCTGATTTTCTTCATTTCGTTAACACTGGATTGACACAGAGAATCCTGAACCAGGAGCACCGGTAGTTATATCCCCCTTTGATTTTTTATTAGTGTGCAGCATTTATTATCTTTCTACCCGGTATGTCTTAAGCCTGTTACTGTAAATAAAGTAATGCAGCACTGTTGTATAATTCAGTGCATATGTAGTGCAGGTAAAACTTGCACAATGAAAGTTCAATGAAAGATATTTTTGGAAGCCGCATGCTTATTATATACGGGTCACTTAAAGATTTCAGCAGAATCTCAGTTTGACCACAGCACAAATCTGGAGCTATTTGTAGCTGAAAGCAGCTAAGTGCTGTGACTATCTTTAAACGACCCACAAATACGCAGCTGAATGTGGAGTTTCATTAATATTTTAAAGGGGTAATCATCAACAAACTGGCATTTCGGTGGAAGCAGATTTCTAATGTAATATGGGGGTTTTAACCGCTGCCTAAACAGGACAAATTGATTGCATTAATTTGCCTGCAGTTCTAAGTGCAAAGAGGTCCAGCATGTAGCAGTAACATTTAGGCAAGAAGAAGTCCTTTCTGCATTGTCATAATACGGCCAGATGCAAGTGATAGCTTTTTTCCAACTTTCATACAAAATTCATGCACCCAATGACAATGCCACGGAACGCACAGGCTACAATAGTTTTATTAGGGTGAAGAATAAGAAATAAAACCTGAGTGGGGTCTTATACACAAGCACAGAGTTTTATATCAAATCTCCTTTCGATCGCATTATTGCAAGAGCATTTAATAAAGCATGGTAGGTTTTGACAATATAACAGAGAAAGAGTCCTACAAAGGTAATGTCACTATATTGGAAGGAGATTTATCTATCTTGATTCCCAGCATCTGCTCCGGGTGGCCTCAAATAAGTCATCTGACCTCCTTTGTTGAGATGCGGGGACCAAAATGAGATTGTACAGTACATTCCATTTTTCTTGAACTTTTGCCTAGAAAATTCTATGCGCTATACTACATGTAAGTGGTATGTAGCTATGTCTTTATTTATATAGTGCCCAAAGTGTACTCTGCACTTTTACAAGAAAGACAAAAAACAGTACAGGGAATTTAATACTATAAGTGTAACAAAGACAATAGGAAAGGAAATCCCTGCCCCAGAGAACTTACATTCTAAGTGGTATGTTGGGAAACCAACAGTGACCGCAAGTGAGGGAATAAGTGCAGTAGGTAGCAGTCATTGGCCACAATGGCTGGTAGGAGCGACTGTGGGTGTGGGACAGTAGATATGAGTCCAGGTTAGTGTGATGCTTCATTTAAAAAGTGAGTTTTAAGGTTTGACTTAAAGGGGTGCTTGGCGTATACTGTGTGTGAGGGAGTTCCACAGGTAAGGGGCAGTGAGGGAAAAAAGGTTTAAGGTGAAAGAGAGCAGTAGAAGTGAAAGGGGTGGAAAGGAGATGGATATGGGATAGAGGGCAGGAGACAAGCAGGGGCGTAGCTTGAGATCAGGACTGATATGTAGGAAGGAGCAGGTGAGGAAGAACCTTGAAGGTAAGGAGGAGAACTTTGTGGGTGATGCGAAATTTGATGGGAAGCCGGGAGAAGGATTTAAGGTGGAGATGCAAAGACTGTTTTGGGAGAAAATGAAATTATTATAGCAGCAGAATAACACTGTACACTAACTACTGTATTTAACTGTCCTCTTTATGAACCCAATGGGAATTAAAACTCCCTGGCATTTTTGTATATATACGGTCTTCACTCATAATAAATTATTTTAGCTACCTGGTTTAGACCTTTCTGCAGCCATTCATGTATGTAGCTTACCTCTCAGAAACCATATTTTTACGAGTAGTAAAATTAAGGCTGGAAGCTAAATATTCCCAACCAAGTACTCCAATAATGTTGTATTGTCCTTTTCACCATCTCTAGAGAGGTGTCCACACCCACGGTTCCTGGTAATAGCATCTGTTATTGTAATTATAAAGAATATGCACCTGCACTTAATTAGACTAAATAACCCAACTCTCCCCCAGTAATCAGGATTGTTGATTTGGGAGCTTGACAAATGTTTTCTTCACAGATGAAAAAAAAAAAAGTAACTTGTATTTGACAATTTCTTAGACTCTTGCCTGGTGAGCTTTTTGCTTTTTTGCCAAAATGCAATTTGTTAGTTCCCAGGTGAGGGGGGGAATGTAAATTATTTACTCAGACTATGGAAATGCTGCATTTTATGCATGAAGAAATTTCACAAACGCCGAGGCTTCAATGTAAAAAGATAATTAATTTTAAAATATTTAACTACATGGCTAAAGTATATAATATATTTCATTTACGTGTATTATTAAAAAATAATTATTCAGTCAAGGTTGAAAATCAGAGACTAAATTAATGTTTTATCCATGACTGAAAATCAACATACCTGCTACACTGTATCTAATTAGTTTTCTCAAAGGAGTTGAGTACAGCATGATGAGTTTTATCAACTTGGAACTAGAGAGCTTACAGCAACGGTTTAGTAACTGCTCTAGGAATACTTAGTAGGGATGTACAGTACTTCAGACCATTGAAAAGCAACTTTTGGTATTTATCAAAGTCTCCAAGAAGGAAAACTAGGGAGAATAATCTGAACCGGCTTTATTAAGGATAAACATTCCCATTGGAATAAATTCAATTTTCTTGTTTGGTAAATCTAAAATGACACAATGTATATGGGATTTTTAGAAGCTGCGGCAATATCAAAGTCACAGTGATAGATGCGCACATGTGAAGTCTTTGATTAGTTTAAAAGGATTTAATCCTTGCGTAGGCAGAAAGGTTAACCCTTTACTAATAATTGGATGAGTGAGCGAAGTGAAGACTTCCACTAGACTTTGTGAACTCCTTGGTTGTGTGCTTGTGATTTTGTGCGTGTGTTCTCTCTCCGCAGGCCAAACGCTTTGAGCGATTCTGATGAGGGTACCTTTCTGCCGTCCTAACTTAGATCTGCCACAAGTTTCAAACAACTCGGAAGATTAAAGAAAAGAAGAAAATAATGACAGATGAAGAAAGAAACAGTGTGGATACCAAAGTGATTTGAAAGGTGCTTCTACTCACGTGAATAATCGAGTGTTAAATAGCGATACAAGAAATCTTTAGTTCTGTGAGACAAATATTCAATATACTGTGGCATATAAAATATATTAAATAATCACATAAATGATGAGGTGAAAAATTATATTATTGTGACAATAAAGTGTTTGGTGATTAGCAAAATCTCAACCTCTGGTGGGAATTGTTTGGGATTCCCTTTTGATGTGCAGACCCGTCCAAAGTCGAAAGGGAGCGTTTTGTCAGGATCACCCCCCAAAAAAGAGAAGGAAAAATATAGTGCACAAATGTAAGCAGATGCACATATTAAGTCTTGGACGCATGTGGACGTCGCGCGCCGTGGAGGGTGAAATTTGTGCCATTCCAAGTCTCTCAGAGGTGTTTTCTGGTAGCTGGGGGATCCTCCGGCTTGGCATCCCGCGTAACTTCTGGCCGGATAGACGTCACATCCGGTTTGTCTCAACAGGCAATAGCTCTATGTGTTTCCCTGAACTGGTCAGCATCGCCAGGAGCAGTCGACTGCTCCTGACGAAGCTGACCAGTTCAGCGAAACATGTAGAGCTTTTGCCTGTTGAGACGCTAAGAGGTTGTGCAAGGAGTACTTGCCCATCCACCGCTTTATTCTATCGTCCGGAACCGATGAACCGGATGTGACGTCTATCCGGCCGGAAGTGACACGGGACACAAAGACGGAAGATTGCTTGTTTACAATTGATTGTTATTTTTTCTATTTATCTTTATTGTTTGGATTAATTTGTTTGGAATTTGGATGGCTTGTTTTTAGTACATTTTAGGATTTGTTAGCGTTTTAAATTAATTAATTGTTTTGTTGCCTAGTGGTTTAAATGAATTAATTGTTTTGTTGGCTAGTGCTTGTATTTATTTAATTGATTGGTTGGCTAGTGCTTTTATTTCTTGAATAGTTTGCTTGGATAGGTGTTTATTTAATTGTATTATTATGTTTTGGAATTACATAATTTGAATTATTTTGCTATTTTGGTGATAGATACATTTTAGTGATGTGTAGTATTAGGCTATTTAGTTATTTTATTGTTGGGGTGTTTAGGTGCTTGTGTATTTATTTAATTTTTGTGTATTTTTGGACTTAATGATTTTTATTAGGTTGACCATTGAGTGCTAAAGTGGCTTTTTAATATTTTTTTAATGTTGATTTAATTTTTGTAATACATTTTGTATTACTTTTAAATGTGTAAGCCCTATTTGTATTGAATTCTCCTAAAATAAAAAATGTGTCTTCTTTTCTTTTGGGTTACTTTGTTAGAACATTCACACATACTGTACACACATGTCTATGCTGAGTTTATTTGATACTTTACAGTATATTGCTGAGTAAAGTGAAAAAACATTAACGTTTGGTAACAATGATTCAAACCCTCATTAGTGGGCTTCTCACATTACTGAGTGACCCAATATTAGGATGTTTTATGTCAGGGGTGGCTAACTCCAGTCCTCAAGGGCCACCACCAGGTCTGGTTTTCAGGATATCCCTGATCAGCACACGTGGCTCAATCAGTGGCTCAGGAATATCCATAAACCCAAAACAATTGGTGGCCCTTGAGGACTGGAGTTTGCCAGTCAACGACTAAGCCACTGATTGAGCCACCTGTGCTGAAGCAGGGATATCCTGAAAACCTGACCTGTTGGTGGCACTTGTAGACTGGAGTTGGCCGCCCCGTTTTATGTCCTTTAGTATTCTGAAGTAACCCAATAATTGTCATAAATCGTTTGGCTCTGTGAAAAATGAATTTAGCATTGGATATAATATTAAACAAATCAGGCATTCTTTCATGATTTACTGCTTGCCACCACACTCCCTTAGTTTATATCTATAATGGTTGTAGACAGCGAGGCACAAGCAGTGAAATATATACACAGCTTGCAGCAATTTCTCAAGATATTCGGGGCACTGATACTCTAGAATAGGACTCTTCAAATTTCACCCATGAAGGCCTTGGACTGGCCCTTTGACTGGCCCTTGGATTGGGCATTGGATTGGACCTTGAACTGGAGCTTGGATTGGCTTGTGGATAACCCCTTACATTCACCTTTGAACTGTTCCTTGGAGTGTCCCCTGTAATGGCCCCTGTACTGGCCCTTGGATTTGCCCTTAGATTCACCCTTGAACTGGACCTTGGACTATCTGCTCCTGCTAATTCCTTGGTTGTCCATATTTCCACGCTGAAACTTACTTTTAAGCCAAGGCAATGCAAATATATATGGTACAGATGTTATAAATGTGTGCAAAGTTTTAACATACTGTAATAGTGTTCAAGTCTTCAGCTATATTTAAGGTTTCATTACAGTATTCTTTTGGCCCTTCTTCTCGTATTGTTTTTTCTTATCTGGCCCCTTTGGAAAACTAGTTTAAGTTGCTGCTCTAGAACAATTATTTAATCAAGGCTGAGTACAGTTCCATAGTGGTTGCTTTCTCCGAGTAACAGCCCAGTATCCGGAGTTTCAGCATGCTTGACCTTAGATAATGCAGGAATTTCACACTCCACTTGCTCTTCAAATTGCTTAATATTTTTACATTTCATAATATTATATTTAGGTGCTCTGCTGCTCTGAAACACAGTAAGTATGTTAAATGCATCTGCCTTAGTTTGCCTCCGTGTGCCAATTGTTGCAGTCATAAAAAAAACGCATTGGAATTGCTATAAAGTAAAAGCACTTTGCAGTGAATACCATTTTAAGCAAATTTTTTCACAATTTAAGGTAGTGCTCTAATTCTCCAAATTCAGCCCCAAAAGTCCAACTGACAACTTAAAAATACACTATGAAAACAGGGTTTCTAGAAGATGTTGCTATTTCAAAAGCACAGTGATAAACAAAGGTCTTATTTTAATAAATATATATATATGTATATGTATATGTGTGTATGTGTGTGTGTGTGTGTGTATATATATATTCACACACACACACACACACACACACACCGTGATCCCCACCAGAGTAGAAATCACAAAGCAGCACTCAGAAGTTGACATACCAATAAAGTGTATTTAAAACACTAACAAGCACACAATCTCCAACGTTTTGGTCCCAGCAAGAGGACCTTTCTGAGGACCGAAACGTTGGAGCTTGTGTGCTTGTTTGTGTTTTAAATACACTTCATTGGTATGTCAACTTCTGAGTGCTGCTTTGTGATTTCTACTCCGCTGGGGTTCACGGTATTGTCTGCATTATGCATATGGAGCAAGCACCGGACCATATTGTTTCTATTGGAATATCAGCTGTTCTCTTTTGAATATATATATACTGTATATATATTATAAAATCACTAAATGACATACCAAGCGAGTTGGAATTTGCCTTTTAGCGACGTGCCTGTGCGGTTTTGCTCCAGTCTGGAAGAGCTGTGCAAAGAGAAGCTGCATCTCCCTGCACAGCTCTTACAGGCGATCTCCCTGCACAGCTCTTACAGGCGATCTCACTGCACAGCTCTTACAGGCGATCTCCCTGCACAGCTCTTACAGGCGATCTCCCTGCACAGCTCTTACAGGCGATCTCCCTGCACAGCTCTTACAGGCGATCTCCCTGCACAGCTCTTACAGGCGATCTCCCTGCACAGAGAGAGCTGCATCTCCCTGCACAGCTCTTACAGGCAATCTCCCTGCACAGAGAGAGCTGCATCTCCCTGCACAGCTCTTACAGGCAATCGCACTGCTTTTACTTTCATTTTATTACCATAGTATTGAAGCAGGGGGTCTCCGATGCTGAAATGCATTAATTTCAGGTCTGTGGACCCCCTGTTTCCAGAGGTACAGGCCTCCATATGGGGTGCCGGTATCTCTGGCAAGTTTAAATGTCCCGCGTCATAGCCGACACGTAACGCGGGAGAATTAAACTTGCCGGAGATACCGGCATCCCATACTGGGGCCTGTACCTAGGCAGTGTTTCCCAACTCTAGTCCTCAGGGAACCCCGTCAGGTCTTAAGGATATCCCTGCTCCAGCACAGGTGGGCCAATCAGTGGCTCAGTCATTTTGACTGAGCCACCTGTGCTGGAGCAGGGATATCCTTAAGACCTAACCTGTTGGGGTTCCCTGAGGACTGACGTTGGGAAACACTGACCTAGGGAATCAGGGGGTCCCAAGACCTGAAACGATAGCACTTCCTGTCCAGAGACCCCCACTTCAATACGATGTCATTAAAAGTCAAATAAAAACAGAGCTTCATTACCGTAGTGGCAAACACCTAAGGTAATGAAGGGGGTTGATGCCTCCCACATCTCTCCCGGGAGGCCTAACCACCCACCCTGGGGCAATTACCAGCTTCACCCACCTCCTCTACCACCAACAAATCGAGCTCTGCTGTTTAACCCCTTCATTCCCTTAGCAGTTAGCCATTAAGGTAATGAAGCTGGGGTTGTAATTTTATTGTTATTACATATGATTGAAGCCGAGAGTCTCTGGAGCTGAAATTAACGCGGGTCAGCTCCGGAGACCCACCAACTTCAATCCTATGCAGTAAAAATAAAATATACTCCTTCCTATACATATCGCGAACCCAATCTCGCCAGCCTTAAGGTGGGTTTAAGGTGCGATGTGCATTTTGAAGCTACCTGAATAGCACTTCCTGTAAAAAAATAAGAGTTTGGGCATTTGTGGGGCTCCCGCATGGCTTGTCTGAGCCAGAGTGCTAACGCTCATTAAAAAGCCGTTTCCAAGCGATTTTCCCATGTTATCGAAGCTTTCTGAACAGCTACACATGGAAAATATTTAAGTCACTTATCACAGCTACCTGAAAAGGCCACAATGATGGATCATTGGACCTCAGCGACACAAACACACTGTAAACTTTAAATGACCACCGATGTCAGGTTGGCTAGTATGAAACGAAAGCAAACAGTGATAAATGTTGAATGCCTCTCTCGGAGTTTCAAGCTTGCATTACAAATATTGATTGTCACAGATGTCATATTATTCCTGGAAGCAGCAGTCACGTTTTTTAAAGAAAGCATTTCCAGGAATGGACTTCAAAATATTCCAGAGAACACTGGTTTAGTGATTAGGAGAATTTAAAAAAAAATAGTTAAAAAAATGCAGCAATAGAATATTTCGGCAGCCATGAGCTCATATCAGGGACATTTTCTAGGGGAATGAGGGATATCCCATCCTATTACCCTGACATGCATTGGAATCAGTGAACTTCTATTAGGAAGACGGTGTGTCCCATATAAATAGGGCAATTTGTATGTAGGTAGCATGTAAGTGGGATCACTAGGGAACAGATTGGTTCCATATCCCAAACCATCCAAAATGCTGCTGCCAGATTCGTCTACTTCACTCACCGCTCCACTACACAAATCCCTACACTGGCTTCCCATATCCTCTAGCATTAACTACCACTTACAGACTCTCTCCCTCAGCTTTCAGACATTTAAAAACTCCCTGAAAACTCACCTTTTAAAGGAAGCCTCTAACACCCAACTTCCCCCCCTCCCCTCAAACCCCATTGGGACCAGCTGTGTTGTTGGAGCAATCTCCAGCCTGTGCAACAAACCCTAACATCCCCACTCTCAAACCTTAATGGGATAAGCTATCGGTCTGGACCATAACCCATCCTGATGTATACTCCGTCCCACAATGAGTATCCACTTACCCTTTTCTTTCAACATTGTCCCTCATTCCCTCTAGAGCAGACCTGCACAAACATAGTGGGCCGTATGTGGCCTGCCCGGTTCACTGTGTGGCCCGCGGGGTCCGGCGGCGGGGTGCCGGCGATCTCCGTCTTCTCCCCTGCAAATTCTACTCTTTCCCCTGCCAGTCCTGAAAAAATGGCCATGCGGCGTCATAAACGCCGCATTACCATGGCAACGGGATGCTACGTGACATCGGGACGTCTCGCGGCGCCATGTTGTGTGATGTCACGGCATCCCGTTGCCGTGGCAACACAGCGTTATTTGACACAGCGCAGCCATTTTTTCGGACAGGCAGGGGGAAGAGTAGAATTTGCAGAGGAGAAAACTGAGATCGCCTCACCCCAATGCTGGGCCCCGCAGCAGGAAAGAGTCGTGAGGGGTGGGGGGGCGGTATGTGGTGAGGGAGTTTTTTTTTAATAACCCCGTAATTAGATCATTTCAATTAAAGTGTGGCCCGAATCTGCTTTCCTTGGAGCAGTTTGGCCCATCTCACTTTACAGATTGTGCAGGCCTGCGATAGAGTGTGAGCTCTCAGGTTCAGGACCTCATTACCTCTGTTTGTGCATGTTTGTCCTTATTTGTATTAGTACTGTATATAATTCTGGTTATGTAATTAGGAAATCTTTGTACCCGCTATTGTACCACACTGCGGAATATGCTGGCGCTGTACAAATAAACGAGAATTTCTGAAGCTATAAGCATGTTTAAAACAGCTGTATGATTTGGATAAATGTACAGATGCACATGATCACCTAAAGCTATCCTTTAAAACCAAGTTTTGTAGTGAACTGGAAGATGTCCCTTTAAATATACAGTGTATCACCATCCACATATTACACAAAAACATCCACATATCAGCGCTTGAAAATCATCTTCAGGTAGTGGCAATCCTACCATACAGTATTTAGCACAAAAGTGGTACCTCCTACAGTATGTAGGTTACCAATAACATAGGTTAAATAACATAATTAGTTTTATAGCTACGGTGAAACTAGATACATATTTTTGGTGATTTACCATAGGATAAGAGAGTGTATTTGTTGTTGCCAGAATTACAATTAGAGACAAAACTGATGTGTGTGCAAGTACACTGGCGACACACTTTATTCGAGCTCGGCTAGTCCCACGAATTCGGGTATACTCGGGTGTATTGAGGTTTGTGACTGTTTTCTGCCCGAGTGCATTGGGTTTTTTTCCAGGCAGGGATTGAAGCATTTTATTCCCGCTGGCTGCAATACTGCACAGTATATATATATATACTGCATTACAATTCATGAATTTATGCCATCTGGTAGACACGCAAAGCATTGCAGCCTATTAAATCCTAATCATTATCATTTAACAGATCAGCCGCCCGTCAGCCAGGCATGAACCCAGGCTGGGAAGGCAAACGCAACGGGGCTTGTCAGAGGTGAGGAGCGGCGCATTCCAGGTATCTGCCAGGTACATACTGGGTATTTGCTCGAATAAAGTGTGTCGGTGCAGTATCTTATTTAGAACCAGTTATAGGGATAAGAAAGAATGCTTGTGTAATAGTTTCATTTATCGCTTGGGTTTATGGTTATGTTACAGGAAGAACTGAGATTAGCTTTAGTCTTAGCCACAAAGCCGGCTATGACATGTTTATTTATAAGAACCTGTTGATTTACTGTAAATCTAGTTACGACAAAATTGTTCATTACCTCAGAAAAATATATAGATGGAAAATATATTTTCTATCAATAATGTAAAAGCAAAACAAGAAAGCAATTAGTTTAAACCATATTGCTTTTATTGTAGCTATATCAATGTCATGATGTATTTAAGACCAAGCCTGTTATAGGAATCAAAGGGCTACACAAAGGTATTGTTTCAAATCCTTTTTAAATGAAATGCATGCTTTACATACTATACTGTATATTTCTCTGACACATTTCTTGAAAGAAGAGAATTCCCCAGGTAGATGGTGGCTTACAAATACTTTCTCTCAAGTTCTCCATTGTTTTGCAGGGATGATGGGGAATTAGAGCAGGTCTTGCATTGTTTTCACCAAGCAGTTCTCATCTTGCTGTAAAAACAACCAAAATCTGCTATATTATTACTCATTTTAAATGCTTGAGTTGGTTCTGCATTCCTTTTAGCCAATGTGATGAAGATTCATAGTTTAACATGACTGGCCACTATCCAGTATGAGCCTTCCCCACCTATGGAACCCACACACCCACACACACACCTACACACCCATGCATCCACACACCCACACACCCACACACACACCCACCCACACATCCACACATCCACACACCCAAACACCCACACACCCACACACCCACACATCCACACATCCTCACACCCACACACCCACACACCCAAACACCCACACACCCACACATCCACACATCCACACACCCTCCCACACACCCACACACCCACACATCCACACACCCACACACCCACACACCTACACACCTACACACCTACACACCTACACACCTACACACCTACACACCTACACACCTACACACACACACACACACACACACACCCACACACCCACACACCCACACACCCACACACCCACACATCCACACATCCACACATGCACACATCCACACACCCACACACCTGCAGTACCCACCCACACACACCCACACCCACACATCCACACACCCACACACCCACACACCCACACACCCACACACCCACACATACACATATACACACATTCACACACCCACACACCCACACACCCACACACCCACACACCCACACACCCACACACCCACACACCCACACACCTACACACCCACAAAAGCTATTCATACAATATATTTGTCGAAACACTGACATTGTTTTGTTAAGGCAGCAATATGGGTTTTTATTTTATTACCGGTGTTAATTTCAGCTCCGGGGACCCCCTGCTTCCAGAGATACTTACCTCCATAGCGGTGCCGGTATCTCTGCAGTCAGAGAAACTGTGTGCCTAACATAATGGCGGCATTTAAATGTCCCACATCATGCGGGCCAAAAGAAAGCTGTGACGACATCCGGCGCGACTTCCTATTGGCTTGCGTGACCAGGACATTTAAACTGAAAAGAGATACCGGCACCCCTATGGAGGTAAGTATTTCTAGAAGCAGGGGGTCCCCGGTGCTGAAATGAACACAGTTCCGCTTCGGACACCCCCCTGCTTTAATCCAGTAATAAAAAAAATGAAAGCTGTATTGCTGCTTTAACTAAATACATAAACATACGTAAAAGCTTCTGCCAAGCTGCCCTGTAAAATGTCTAGAGCCTGACGGCATATCTGCCGCTCATCACTCCCGCTGCTGCCTTTGCAGCAGAAATAAAATGAAACACCTCAAGAAAATGAATCCCACTGATTTTATAACTAACATATATATTCTAACACCTCTCAGGCTGGCAGCAAACCAAATCCGCCAGCTGTGATCAAAATTGTATGAAGAAAATACAATAACATTTGTTATGTTAACCTCCTTTAATAAAAAAAATGATATATATATATATATTATATATATATATATATATATATATATATATATCTATTAGGGTGACAAGACGTCCCATTTTTTTTTTTTTATGTTTTTATTGGCTTTTCTAAGAAGGAAAGTAACAGAATGCATGAGTTATCAGACTACACGATACAAAAATAAACAGACAAATGGATATAAAAATGACAGAGTTAGAATGGGGAATAGATATTATCCATAGGGCAACAAACATAATCATTCAAAATAGGCCTTTGTGAGCAAACCTGAGTATAGCTAAACCCCGTTATAACGCGGTCCTCGGGGTCCACCCCGAGACCACCGCGTTACTAACGGGGTCGCGCTAATTAAAAAAAAAAAAAATGGCCGCCGCATCAGTGTTTTTACCCGCGGTCCCGGCTTCCCCCTGCCACCGCGTGACAGGAGATGGGAGGGGGGATTCCCCTCCGGTCCCGGCTTCCCCCTGCCACCGCGTGACAGGAGATGGGAGGGGGGATTCCCCTCCGGTCCGGCTGCCCCTGCCACCGCGTGACAGGAGATGGGAGGGGGGATTCCCCTCCGGTCCGGCTCCCCCTGCCACCGCGTGACAGGAGATGGGAGGGGGGATTCCCCTCCGGTCCGGCTCCCCCTGCCACCGCGTGACAGGAGATGGGAGGGGGGATTCCCCTCCGGTCCGGCTCCCCCTGCCACCGCGTGACAGGAGATGGGAGGGGGGATTCCCCTCCGGTCCGGCTCCCCCCGCCGCAGCACAGGGCCCTCGCGCCGCAATACAGGGCCCCCTGGCCCTGCCGTAGCGCAGGGTCGTCCTGCCCTCCCCCCCCCCCATGCCCCCCCGCGCTGCACCGGGCCATCCCACCAGCCCCCGCAGCATCGGGGGCCCCCGCAGCAGCCATCATCCCCCTCCACCGCAGCACCACCCCCACCCTGCAGCCACATGCCTCAAAAATCATCCCCAAGGTAAGGTAAGGCTGATTTATGTATAAGTGTAGTGTGTGTGTGTGTGTGTGTGTGTGTGTGTGTGTGTGTGTGTGTGTGTGTGTGTGTGTGTGTGTGTGTGTGTGTGTGTGTGTGTGTGTGTGTGTGTGTGTCAGTGTGAGCAGTGTGTGTGCAGTGTGCAATGAGCAGTGTGTCAGTGTGTGCAGTGTGAGCAATGAGCAGTGTGTCAGTGTGTGCAGTGTGAGCAATGAGCAGTGTGTGTCAGTGTGTGTCAGTGTGTGTGCAGTGTGAGCAGTGTGTCAGTGTGTGCAGTGTGAGCAATGAGCAGTGTATGTCAGTGTGAGCAGTGTGTGTGCAGTGTGAGCAATGAGCAGTGTGTCAGTGTGTGCAGTGTGAGCAATGAGCAGTGTGTGTGCAGTGTGCAGTGTGTGTCAGTGTGTGTGCAGTGTGAGCAATGAGCAGTGTGTGCAGTGTGAGCAATGAGCAGTGTGTGTGCAGTGTGCAGTGTGCAGTGTGTGTCAGTGTGAGCAGTGTGTGTGCAGTGTGTCAGTGTGTGCAGTGTGAGCAATGAGCAGTGTGTGTCAGTGTGAGCAGTGTGTGTGCAGTGTGAGCAGTGTGTTTGCAGTGTGAGCAATGAGCAGTGTGTCAGTGTGTGTGCAGTGTGACCAGGGTGTGTGCAGTGTGAGCAATGAGCAGTGTGTGTGCAGTGTGCAGTGTGTGTCAGTGTGAGCAGTGTGTGTGCAGTGTGAGCAATGAGCAGTGTGTGTGTAGTGTGCAGTGTGTGTGCAGTGTGTGTGCAGTGTGTCAGTGTGTGCAATGAGCAGTGTGTGTGCAGTGTGCAGTGTGTGTGCAGTGTGTGTGCAGTGTGTGTGCAGTGTGTGTGCAGTGTGTGTGTAGTGTGTCAGTGTGTGCAGTGTGAGCAGTGTGCAGTGTGTCAGAGTGTGCAGTGTGTGTGCAGTGTGAGCAATGAGCAGTGTGTGTGCAGTGAGTGTGTGCAGTGTGTGCAGTGTGCAAAAACGGGAGCCATGGGAAAACCGCGTTATAACCGAATCGCGGTATAGCGAGGCGCGTTATAACGGGGTTTAGCTGTAGTTTGGAAAGACCTTGGGCCCACGCACTATGTCTGGGCATAGATTGTATTCAGAGTAAATCGACAGAGAAGTAGTTAAGAGTAATAGGAAAATGAAAGGGAGACGGAATCCCCCATCTTCCCCGTCCGCCTCTAACTTTGGAGGACTATCTCACATAGGTCCGACTTTCGGCTCCAATGCCAATTTGTCTTAATTAATTTACTATTTTTTATTCTTATCCATCCAAAGGAAAGCTTATTCCGAAGTCTTTTGATTATAGTGGATCGTTCCAGCCTCCTCGTCCTCGTCTCGTCTTAGCTCTCAAGCCATGGATCCCAGGTTTTGTGAAAATCGTCAATGGATTGTTTCAAAAGAGCGGTCAACTTTTCCATGAACATCACTTTGTTTATTCGTTTCTCTGCTGTCTGTCTGGAGGGGGCAATTTTCTTCCATGTAGCCGCTATCGAGAATCTACCTGCCGTTAGTATAAATTGAATCAGTCGTCTCAAAGGGCGGTTAATATCTTCTAATGGTTTAGCCAGTAGGAAGACCTGAGGATCAACAACAATTGTTAACTCTGTTATATCCCTAATAATATTTTGGACCCTTAACCAGGAGCTGGTTTTATATATATATATATATATATATATATATATATATATATATATATATATATATATATATATATATATATAAATAAAAAAATAAAATAAATAAATAGATGATACCGTTCTGTGGCTAACAAAATGCTTTTAATTGTGCGAGCTTTCGAGATACTGTACACTGATCTCTTCTTCCGGCAATGTTACAATGAATGGAGAGAGAGAGAGAGAGAGAGAGAGAGAGAGAGAGAGAGAGAGAGAGAGAGAGAGAGAGAGAGAGAGAGAGAGAGAGAGAGAGAGAGAGAGAGAGAGAGGAAGAGAGGGAGAGAGGGAGAGAGAGGGAGAGAGGGAGAGAGAGGGAGAGAGAGGGAGAGAGGGAGAGAGGGAGAGAGGGAGAGAGGGAGAGAGGGAGAGAGGGAGAGAGAGAGAGAGGGAGAGAGAGAGAGAGAGAGAGAGAGAGAGAGAGAGAGATGGAAAAAATATTTTTTCTAACAAAATATGAATTCAATGATGCATTGCCAATAATGCCAAAGCTTTAAATACTTTGATCTCATATAGAATGCTTAGTGATATACTGAAATACTGTCTACAAATCAGTCTCTCTTTTCTATTATTATTTTTTTCATACTACATTTGTGGTGCTAAGGTTTGTGGAAGTGAATGTGAAAAAAAAAGTAATTAATAATAAAAAGGCAAATAATGTTATATTTACATTTGTAAAAGTTTCACAAGGCAGACAAAAGATGAAATGGGTAATACTGAGCCTGATGCTACTTTGAAACGTTTACAATCACATGAAAGCTGGAGCTTTCCTGGGAGTTACAAATGCATACAAAATGTTTTTAAGGAAGAAAAAGAAAAGGCAAAAGATACAAAACATGAAAACTATACAAAGTCATCTGAAAACTTTTTATTAGCTGTCCGCATCTTTAATGTTACTGCTTTGTATTACATGTATATTGTATTGTACACTTGAGTAATGGATATGTATATGGCTATGACTCGACGAAGCTGAGATACAAGCGAAACGCGTTGAGTCCCAGAGAAGAGCATCCATATCCGAGAGGGAACTGCTGTTGTGTCTGTCGAAGTTACTGCGCATCCACAACAAGAAGCTTCACCAGCCAGCATCAAACAGCCAACTCCATCAGCGTCGCGGAAGCGGTGAGATCGCCGCTTGCAGCGAGATCTTGTTTTTAACGTGTCACATTGCCTGAAAGATTGGCCTTCTTGTAAGTGCACACTTTATAGTCTTGGGTGGGAATATTATTTTTTATATGGAGTGTTACAGATATGTGCACGATGGGGGTTGTTTTTTTTTCTCTCCCGAGATACCCCACACACACCATGTCATTTACCTGCAGTATAGTGATTTGCCCTCATTAACTCACGCACATGTGAGTCAAAACTTTGGAGGTTTATTGGAAATCAGTCCACATCGCTTCATATATACTATAGAATTATACATTCTACTGTATATTTTTCATACATGACTGACGCCCTACGCTCCCTCATCTCTCTGGAACCACTGCATTTGAAGAAACTGGGACAGGTTTTTTTTTCTATTGAAGGTTGAGTGGAGGGTCTCATTACACATATTTTGTATTTTTCGCGTGATATTTCACTTGATATATTTATTTTTATATATATTTTTGTTCTCTTCGCTGTGTATTAGTGGTTTTCACGATAAAATCACGTTTAGTTCCCTATATTTACACATTCTTTACACACTTATATATTTTTGGATGTGTGATCACTATTCACATGCATTTCTTTAAACTGATTAATCACTAAAGTTTGCCGGTTAGAGAGCGCCATCCTAGATACTTATGTCTTGCCTCCCTGGGGGGGGGCTGCCTGAGCACACAGGGATGCAGAATGTGGGATTGCAGTGAATAAAGAACTCGTCTGTCTAATACAATTCCTGGTGCCCTATATTACATCTACCGCTTACAACACCAGTCTGCATGGATGTGCACACTCTCAGAAAGGTAAACACCTGCATCTATTCACAACACCTTGTCATAAGACTCTTCTGGGCCTGGCAAGGAGGGGTACATATATATATTGCTTGGGTTTAAATTCAATATGCGGATACATATATATATATATATATATATATGTATATATGTATATATGTATATATGTATATATATATAAATATACCAATAGATAAACTATAGAATATATATAAATATACCAATACATAAACCATAGAATATATATAAATTACCAATAGATAAACTATAGAATGGTAACCAGCAACTGGATTTGATTGGCATACGATAGAGAAGAGAATACATAGTAGACACTGAATGATAGGTCAGAGTCACATAATGGTACCGTATATCTGTTCCTGTGTGTGTGCCTCGATGCCTCTGCCCCTCTGCTCTGTGTCTCTATCACACACCCTGATGCCTCCCTTCCTTCCCATGGTTTCAGGGTTAGAAAGTGCGTCTTTACAGGAAGGGAAATGCCATAAGATCAGAACCCGAGCGGGAATCTAAAACAAGGTTTGGTTTCTGTTTCAAATCACTTCAACATGCTGATCAAAGCTCCCAGGTTCGATTTCAATCAGAGGATATGGATTTGCCAATCCTTTATTTATAGGTATCGTTAGAGATGGGTGATTTTTGGGGACGGATTTAAATCCGCAGTGGGTCGTCCGGTTCCTTTGGTCCGTGGATTTCAGCGGATCAATCTGAAAAAAGGCGATTTGCGCTTAGTGGATTTTTTATAATTAATCCCAGTAAACTCAGCAGATTCAGCAGTCCGTTGGCGAAATTGTTAAGAATCTGTCAATTGTGCAAATCCGTCCACGGGTTGTATCCAATTGCGTTTTTTGATGAATCTACGCGGATTGAAACTGCCCAAATCCACTTGTGGATTTTACGCCACAAAACGAATTTTGGTGGTCACATCAGCGAAAATCCGGGAAACAAATTTGGGCGGATTAATTAATCTCTAGATATCATATTTTATATAGATCTCTGATTTCACATTCGAATGAGGAGAAGCAAAATCAAGTTATTCTTCAGTTTAAATTATTATTATTTTTGTAATAATAATGTTATTATAAGATAAACATGTCAGATTCTATTTTTGGAAAATATGTAGCAAATGTACAGTTTAACCCGCAACATAAAAGAGGTACAGCATGGGTTTGATATAATTTTGCTATGTTTTTTTACAAAATTCCAGATATAAAGTCATAATCTGGTTCTGATGTTATGCCCCAAAACATTACAGATCATAGACGCTTGAGAGAATATCCATACACAATAGTATCAGGCTTGATACTTTTTTTCCTAAAGTAAAGCGCTTGCATTTGCCAACTTTCACAAACATGGAACTTGACCTAGTGATTTAAACTGAATCTAACATCGAATGGTGTTTACTTCAGATTACTATCGCAAATGCTTTAAAGATCAATGGCCTGCTTGGATTCTAATTCAATGTGCGGTTAATGTTTTCCATTTTATTTAATGCTGTACACTTTTTTGTACGCGAAACACAATTTCTAGTATGCCCTTAAGGAATAGTTAAACTGCTCACTTTCCCATAAACATTTAATTTGGGATTGTTACATTTAAAATTGTGCATTAGTTGTTGGTTGTGATAGCTACACCACATTTCTCCCCGAACCAACATAGCTGTGTGGTGACTCCATTGCTATTATAAGAAAATATAGATAAACGGTATTACGTGACGGATTTCTCTATCCTTAAGTTGGAAATCTGCAGTGCATTTTTATTGTTCTGGGTTACATCCACCCCACAACATGTCGAGAACGATGGACGAAATTATTGGATGATCTCTACGTGGAAATCACGGATGGCTCCCTTGGCTCTTTTTACTACCACCATGTAGACTACTGTAAGTAAAACCATGGAGGTTCAACTCTTTATATAACCCCAGTGATATACAGTACAGAGTGGAATTAGTATTCGGTTTTGTTTGTACTGAGTGTATGTGCTGCAATATACGAACATACATTTCCCACCGTTACGTTAATGACATGACAATTTTAAAAACACGTGAATCATTTCAAAGTCATCTGTTGAATAATATAGTTTTCATCTATACTTAGAAATAAACGCTGTCAATGACTGTATTTTCCATTTGGCAAGACATTGTGAACATATGGTTTTAGTTTTTTTAAACAGGCTCATGTCTAAGTGGCTTGTCAACAACGGCGTGGTTTTGTTCTTTGCACCTGCCACTGAACTATAGCCTCAAATTGGTGTTCAACGACAAGAAAATGATGGTGTGTGTGTGTGTGTGTGTGTGTGTGTGTGTGTGTGTGTGTGTGTGTGTGTGTGTGTGTGTGTGTGTGTGTGTGTGTGTGTGTGTGTGTGTGTGTGTGTGTGTGTGTGTGTGTGTGTGTGTGTGTGTGTGTGTGTGTTAAAGCTGCAGACCAAGCTTTTTTTTGTTTGTTTGTTTTTTTTTCCAAACTTTTTTATTAGGCAGATATAAAATGTACATACACGGAACGATATGCATAGCCTAATACAGAATTTTTTTTGTATTTTTTGGGGGGAAAGGATGGCAAAACCTGTTGCCCGAGGCAGGTGACCTACCGATAACGGAGAGGCCATGAAAGAGGGGGGGTGGGAAGGAGAGAGAAAAGAGTGGGGGGGGATGGAGGGGGGGGGTGTCTACCCTGGTCGCTGGTGTCCCTTTTGGACGAACTTCGTAGAGGTACTGATTGTCAAACGCTTTCTTATCCGTATTGCCTTATCTCCTTGTTTCTTCCTTGGTGATCTTGACTCGTTCTATATGATTATCCAGGGTTCCCAGATTTTATAGAAAGCTATAGTTTTTTGCTTAAGGTGCGCGGTTAGCTTCTCCATAAGCATTACTTCATTTATCCTGATTTTTATTTTAGTCATGGAGGGTGGGGACACTTTCTTCCAGGAGGCAGCAACCTCACATCTCGCCGCTGTGAGGATGAAGGAGACCAATTTCCTCACTGGACGGTCAATTTTTTCCATTGGCCTGGCCAGTAGGTAGGTCAGTGGATCAATAGGTAGGTCGAGGCTAGTAACCTCTTTTAATAGAATTTGGACCCTTTCCCAGTAACTTCATAATTTCCGGACATGTCCACCAGATGTGGGCCATGTCACCCTTTTGTCCACAGCCGCTCCAACACAAATCAGAAGCCAGAGGGTAGATTTGTTTTAGTCTCACTGGAGAGAGGTACCAGGAGAACATTATTTTGTAAATGTTTTCTTTGGTTGTGGTGCATATGGAAGTTCCTGAGGCTACTTCCCAAATGTTTTCCCAATCCTCTCTGTTGATATCTATATTCAGGTCAGCAGCCCATCTTGCATGTAGTCATGAGTCAGAGGGTCTCCTGATGTTTCCAATTCTGTATAAATCTTTGATATTAGCCCTTTTTGTTGAGAGCATCTCTACATAGTCTCTCGATTTTAGTGAGAGGGGGAAATTCTGGACTCGGGGATATCTTCTGGGCAAAGTGTCTAATTTGGAGATATTTGAATGTGTCCAATTGTGGTATATCGTATTTAGTGCGTAAATTTTGGTAGCTCAAGAGTTTCCCCAGGCTCAGAATGTCTCCGATCACCCTGATCCCCTTCGATTTAAATTGGTTGTATAATTTGGAAGCGCATCCGGGGGGGGGGAATTTGGGGTTATTAAAAATTGGTGTAAGTTGTGAGCTGGGGGACGCAAGTCTGTACTTCGTTTTGGCTTTCAGCCAGACCTCCCAGGTATGGCTCATCGCCTCCAGTTTGAATTTGTTGAGATGCATATCTCCTCAATCCAGACTCCATAGGCATGCTTGCAGCGAAGGCGTTCTGGCATAGTGTGACTCTATTTTGAGCCAGCATCGTTGTTCAGGGTCAGCGTTCCATACGGCCGCTTGTTTAAGTTGGGCTGCCTGGTAATATTTGGAGATGTCTGGGACACCCATACCTCCCCTCGCTCTGGATGCCAACAGTACCGACCTGGCTACCCTGGGTCTTTTGCCCTGCCAGATGAAATTGAAGAATCTGTTTTGGATGTTCTTTAGTTCAGAACCAGGCACGTGGACCGATTTGTTTGTTTTTTGTTTAATAAATCAGTTCTGTACTATGAGAAAATACTTGTACCATTGAAAAAAAAGAAAAGAACTATGAATGACATTTAAATGTAACAAACATGTTTCTGTTTCTATAGGAACCATTTACAGAGTCACATCCCCTTCCTCTTCTGAAACAGGCTCTGGCACACCCATTTTTGAGCCCAGCCCCTCTCTAGCAGTGCACCAATTGTATCTAGTGACTGCCTGGTCACATGATTTTCCCCACAGAAATTTGCATCTTTGGTCCTCTTGTATTGCACTGACAGCCATTTAGTGAACCCCGGAGCCGAATCTTCACCGATCGATCAAAGGAGAATGGATCGATAGGCAACATATCTAATTACTTATCATTGTATGGACTCTATTGATGCACATATTAAAGGGAAAAAGCATTTTTAAAAACGGCAGCTTGGGCTGCTGCTTTAGACAGAAAAGTAATTTTCTATTTTGATATGACAAATATAATCTAAAATGTGCCCTATTTGATGTTAAAGTGGGAGCAAAATGAATGTATTTCTTAGAGAAACAACAGCTTCCAATGTAATACACAAACAAGGGAACAATTAAACATTAACACATAAAGCTCAACCCCTTTATAGCGCGATCCGATAAAACGCAGATCCGCTCATAACGCGGTTTGAGTGTGGCTCCCAATAAAATAAGCAGCAGATCTCCTACCATGCAGTTTTCTATCTTCCTTACTTTTCATGTCAGGTGGAAAGGAGTGACTGACACACTCAGCTGAAGGTTTGGATTTGAAGTTACCTAGAGGGGAGAAGAGATACCAATTACAGTCCTTACTCACACATGGCCGTGTGAGTATCCTTTTAATTTCACATGGTTATATTTTAACCTACCTCCGCCCCTTCACCCCTTTTTCCCTACTGTTTAGTGTGAAATACGGGAAGGGTGTTTGACAGCCCTGCAGTGAGGTGCCATCAAAGACACCTCCCTCCAGAGGTCACTCACGCTTGCCCGTGTGAGTGGATGCAGTATTCCTCTGCGTTTTGATCTAAATACCATCGTCCACCCCAGAATTATATTTATATTCTGTCTAGCCCCTTACATATTTGTTTTCATTTTATTTCACTCTGAGGACAACATCTTTAGCCATTCCTGGAGAGGAGACCGAAGACGCTTCACTTCAGACAAGAGGAGAAGAAGAGTACAAGCAGAGAGAATACAGAAGAGAAAGCAGCAAAAGTAAAGAAACCTTGATGTGAAAGCATTTACACAAGGCCGTGTAAGTGTTCACATTATTTTACACTTCATTTCACATCACAGTCATTAACCATCATAGTGTTTGAAATGTCTGTATAGTCCCTCAACCTGTGCTCCCCCATTTTTGTTTGTTTCTTTGGAAAGGAGCTTTCTGCCTGTGTGCCCACCTCCTCTCTGATGTGAAATTACGTTGCGGGATCATGTGACGTAATGTCGCCATGGCAACGCGACACACCGTGACCCCGCTGCATCATTTGACGCTGGTTACCATGGTTCACATTTTCTCTCTCCCCCACCTCTCTCATTATTTCCATAATCCATCCCTCTCGTTTTCTCTCTCTACACACGCACACACGACAGGACAAATACACAAACAGACTCACAGACACACACACACGCACACACACACTTAGACACAGACACACACACAGTCACACACAGACACACAGACACACAGACACACACACAGACACATGCACACACACACTTAGACACAGACACACACACAGTCACACACAGACACACAGACACACACACACACACACACACACACACGACAGGACAAATACACAGACAGACTCACAGACTTAGGCAGATGAAAGAAATACAAACACACACATAGACAGACAGACACACACACACAGTCACACACACACAGACAGACACAGACAAACACACACAGACACACACACGACAGGACAAATACACAGACAGGCTCACAGACTCAGACAGACGAAAGAAATACAAACACACACACAGACACACACAGACAGACACACACAGACACACACACACACAGATACACACACACACATGACAGGACAAATACACAGACAGACTCACAGACTCAGACAGACAAAATAAATACAAACACACAGACAGACACACATACACACAGTCACACACACAGACAGACACAGGCACACACACTGAGACAGACACACACACACAGACCCACACACACAGACACACACACACACACAGACACACTGTCTCTTTAAGGGAGCTGGCTATGATTTTCTCTCTCTCCCTGTCTAACAGAAGCTTAAGGCAGAAGAAGGGAGAGAGCTAACAGCTGATGCCAATGCCGGGTAAGTCCTGCGTGGGGGCGCCGCTGCGCCGCTGGGTTTGGGACAGCTATGAGAGTTATTCCAGCTATTCCACTCTGGCAGCCGCGGAACCCCTGAGCGGTGCAATGTTCGCGGGCAAAAAAAATTCCCCGCGATCCGCATATAACGCAGTCGCATTCTGAGGACCCCAAGCACCGCGCTATAACAGGGTTCAGCTGAATAGGGGCTTATTCTGAAAAGTGTGATAGTGCAGATAACGTGCTATCGCATGCAAAGACCCATTTACATTAAGGGGCTTTTCATGCGATAGCACGTCATCTGCTCTATCACACCTTACAGAATAAAGGCCATAGGGTGACACAGCAGTGTATATAGGTGAACAAATCTTAATAGCATCAAGAGCAAAACATCTATTATGTAGTGAAAGCAATGTGTGTATACACAAATAAAATAATATTTTCACATGTATTTTATATGTGTAAAAATACACATATAAAAAAAATCAAATAAAAATATATATGTAAATAATTGATACTCAAAAATACATGTGATAAAGTTCTATGTAGGGTCCAGAACCAGAAAAAAACTCAGATTGAGGTGTGATTTCACAAAATCTCAAAGATTTGTACACAGCTTTTTCCACCGACAGACCAATCTGTTGGTCGGGACCTTAGAGAAAAGTCCAGATTTCGATAGTGAAGCAGATTTTATAGACAAATAAAAACATGCAATAGGTAAGTATTGCACTCACTGCAATACAAGATAGATGAGCATGTGGTTGGACTGTTCCATAGGTGAAGTTCACGGGTTCGCAGGTATGCATTGAGTTTATTCATGGATCATTAATCTACTTTTCCACTGTCTGCATGTACTGTAGTTGTCAAGGTTCCAAAAGTAACAAAATGTGCACCTCAAATTCGGGGGAACAGGGGAGCATGCAACCGTTTGAAGATTTCAATTTTGTTTTAACAGTTCTCTGCATCTGCACACGCCGGCAAGCAGATCTGCCAGAGGTTTCTGTTGTCCCAGATGTTACAAACTCTGCCCATCTTCACAGATACAGGATACATATACCCAATATAATCATAGACACACAAACCTCCTCGCGCGTTTCGGAGCACTCGGCCACTTCGTTGGGGGAGGGGTGGGAGGGAGGGTGGAAGGTGGGAGGGGTTGGGTACACCCTATCTAGCTCTATTTATAGGTATCTTCTTAAAGGAATATCAGTTTATTCCCATTATTAAACAAAAGTTGTTTCTTTTTAAATAACATATAAAGAGAATTGTTTATTATTCAAAATATATATAAAAAGGAATATAGATCATAATATATACTGAAACAGTTCAAAATAACTTTAATCAAAAAGTGAAAATTATGTAACCATATATTTTAAGAAAAAGTAACAAAAAGTAAGAAGTATAAAATATACTGGATATTTCTTTCTATATGTCTTTCTGTCTCATTGTATGCTTCCCCCAGGATCATAGTTTTGCCATCTGAGGAATGGCTGCAATAGGACATCCTTCTGAACCCAGAAAAATTGTAATTATTGCCTAATTGCATTAACTATTTGGATTAGTTCCAGGTGGTCATTGAGTTAAAAAGGACCTTACTGTAGATGGGGTCACTTAAAAAAATTAATTCATTGATTGCCAATGGAACTTCCTAGGTTCTCCATTCAGCAATAGATAGATTGTCTGGCAAAATTCAATAATTCTGTTCAAAATGTAGAATTTCCCTTGTCAATTTCGCCCAAACTTTTTGGGCTAAAAAGTTCTAACCAACATTTTTTTTTTAACATTTCAAACTTTTTAAAAGTTTCAGTGAAACATATATATATATATAATATACAGCCCAAAATGTATTTAACACAGCACAGATATTTTATTATATACTGTACAGAAGGTATTCTTTTCACAGCATCACTATTAGAAATAATAATGCTCTCATAATTTAAATTTAATTATACTAGTTTTGTATATATATATATATATATATATATATATATACACATATATATATATATACACACACACACATAATATACACCCGAGGAAAGCCCTAAAGCAAAACAATTAATAATATTGGGTAAATTAGGAAAACTGGTATTAAGAGGAGTCACTGACATTTGAATTACAAAAATAATGTTTTTTAACTTTAAGAATTGGTAGAAAAGTGAACTCATCATCATCAACATATTGCCAGCATTAGAAATTGTGTTAATCGTGGAGTCGGGATTTAATGAGCCAAACAACGCTGGGATAGTATTTTGGTCGTTAATATTTACTGAATCAATAAGCACATACGTTGTAATTTACTGACTAAGTAATAGCTTCACTAGTCTGAATCAGTTATATTTTTGAGGTCTGTAAACAGAAGGATTTTTAATGAGTAGGATGTTCTAAATATCATATGTGTTTGCATGTTAACTCCTCATTGAAGAACCCTTATCCAACACTGGTAACACCTGTTACCTGACTGGAAAAACAAGACATGATGAATAACCTCTATTATACTGATAAGTCAATAAGCAAGTGTAACTGTTACTAGCAATCAGTAACCAGTTAATGAATCCCTCCTGTGGTTTTGTTTTATCAAGGTAGATTTAGAAACGGCAGACACACAGACACTGCTTTATGTCCGGCTATTCCTATAAATTACAGCAAGCAACAAAACATTATTGGGACTAAATGGACTTTGTGGTGAGAAGTGGGACTATTACACTTTAATATTGTTTGTTTATATCTTGGAGGGTTTGCCTATTGATTCTTTGTCAGCATACCATTTGACTGATAGTTTAATAATGGGTTTTAGTGCTTTTCCAAATTAGTTCTGTGGCTTGAGCTTGAAAGAATATTAATAAGGTTGTCCGCAGGTTCATTCTAATTACTGTTGTTCCTAGTGGACTGAGCCACGCTGACCTGTCACTCATCAAGTCCATTTGTCTGTGAACTGGCTTAATTAAACATCTCAAATTCAATTTGCTTGATCTTTTCCACAATTTATAAACGATGTCCCTTAAATGTATGGAGTTTCTAAAAGAAGATTCTCCTCGAGGCATTCTAAGGCATACAGTATAGCCGGAGAGAGAAAGGAAAGAAAGAAAGGAAAGAAAGAAAGAAAGAAAGAAAGAAAGAAAGACAAAGAAAAGATAATTAGAAAACTATTTTCATGCTCGGTGAGATAAGTATCTTATCCCAGGACACAATGTACAATTAGTTACGGGAAGAGTTCCACTTTCTCAAGCTACTGTATAAATACATACTGTACAGTAGGTTTTGTTGAGGTTTCCTCTCAGCCTGCTCTTTCATGGCGTTTGACCTCTCAGCCTGCTCTTTCATGGCGTTTGACCTCTCAGCCTGCTCTTCATGGCGTTTGACTCTATGTAAAATGGATCTATTCCATTTGTGCAATTAACAGGCAAACAAGGCGTGTGTGATGAAAAAAAATGTGCGTCAAAATTGTAGTGCTTAGTAGTACATATTAGGAAGTCACATGTACAGTATGATGTAATTATGAGACTTCATACACATGACACATACTTTTGGGACATTGCGTCGTGTTGAAAGAGACGGGTGAACCCGCCCAAATCCAATTCCCAATACTATATATAATAAAACATCTGTGCCTGTGTTAAATACATTGTGGGTTGATACATCGTGTAGCCACTTAATTCTGTGCAAGTATAAACAGTATACCACAGACATTTTTAGGATTTATGAGAGTTTCATGTTTTCACAATTTGGACGCACATTCAGCCTATTTTTGATGCCCCAGATATCATTTTATTTTTACATACATACCATTTACATGTGTGTCATACTTATGCTATTTGTGTGCGCCAATATACTTGACTCAAACCATTTTTGATGATGAGGTCGCAATATAATTAGTGATTTCCATGTGTCAGTCATACACCAAACCAAAGATTCCATTTGCGATGCTCAGTACAGGACACACTGACGGCCCCAATTACTTCTGAATCTGAAAACAATACAAATAAGATGTGTATTTTAAAGAGTTCCTCAGTTTTCTGTACAGTCTCCACAAAACAGTTCTTCACTCTTGAGGGACTACAAGACAGAGGAAAGTATGACAAAATGCCCAAGAGTTTCTGAGTTTTTTAGGGTAAATACCACACTTTGGTATAATAAAGCTGATTGTAACATTAGACACTGCATGATAAATCACTCTGAAAGAGAAGGTGATATAATTACGTATATTACCCTGGATATATTGAATCTAAATGAACTGTAACGTGATGGAATTACATGTATCTATATTTAACGGTACTATATGTATGCATGTATGTTATTGTGTATGTCAACAGCTTTGGATCATAAAGTTTTTAATATCTGACTTAGAATGTTGTGTGTATTATTTATTGATGATTAGTAGGACCAGATGTTTTGGAAGTGGGATCTACTAAGGAACATGCCTTTTTGTGTATCACTGAAAACAAATAGTGTTCTTTCAAAGACTGCTTCTCTTGGTTCTTTATTTGTACTGTACTTCCTTATTTAAATGTAAAAAAACACACACACACACGTATATGTCATTATATACAGTAAGCATTCTCGATATGAGCTGCATAATGACCATTTTACTGTGTTTGACATCTATGCAGGTCCCCTCTGCTAGTAAAGCCCAATGAAACTCTTTTCAAGCAGACTAGGGAGCAAGTTTATTTGTGACTTCAGATACTGTAGGGAATTATCTCTGTAGGTATTCACCGCTCAGCAAGTTTTATTGATGTTTATGATGTTTATTTCCCATCCACTTGTACTAAACGCAACATCACATTATTAAACATGAATTGCAGATCATTTGATGCTGCCAATGAAAAACATTTTCATTTATTAACACAGTCACTACAGACTCCAGGACCAAGGAAAGCTAGAATATCGACAATAAACTAGTTCAATGCAACTTCATCAGCCCGGATTCTTCGGAGACATACTAAGGCTCGTGCTAGTATAAAGTGCGAGAGCGCTGATTAAGCATTAAGCATTATCACATGGAAAGCCCCATTGACGTAAGTGAGGGTCCAAATGCAATATCACTGGATCAGCGCCCTTTATTGAACTAGTGCCTAAGATGGCTTGACTGAAGAATCTCTCTATATCCCATTATGCCTGAGTCATTACCACCCAAAACCCCGAATAAATACACAGACACCAATGATCTTGGACGATAGATTTATACAGCATTATTAAATACCATAATAATCCTTGCCAGCTAACTAATATAAACCGTTTTTATCAATGCCAGTCACTGCCCCAAGGCTAAGTGGGTATGTGTGCATTTCCACAACCTACCACAAGGTTAACCTCCAGTCCAAGTCGTTAAACTATAACCCGTGTTGATACAACCTCCTCAAGCCAATTTCAGGCAAAATTCCCAACCACGAAGCCTTATAATGTACAACAGAGCTGGGAAGGAATACTCAGTGCTGTAACAACAATAAAATCAGATAATGACACCCTTTATAACTTAACAATAAAATCTAAATGCAAATATAAAAAATATAGACACATATAAAATGCTGTCTTTATTTTTTTATTTATTTTTAAGAGGTAGAGCGGGAAACACAATATAACTTTAATTAGATGCACTACACTATATTTTATCTCCACAAAAGTGGATATTATCTGGTCTTTAGCTACACAATGTTGTTATTTGTAATTGGTCACATCCTCACCCAAAGGCACACAGACATACATTCAACATGCCTCAATAATATATACAGTGAGCCCTCAAAGATACACAAACACAGGGACCCCCACCCATACATTGTGTAGGAAAGACACACACGACCAACATGGTAACCCTCACCAACACACAATGTGACAAACACATACCCACAGTGTGTCAGATTCACACCAATTCACACAGTAACCGACATCCACACACAGTGGCACACATACACATGCACACACACACACAAACCTCCGGGTTGCCAGGAAGCCATGGGAGAGGACTGGCCATGTGTAGGGAAAGACCATGGACCATGGAACAGGCAGGTAGAGCTGTTCATTTTAAAAGAGAAACTACTCATGTTTGGAAGGAGTCTGTAAAAGTGCGTCTCAAGAAAGGAAGCCACCCACAGGGCTTAGGTAGGATATTCAATCACTGACCTGAACCGTGAGACAGGGTCCTGAATTGAGTACAGAGTTGTCAGGGTCAAAGTCTGGGATCAAGGCCGGTGGCAACAGAGCTGGGTCAGTGTCCGAGGCAGTGGTCAAGGCAGGTGGCAGAGGTGCAAGGTCGGGGTCACAGGCAGTTGTCAAGGCTGGTTGTAAATAAACCAGAATGCTAGAGTCTAACTGGAACCATGCTCTAGCATGAAGTGAGGAAAGGATTGCCAGGAAACAAGATGGTCGTCAGAACTTCAGTGTCGGTGCTCACAATGCCAAAGCCTCATAAGACTTCTTGAAATGTTTTATTGAGAGCTAATAGTTGACATTCAAAGTCATTGATTTCTGCGTTACGGCAAAACTATTCTAATGATGATACTGTCAGAGTTGCCAGGTATTTTTCTCCGGCATCCTGTATAAAATGAAAGGTAATACCGGACATGTATGTGTCCGGTATTACCTCTCTCTAAACGTACAGTAGGGTGGCTGTGGGGGGAGGCGGCGGCCGGTAAGAGCAGTTGCCGTAAGGCCTGGCTCTCCCCCAGCTGCAGGCTTGTCCCCCCCTGTCTGTCCCACGCCGAGGTGTCTGATGCTGATGGAGCGCCAGGTCTATCTGCCGTTAGCGCCGAAAGTCAGCTGGTCTCAGCTTCCAGTGTGCGCGGTCATGAGAAGGAGGCCCGGCGCGTGTCAGCATCAGATACCTCGGCGTGGGACAGACAGTGATTGACAAGCCTGCAGCTGGGGGAGAAACTGAGCCTGGCGGCAACTGCTCTGACCATCTGCTGGCTGCCCTGAAGCCACCACCCTGCCCCCATTTACGCAGCCACCGCCCCCCACCCTTCCAGCAGCCACCGCCCCCCACATCCTGCAGCCACTGCCCCCTTGCCCAGCAGCCACCGCCCCCATCCCGCAGCCACTGCCCCCTCGCCCCGCAGCCACCCCCCCCCCCACATCCCGCAGCCCCCCCTCCCCCCACAAGCCACCGGCCCCCACCTCCCATTGAAAGCTGCTGTGGAGATCCAACCAATCGCCAGTTATCAATGCCCAGAATGTGCTGCTCCACCCTTCATCCCTTCACCATCGGCATTATTATTGTTATAATAATGTGGACATCTCTTATGTTGACTATAATAATTGGTCTATTAAAGATAGAACTTGAGTTAACCACTTTACAAAATTACCTGAACGCTTGCTTCATTCATAAATATTCTTTTGAAATATCTTATTTATCATCACTCCCCCCGTAATTATCTTTATGAAACTAAATCAACAAGATGTACAGTGTCTGCTTTGAAGGTCAGAACTCGGGCTCTCTTACTAAGCACTAATATAAGCATTTTGAATTCAACATTTTAATTACCTTTTCATACCAGTGAGCTTTACATTACCATTGACAGTTCATACAGTACAGTAGGTCTTGTTATTTCCACACAGAGAAAAACAGGATTTTTTTTCTAACTCAACATATTAGACAATTGAGTTGACACAACATTTTTTTTCTCCGAGGTGCACAACTTTTGTGATTCTAGTCAATAACAAACAGTTTGAAACAGGTCCGATCTTGAGAACAATTTGTGGTTTATTTGTTAAACTGCCAATACTATATATCTATTTTAAAGCATAGCATAAAAGCGGATATTTCTGACTATGTCTGCATAAAATGTAAGAAATTGTTTATAAATTATTGATGCAGATAATTCTGGTCCCTCAGGACTTGCAGATTTCTGTGATGTAAAGAGAAGGGATAACATGCTGCATCAGATTATTATGCGTATTTCTTAACTCCTCCCTATCACCTTCTATTAATACTCCTCAAATCACACCTGATTATCAAGTTGCTAAAGCAAGCAGACGTTTATTGGGAAATATGAGCTTAACACATATCCTTCCTGAACTCCTATTCAATATGCTTTCAATCCATCTCTTCCTTGCTAGGGAAACTGTAAATCCCATGTCTACATCTTCCCTAGCAAGGAGAAGATAACTTTTTGGGATATTGAATAAGAGTTGTACAGTAAATAAACACACTTGCCCTAAAGTAATGTATATAATGTAACTAAACTATAACTTGTAATGGACCAATGTTCTTTTCCTAGACAAAATTCAAAAGTGGCTGGCCCCCCAACATCAATTTCTAATGCGGAACAGAGAGAGACAAGTGTTATGATTAATATCCTGCACCTCAGTGATAATATTATCGGTTTTATTGGCCATGTGAGATGTGGATAGCACTGTACTTACACACAGTGGGGAAAACTAAAGACAGGCGATAGTGGGACAACTTTACCAAATCTCAATTCACACTGTTTACAAACATTTCCAAGACAAATGACAAAAACAAATGTAAAAAATTGACTGTTTTCTTATTTATTTTTAAAAGGCACATGTCACGACATTGTAGCCCAATCAACACATCACTATCATTAGTTTGCTTTGCTTCTGTGTTTCTCAGTAGTAAATAGCAGACGTATATAAGGATATAAAGAACCTAATGGCTTTGTCAATTTCTGTTTCTTAGGATTACCCTATGGTAACTGTAATATATCTTTAAAAAATTAGCAAATAATGTGTGAGCAACAGTATACCTAAAACAGGAAGGAGAAAAATCAATGTATAGACAAATTGTAATCAATAGCATGAGTGGGAAGCCTGGCATGAATTCCAATCTTGTAATGAGTTTTAGTTCAAGACCTTTTGTTCTATAATTGCACTTGGAAACTTATTTTGATTACCCTAGGGTTCAAAGATCAATGTGCAAAGCATGAAAGACTTTAACATCACAGTTTATGGTTTTAACAAGAGCAATCAGTTATGCACTTTTTACTATTTTCTCCTGTACAATAATCACAGTGTTGTGATCCTTTTCACCTTCCATGTGTCTGTAAAAACACCTCTACTCATTGAACGGAGAATGATTCAGCAGTAAGAGGCACAAACGAGAATCCTTTCTTTTAAAAGACGGACCATCAATTTCTGTGACCAAATATGAGAAATATGAATCACACGCAGAAAAACATGGACAAGAGTAATTTGTTAAAAAAAAAAAAAGGAATTGAGAATACAAAAAACCCTATACTATCTGTACATGTAACACGAGCCTAACTTCATGAACAAGAAATTGCCATAAATAAGATCGCTTCACCATACTGTACATGTATAACTTTAATACCTGGAGAGAAATCGTTCCGCAGCACTTCTAATTTTATGTGTCAAGTTTTGACACTTTCTATACTTAGTTTTTTTCCCTTATTGTAGAAAATGTAGTGAACTTTGTTAGACTTATTGTCTTGCTCATCAATAACCGTTGAGTTATTTAAAAATGTACGAAACCGCTTTTACAAAACATCTAGGAATATATCATGTACGTCCAACTGAATGTATCCACTGTTACTCCTACAGTATATGACTTTACATACAAATATCCCTTCTGCATTCACTGTTTGTGTTTATATTTCCACATGAACATCTGTCATATTAACTCCACGGAATGAATCTTGAAATATACAGCTAAGGATAATATATAGTAGGGCCCTGAAACCGTGATAGGATTTAAGGAGAAGGAGAACTACCATGTAAAGGGCTTTGAATACAAAACAAATGCAGAAGAATAAAACAGCTTTGGAAACCTACAGATAGGGACAGACCTGCGGCTTCCCTGGGCAGCAAGAACGTCTCTTTTGGGGGGGTCCCACTCAGCAGAACCCACAATACGTTTTGAGAATCCTCTATTGATTGTTTGGGAGGTCCTGTTTCAAGCCGGAATAATTTCCTCCTATTAGACAGATGTCAGTTGCCTCACAATATTTTTTCTATTCCGTTTTGGTTTCTATAAAAAGTCACACATAACACAGATTTTCTGTACCTTTTTTTCTCATCACTCTATAAATGTATATTATGTTAGACAGAAGCATAATTACACCTCGCTTTGAAACCTTGCAATATTTATTCCAAAAGCTAATTATTCACATTTTTAATAGCATTTACTAATTTGCCTTCTAAAACTGCAACACAATTAGTTGATGACATATTATCACGAATGCACCCATTAGTAAATCCTTGAACTCTGGAAAATGGCACCTTCATATAGTTTTTCATTTTTTTTAATGAATATTCATTAGATTATGGTGTTTTGTTCATCTTCCTTATATTGCTGAATGTAGATGTTGATGATGTTTGAAGATAGTAGTCCCTTTCATGTTGTCGAAATGGCAATTATATCTCCTTTTGAACAGTGCAAATAGAGAAGAGAACTCTAAAAAAAAAAACATAAAATGAAATATTAAAGGTTAGATATAAACATTGTAAACGCAGGGTATGTACGAGACCTGGCAGTCACAGAATGTATTTAAATTATATTTATTTGTACTAAAATCTATACACTGTCTCCTCCATCCCTTCCCTGTTCCCTCCCTGTCTCCCTCCCCTTGCATGTTTCCCCTGCTGGGTATATTTAGCACACAGGTATCACTGCTTTTCTATCTTGTCCCACGTGGGGAGCGAAACGTTGATGAATTGCTTGTAATGCTGTAAATAAATGTGAATAACTTTCTTCACAAGTCCCCTGCAGGCCGGATTCCTGTGTTTGAATGGTACGGTGTAACTGTTCGTACTTCGCAGCGTTCTTGCGAATAACGAGTTTTGTGTGTTTTTTGTTTTTCAACTTTCAGACAGTTTGTTGCGAATGAGATTGTTACGTGGAAGTGTTTTACAGTTTGTGATCTTATATTAGCCGGATTTATTTCCAAGGCGCAATAATGTGAGAGTTGAAGGGATATTCAGTATTTACATTGTTGTTTGACTTCAAGACTGCACGTGGTCGCTGTGAGAGAATAGCCGCCTTTCCTCTACTATCATCTTGTTTATAGGCTTGTATAATACCGCACAATTGTATGAAAATTAGTTGGCCAGATATTACCATTTTAACCGAAGTTTGAGAATAATAGGACAATGTGATAAAAGTCAAAAGTGTATGTTGTTAGAAATGTTGGGGTTTTTTTTGCCCGTGTTTCATTTCATGTTATGAATCTTTGTCCAATTAGGTTTAATCGCTCATGCAGCAATGCTGATAAAATATAGCGTTTCCCTAGTAATGATGCATCAAACTCACATTCTGTGTCCTCTGCTTTCCACAAAAGTCATACATACAATATATTTGCTTAACAGTTACACTGTAAGCCTTAAATAAAATGTTTAAGCCCAACAAAGAAATCTGCTTATCTGTAATCTCTCTGCGGTATACCAGGCTTTGAAATCAACAGCATCTCTGAAGGTTACTTGATAAGAAAGATATTTAATAATATACTGTACAGACCTCCACAAACTGGGAGTAAAATATTTATTATTCTTGGTCAAAGAAAGAAAGGCAAAAAATAAAACTGATCTCTCTACCTCATACTGAGAGACGCACAATCCAGCGTTTGCATTTGTCTGTAGTCACCACATGGAAGATATCCCGTTGTTTGTAATAATATCTCATAGTTTATTTTGAATGATTTTAAAATGCTCCGAGGCAAATAACTAATATGCATCAATTAAAGTTATTTGTATAAATGTGCCTAAAAATGTGTCAAGAAATGATTAAGTATCAAATCGGTTAATATATCATAAGCACAACATTTTACCATAACAAAGGCAAGTAACTTTGTGCAAGTTAAACGTTAGTCAAAACCTCAAAGGGAACAAAGAGAGAGGCTCAAAAAAGCAATAAGTGAAAATGCCTGTACAGTATATAAGAAAAATTGCATGGGTGATACATAAACAAATAAACAACAATGCAATGGAAAAAATGTATATATGAAAATTAAAACAAAGACTTTGCCTGAGTATTGGGGCTCCTGCAGATGTGCCTGATGTCTTGATGGACCTTCCTCGTCACACTCAGTCACTGGATCTTCTCCGTCAAGGGTGGGGGGGATATAGGGGGTGTCGCTGATCTTATCTGCTCTGCTAAGCTGCTGTGCTTGGGTTGTTGTCTCCTGGGAGTGTTCCTCAATTAACCCCTTGTTCTGGCTTGTGCTGCTTTGGCTGCTGCGGCTGGCTCTTCCCCTTCTCCTCTGTGAAACCCGGAAGTGACGTCGGACTCCGGAGGTGACATCAGACACTGGATATGATGCTGGTCCGTGTGCAGTGGAAGGATTCCCAAGGCTAGCAGATTCAGTCCCGAAGTGAGCTGGCAGGGCTCAGGAGCAGTGCTAACCGAAATGCTCAATGCTTGGAGACCCTCAGTAGACTCATCCTCCTACGCATTTCACCACGTGAATGGCTTCTTCAGGGATACTGAACAGGCTTACCCCTTCTCCTTAAATGCACCCCTGAGGTGTTGGGAATAAAAGATGGTAAAAAAAAATTAAATTGCCTTTTTTCAAAGGACTTCAATTGTTAAGAGAATTATTTTGGTACGATGCGGTTGACCGAAGGCAAATTTAGTCGCTGGACATAAGCAGAATCCTCTCTTTGTGGATAGCGTGTTACAGCAGATAAGAGCAGTGTATCCTGGTTTGTGAAGGATTGGTTATCCTGATTTGAGAGGCTGCAACTGTTGCAACAAATTGGACATTTGACTACCTACACAGAGACTTTTATCAAGTAATCAATGCACTAAGTGCTGGTTTGAGACCCACACTGCTACTCCGTGGTTCATGTCATAGACTACATTGTTATTTTAATAATTATATCACTGCTTTTGCTTAGGCTGTTATCTTTGTTGGTTGTGCAATCTACACACATTCATATTACTATCCAGTTAGGTGCAGTGGAGCTGGTTCATTGGCGCACCCATTTTTTCCTTTGCATTTTTTTCAAACCTTAGTCAAAGGAAGAAATGTTATGAGGGTCCATACATATTACACACACATGGAACCTGATGGATGGTTCCATTAAAAAAACCAGAGGAAACGTGTAGTAAGTAACTAATGTAGTGGTTTTGGTTTGCAAAGGCTGCATGAGAACACGGAAGTAGAATTAGTGGTTCAATGGGCAACAAGAGCTGAAAGACACATTGGTCTGCCTTTTTCTGACACAAACAAGGAGCTGATGGCTGATGAGGCCTATATGGGCCACAAAGACATCCCATTTTATTTGTGTTTTCTACAAAGACAGAACAGTGTTCTTGGGCCGGCCTTATAGCAAGACAGCCGCATTGGGTCCCGCACCTCTGGGGGCCCCGCTCTCCCTCCTCTACCTCCTGTCAGTGCTGGGATCCAACTTTCACCCAACCGGAGGGGGAAGCTGGAGGAGGGAGACAGGAGGAGGAAGAGGAGAGAGCATGGGGCCTCTGAACCAGCAGAGAGATATGTATGGGGGTGTCTGGGAGGTGTGTGTTTGTCCTCTTACCTACTCTGCAGCTAGCCACGTCCTGCAGTGTCACATTGCCAATGTGATGTTACATGATGCCATGATTTCATGACGTTACGACACTGCCAGAGGAGAGCTGTTCATCTAGGTACCTGTTTTTTTTGCAGGGGGCCCCGCTGGCAGAAAGCCACCTTGGGTGGGTTGGGATTACTTATAATGCATCTGATCTCTAACCTCAGACGTGCTATTAGAGAGGGTTGGGGTTCCTTACAATGCATCTGATCTCAGACGTGCTATTAGAGAGGGTTGGGGTTCCCCCAAATTTCACAATATAACTAAAGGGTTCTTCAAACAAAAAAAGGTTACAAAAACACTGAATTAGACCCTATTTGAAATTGTAGAAGTCACACACAAAGAATGCCTTTCAAGATAGAGACTTGTAAAGAAGTTGTTGCTACAGGTATATATTTTATTTTGTTTTAACTCACCGCAGGATGCAAAACACTGTTGAGTTCACATTTCCCAGCGACTGATTCTCACATCCACATGTGATAGAAACAAAGGGTGAACTGCGCTCTAATAATCGTGATTAGTGTTATAAGTGATAATAAAGTGATATTGATATAATATAAACCTGTTACTTAATTGGTGAGGATATGCTGCTATATTCGAGGAATGGCTCCACAGACCAGAGCTAAAGATACAAAGACAAAAGAAACAGCGCAAAAAACCTCATAGTGTAGTATATAAAATTATATTGTGGTAAAACAGGTGAGTATTGCACGTACATCAATTCAATAGTTACTAGCAGTACATGTTTTGGACATGTTACCAGTCAGCAACAGATGGTGGGTATGGGTCACCGGATAACTCCCCTTCTCCTCTCACGTCTCGCTTGTGGTGTCGCTTAAATGCGTTGGATAAGAGGGCGCATTCTGACACTACCTGCAGTGCGATATTACCCTATTTTTGTCACTTGGCCCCATCTCCGTTACTGCAATCTATGCTATCTACGCCTCTGTGGCCGGCTGAGACTGCAGAGTGATCGGCGCCGCTTGATGACGTCATCCGAGGCGCGCTGCAAGCAGACGCCACACGTGCAGATACACGCCTGAAGCCAGTGACTGAGAGCCTGCTTCTACCGCAAACTGCCACTGTCAACACGTCGGGAGACAGCTGTACTCCATTGGACTGCTGTATTCATGCTGAGGGGCTGCTGCCCTGCATCACGGCGTCCTGAGCGACACCACAAGCGAGACGTGAGAGGAGAAGGGGAGTTATCCGGTGACCCATACCCACCATCTGTTGCTGACTGGTAACATGTCCAAAACATGTACTGCTAGTAACTATTGAATTGATGTACGTGCAATACTCACCTGTTTTACCACAATATAATTTTATATACTACACTATGAGGTTTCTTGCGCTGTTTCTTTTGTCTTCACATCCACATGTGCACTAAAGGGACGTTAATATTCTACTGCTAACAACGTGTATCATTTGTAACAGCAAACCTAGAACTGCCTTGGTCACGGTTCCTTAAAATGTTTAGATTGGCAGAATTCTATTTGCGCAATACTTTAATAGCTCACAATAAGTTCATGTGTTTAGGGAAGCTTCCTATCCCTTTCCTCAACTCCTATATTTAAATTATACATTTAAAAGGGAGTTAGGGGTCATTCAATAGCCACATACAGTATACTGTATAACATCATTATTATTATGTTCACCTAGTAGCATTGGGTTGACATTGTTTCACCAAACTGCAGTATATTTGCTAGTGTTTGTTTTACCAGTAGGCAGGGCCGCCAACAGGATGGAACAAAGGGTACTGGCGTCCCGGGCCCCATGATTTCTGTTGGTGGCTCTGCCAGTAGGCTACGAGCCAGCTCCTGAATATAATATTACTACTATAGCAATCATTTTTAAGAGCAGATTGTATTTGAAATGTAGGGGACACTGCTGGCAAATGCTATGAATACTGTATTTGTCAAGGCTGCGAAAAGATAGGATGTGGTAATAATAGCCAAAGGTTGTTAATTTATCAAACCTAGGAAAATATCAGCAGGATATCAGTATTTGTGTGTGCAATAATTTTGAGGATGATCCGCCATTTGAATTATTGTTTGCGATAAATAATTTCCCCGTGGTATTAATCTTACTCACTGGGAAATTAAAATGTCAGAACGTGATAAAGTGTTAAAGAAACACTAGTTCTCGGTCGCACCTGCATATGCTGAATGAAATCGTGGGATCATTATTTCTTGGTGCTGTCCTTAAGAAGAGTCGTTTTTTAAATGTTATGAAATAATGTAACATTTTGTAGGATACTTTTCGAACAGGTGTTTAAAGATGTTTGATGCTCGATCCTTTCTTGATGGTGAGTTAATTGTAAGTATCTAACAATACTTATGCTGCAATACATCTTCACATAAGGTTGTTCAGTACTAAAATCTGGTTACAGTAAACATTTTAAGAGCAGAAGGGAATATTTGTACAAACTAAAACGTTTTAATATTAAGACAAATCATTTGGGGTAAAAGTCTAATGTATTTACATAGCACCATCCAGGTACACAGCGCGTCACAGCAGTAATACACGTGACATAATAATATAACACATAATGGGAAAAAGAGCTTCAGACATGAAAGTAACAATAGGAAAAGGAGTCTCGAAGAGCTTACAATCTAAGTGGTAATTAGGGAGAATGTACATAGGCAGTAGGAGAGTGTTCTGGTAAGCGCGTCTCCACAGGTCAAGTTCAGTGTATGAGATGTATAGTATCAGCCAGCGGAGCTACCCTTATGCTTCCTTAAAGAGATGTGTTTTAAGAAAGGTCCTAAATATAATGGATATTGGATTTGGATATTGAGGGGAAGGATATTCAGTCAGTGACAGATGAAGAAAAAAGGCAGTGCACTGCCTGGAAAAACAGGAGGAGGCTCACGGTAGCAAAATAAATACTTTATTCCATTAGGGGATCAGACAAAGCCCCCCACAGCAACACAAGGTGTCACACCTACGCGTTTCGGGCCGTGTGCCCTTTATCGAGGTGCCAGTGAGAAAGGTTTTAGGCAGTAGAGGCTTTATATACACAGGGGGTAGACAGAAGACATTCTTGAGCAGAACGCAAGAGTCGGGATGGTGAATAGCAAGAAATTAGGGCTGAGATGTAAGGAGGGGCAGGGGAGTATAATGTCTTAAAAGTCAGGAGGAGAAATGTTCAATAGAAATATAGGGGGTTATGCACTAAGCAGTGATAAGTGGGCTTTCTGGGTGCTATGCACAAAGCAGTGATAAGTGCTTTTAAGTGAGATACATGCCTTTATAGCGTGATACTGCCTGCTGTGAGATTCACAAAGCAGTGATAACAGTGCAGTATCGTGCTATAATGGCTTTTTATCTCACTTAAAAGCACTTATCACTGCTTTGTGCATAGCACCCAGAAAACCCACTTATCACTGCTTTGTGCATAGCACCCAGAAAACCCACTTATCACTGCTTTGTGAATCTCACAGCAGACAGTATCACGCTATAAAGGCATTTATCTCACCTAAAAGCACTTATCACTGCTTAGTGCATGACCCCCATAGTAATAACTAAATGAATAACTGTATTTTGCAAAATAGCTATTTGACATAGCCAAATCCTCCTTTCATATAACGATGTTAAAATAATATAATTCAAATACACAATTTGTTTATATGTATTGCAGGTGTGTTAAAAAGTTGCAGACTCAAATATTGACAAGATACAGTGATTTTATGTCAACTACATTCTAAGATAAATTGCAAGATTATGCATTAGACAAATGTATACATTAATATCTATATATCACTGTGTATTATTTATATTGAGAAAATCAAATAGTATAGCATAGCAGAAATCAATATTCTTTAAAATAAATAGGTAAACGCAAATCTAAAATCAAAGTGAGAAAGACAATTGCTGTTCTCTCAACAACAACAACAACAAAAAAGCATTATAAACTAGTGTAAAAGGTTGGTTGGCGAAATCTGGGATCTGGGAATCACATGGTACATGAAGCAATCTGATTGGTTAGTGCACCAGGTGACCCAATGACACACCTTCTGCAAAGGCCCTATAAAAGGCCTGGGCCCTTGCAGATGACCAGAAGTCGGTGAGCAAGCGACATCCGATGATGAACATTACAGAAGAAGCAATAAGGTGGCTTTTAAAGAGACAAGAAAGAAGAAAAAGAAGAAATACTTAGAGAAGAAGATTCTTCAAGCAAGAGAGAATGCAGGGTTTCTAGTCAGAACCTATGTCGCAGGCCACGAATGGCCACGCTTTACAAATAGGCCATCGGGCCTTGGATTATTTGTAATCGTTTTCCTTTCATGGTTTTTGTTTATCCCATTATACTTTGCATTATTTGTTCTGGTCTTCCTTTTTTGTTTTGCAGGCCGTTTTGATGCCTGCGGTGTAGCCACAGGCATTTTATGAGTTAATATAATTTCAAACATAGGGTTTTGTAATAATTAATATTACAGAACCCTCGGATAGAAATATTAGGCCATGTGATCGCGATGCGGTTATTAAAACGTTATTAATGATCTTGTTAATTGCGGCATCACGACTGGTGTTAAAACATGGCACGAGGTCAATTATTACCGCAATCTTGATGACTTGGGCCATGAAATTGCGCTAATAAGAGCAGGTATTTCTTTTTTTTACCGGGTGTGATATTAACTCTGTGTTATAGCATTTGCTGTATCTAGGCCTGAACTTCTTAGCACATTCTGCTTCTGCTTGCACTGTGAGGACATAAGTAATCATGCGGTTTACTTAAGAGCTGTGTGGTAATTTTAAAAGCTCACTTTCCATCCCTTTAATTACATTGTCTAACTTGTATTGCAATTGATCAATATAGTGTTTGATTTAATGTTTCTTACTGCAATACATTTTCATCCTGGGTTGTATACAGTCCATTATTTAACTCCTTCTGCCCTGGAATACACTTAAAAGTAAAATGAAATTGCTTTGGTTTTAAGGTTATTATATCATATGCATCTCTTAATGAATCACATGCATGACATACACACAATAACAACAACAACAACAACAACAAAAATGTTTTGCTCTGATTGAAGGTTCCATACACAAGTGCTACTGTACCAATGATTAACAAATATGTAATTTCCAGCTCTAAGTAAATACTTTCTTACTGAAAAGACATTGTAACATACAAAGACATTGCTACCATGTAAAAGCCCCTTTAACAGCAAAATGTGTTTATTGATATCTCATAAGTTGATTAATTAGCCCAATACAATGGAGCTTCCATGTATACACCGAACACAATCCATCTGTATTAACATTTAACACAACATTACTTCAGTGTGATTAATGTCTTTTCAATGACTAATTAATGAGTAATAATTATTCTCATATTTTAGAGTGTTTCCATAATTAGATACTGTATGCAATGACACATGTCCAGTAGCTGTGAAATAAAGAACCAGCAAACTGTAATCATTAAAACTATAGTTTTTGTAGAAGAGTTTGCATATATCTGATATTGAAACCCCAGATTTGTGGAAGACATCTTGCTATGCGTCTACACACCTAATATACATATGCCAGTAGCAGTACGGATGAAATGTGGACCTAATTACTCCTGTACCATTGCAGAAATACCCCATTTACAGTCTTTATCATTAAAAAATCATTTGGGATTCATTTTAATAGTACTTCACAACTATCTCATTTGGATACCATTACTTTTACAGGCATTCTGAGGGGTTTATTGCTTTTTCCTTTAATTAGTTTGCTATTGGAATATCTTAAATATCTTAAAAGAAGATGTGTATCTGGCTACATTTAAATAGTGCTGCTCACTTTAGTTTGAATAGGTTGACCTTATACAAACTTATCCAGTACTAAAAGATCTCCAAATGCTCTGTAATCCTTACTATCAATAATAGGGCTTTTTCCTTCACCCTCATCCTCACTCTCAACAACTCACACACCCCGCCCCCTACGCTTAACAAGTAGGATAGAGGATTACAGATAGAGGATAGAAATAGAGGATTAAGACACCCTTCCCCCCCACTCGCACCCCCACCTTACATTTCCTCCTGCATCGGCGGTGTCATTTGACGTCAAAGTGAAATAATTTGTCTCTGCGTTGACATGGCGACGCGTCGCCAGTAGCCGCTGGAGAGAATGTCAGAGACATACGGAGGCTGCGAGTGCTCCACCGGCATTTTATTTAAATGTTGTGGGGAAGAGCGCTGAGCTTCTGTTAGCGCTGCGCCCCCACCCCAAGAAAATCTTGCGCCCCCCAGTTTGCAGACGCCTGCCCTACTGTATGTGCTGTAGGAAAGCCCAGGAATTAAAGTGACTCACAAGTCTTTATTGCCAGATTCTGTTCCTCTACTCGGCTTTCTGTTCAATGGGTTGCAAGGTGCCTTTCTGCGCTAGAAGATGTTTTATGGAGTTGTTGCACCACTTAGCCAATATGGCCCATAATCCAGAACCAACCAGGAGTTAAAACAGCTAACAAGGTTCCAGGAGACAGGACTCCTGGACCAGGGGTGCGCAAACGTATTCAGCTGCCCCCGGTGCTCGCGCCCCCGTTACCTCAGTTCCCGGTGTCAAATGACGCTGTGGGGTCATGTGACGTCACGTCACCATTTGATGCCACGGTTGCCATGGCGACACGTCAACAGCTGTCAGAATCTCGGTAAGCAATAGGTTAAAGGGGCCTCACGTGATCCGCTGGCATTTAATTTAAATGCCATGGGGAAGAGCGCGGGGACTCTACAACCACCGCACCCCCTTAGACAAATCTCCCAGCCCCCTCAAAAAAAACAACATGTTAAATAAATATATAGTAAATAAGACAGATTTGAATCATTGCTCCAATATCAATGTGCAATTAAAAAAATATCCCCAAGAGCCAACTGTTCATGGAAAAACATTCTACGGTCCAGATCAATTGCCTGATTATGCTAAGACTTTTATAACCTACCATAAGAAGAAATCAAGCAATATATCACAATTTGTTTTATACTTAGGGACCCTGTTTTCAATAGAAAATGTCCAATTCTACATCCTGGAAAAATAAACCATTTGAAATATATGTTAAAATCAACAATTTGAACGTTGTAACATATTTAAGTCACAGAGTTTATTGATTGAGATAATTGCTCAATAAAAATACCCATTTGTTTTGTGGACAATGTATCATTGCACCATGATGGATTTAAGCACCACAATGGTGTTATTTTCATATGCAAATACAATATAACAGTAACAGTATAGCAAGAATGACAGTTTTTGGCTCTGGGACAAACTGTGGGACTGCGCAGTTATCAGATGATTATCTCTGTGCCGGGCCCGCGCTAACTTCAACCTGCTCTCACCACGCCCCACAAATCAAGCATCCCAATAACCTGCACTCATGGCTATTGCCCCACACCCACAGTCACTCATCCTGCTCATTGGGGCCATGCACTGCCATCTACAGCACCTATTCCCACACCTGCTGTCTCTGTAAGTCTCCCATCATACCACTTAGATTGTAAGCTCTCCGGGGCAGGGATTTCCTTTCCTAATGCCTGATTTTGCTGTGCTTATTGTATTATAATAATTCCCTGTACTGTATTCTTTGTGAAGCGCTGAGTACACTTTTGGCGCTATATAAATAAAGATATACACACATACATACAGTACATACATACATACAAGTCTTATCAGTTACACCTGAAGCCATTTCGAACATTCCTTATTTAACCCCGTGACATGTCTTTGTATTAATTGTTAGAATTATAATACCAGATAATTTCCAAATGTTCAGCACCTTAACTGGTCTCAAGCACTGGAGATATATAGACAAATAATCATTCTTAGGGATTATAACGTTCACATTATCCATGGTGGGAGGAATCGAGCTGTGCCATTGTACAGCAATGATTGGAACATTCCTCCAATTCTCAATCAGGTGATAATGCTTATTACTGAAAATCTCTAGTGGTGCTTAAAAAAAACTCAACTCTGCTGTCACTCTCACATGATCTTTAAATGTTGAAACTCCTCTTGGGAAATGTCCAGCCGCTGCCTCACTTGCACAGGGCTATCGAGCTCTGCGGATTCCTGTTGGAAGAGAATGACAGCCATGGAAGACATAAGCCTTGTTTACTAGTACCAGTTTTCCATACGTCTTGCTGCACATAGTGTAATACACGTTGTGGCTCCACCAATATGGGGGGGAATATAATGAGCTCTTCTTCTTCCTTCTTGGCAATACCACCACATCTAGGACTTCTCTCTCCCACGGTCACTTGCAATATGCATCTCACCACCCTTGAGGTGGCGTGAAAAAAATGTTCGGTTTCAGAAGTGGTTTGCATAACGGAGCTACGAGAATAGCAGTTGTCCTAAAAAAAAATACGAGTTGGGGGCTTTTTTGACAAACCGATCAGATTGTCAGAGACCTGGAGTGAAATCGCTTCTAAAAAAGCCTTTCAGACGTAGATGTGAGAAGGGCTTACAGAATAGCATAGCATGCCAATCCCATCGGAAAGGGCTTGTTAGAAGCGGACACTTGCCACACTTCGGAGCTAAGAGAATAAGTCCCAATGTGTTTCATGGTTAAATATTTTTTGTGTCGTTTGTAGAAATTTTTATTGGAGCAATAACAGAGTTCTCCATGGATGAAATAATGTACAGAAGGGGAACCTTCATGTCTCACATACAGTAGGTTTCCAAAACCTGACCAAGTCTTTAAAAAATCACACATATTTTAAGATGCACATATTGAGATTTTGGGTGTGGAGTGGACATACAACTGAGAGTGTAACTTTGTATATGTATTTTTGACAGTACGACTTGAGGTTCAGCTTTTGGCACTGCACATCATTTACAGCAAAGCTTACATTGGGGAAAACATCCTCCTTCATCCTTAATTATATAATGGTGTATCAGAAAATACAACACTTACTGGGCAGAAATGTATCATATTCATAAGTAACTAGTGTTTAAAATATGCAAGATCTCAGGACAACACAGATCCTTTCTGTGTGTGTGTCATTGACTCTCTATTGTATTATTTGTACACATTAAACATAAATGAATGCATTTGTTTTTGTAGGAGCGCACAATCCAGGATATCGGATGCCATGGAACCTGAATTGTGTATAATAATAAAGTTGGAGATTGAAACACTTTGTAACAGCAGCAGTACAAACCTAGCAACTAAATGGGACTTATTAAGGCTCTATTCTGAATTTTTTTTAAAAAATGTGTGATGTGCTGATCTAATGTGGACGCGGAAAACAGTGAGGACCTCAACTCATTTCGCAAAGGTCAGGATGCAGCTGTCAGACTGCATTGATTTTCCGTCACGTCAGGTCTGTGCTAAACCTGAACCATGACCTAGGGGTAAAAAGCTCAGAATCCCGGTGTCAGCCCAGTGAACCTCTCAATCCTCTATAATCTTGACATCCTAAATATTTGTCACTTTTACATACCGTGTTCATTTCACTTTACTTAGAAATTGTCCAGTTCCATTTAGTAAGCAAAAAAAAAACATGGTTTCCTAGCAGAGAGCAGTGTTAGTAAAATGTGGTTGAAGAATCAAGATGTATTTATTTATTTGTGTTTTCTTGGGCTGCATACAGCGTGCCCTTGATATGCATAGGGCGTGTGCCTGCAAAACCCCCACATGAACAATGTCACTGCTATCGTGTTCTCTCGTATCTGAATTGTGATTCCACAATGGCTCTGGTGCTGAAGAGCTAATGAAAACCATTAGCTCTGCATAACTTGAAGAGACAGCTATTCAACTGTGGATTTTCTGTGAGGTTGAGAAAGTATCCTTTCCAGGAATTCTTCCAAAGTTAAGCACTATGCCAAAAGACTACAAATAATTAAAATAATTTGATGTAACCATTGACATTTCATTGGCTTGATGTCTTACAAAATGGAACCCAGTATCAAAGAGTTTATTGAAATATTCCCGTTTGTACTATCTATCCCACCAACGTTAGTATTTACATCAGAATATGTTGTAGAACATTCCTCCAGGCTATTACTTAAAGGCTATTATCCCTTACAACATGAATAACAGGGAGGCCTGGTCTATACTATTACTTTATAAACATTACTTATCTAGTCTACCCGAGGTTTCCCTCCTCATGTCCTCCTGGAACCTAACCTTCTACAATAGTCTCTCCTTTTTAAATACCCCTGTGTGACGTATGGATCCCCATAGCAACCCAGGGTAGGGCCCAACATACAAAAGCCATGTTAGTAACCCTTTAGGAGGGGGGGTTACATTACCCAGAATCCTTGTCTGCAATTTAGCCACATGTATAATACTGTATGTGACAATGGGATGAAAGAAACAGGATTTGGAAGCCTGCGGAAGACATGAAGATGCATCAATGGGTCCCTTGTGTTTATTTGGGAACCAAAAAAAAAATCACTTCATGTGTTTCGGCAATTACATTGTTTTTAGGGTTTGGCATTTTAACGTATTATAAAGGAAATCACTTTACGTTATCTCCAACCATAAAAATGCACAAACTCAACATTTTGGCTTTGCTCGCACCTAATGGCATCTTCATTTTTATAATCTCATTATGTGTGAAACCCTGGCACTTTTTGTTGAAAGGAAATTGCCGTGTGCAATAAAATGTCAGAGGTTTGCTCTCATTGTATAAACAAAATCCCTAGATTCATTATGCAGAACTTTCCAATCTCAGTCCCGCTCCTCTTGCCAACGGAACCCATTAACGTAATTGCACTGGCCAAAAGGCTTGGTTGTCCAGGTAATGTTTAACAATTCACAATGCAAAGCTTTTCTGAAGTTGTATCTCCATGAATTCCTGCTTCTTGGCCGTCTTCCAATGGCAGCTCGCCTGTCATTTTTATTTTATTTTTTTACTTAAATCAAATCCTTCCTCATTAAGGTATGAAAAAACATATTTAAAACATAGATCTTAAATATAAATTGAATATATGCCATATTGATAGCATTACCATACAACTGCCTCATGGCCTTTGTGATGCTTACGTTTTCAACGTCGAGATGATAAAACTGAGTACAAAGTAACAATTGACATTTTACACTTTGGCTAATTTACTTGCATACAAATTATCAATATGTTGTCCAGCTGAATATTTCCTGCATTTGTGTTCAATCCAAAACACTGCAACCAATTGCTACAGAACATGCAAAGACTTGACCCATCATGTCTGATAATGTTTCCTATTTAGCATTAGAACACAAACACAATGTATTGTCTGATTTTCTTTTCACTCACCAACCCATGAATATTTCCATATTACTACTGCAATAGTCCCCATGCTTGGATCATGAATTCACTGAGGCTAGTGTGACCTCCTTTGGGATTACCATATGGTGTAATGGGTTAAAGGGTTTGAAAGAGGTAGATATTGAACACCTGCCCCACATACTGATAGTATGTTGCAAAGTGACCAGGCAGGGGTCTGGCCACACGCTGCTTCTGGAATATGCTGGATGGGTCACCTGGTCTATGGTGACTCAGCAAAGGCTAAGCTCCACCCCTTTTCTGCCTAGAGACAGGAAGTGTGAGAGAGGTCATAAATAGGAGGGGAGAAGAATGCCACCCTCATATCCCAGGAGAAGCGCTAGAGGAGGAGTCTCACCTGTAAATATGTAAGTACACAGTTGTGTATAATGAGTCTAGGGTAGTAGCCCCTTTGTTGTTGTGATAGGGAAGTGCCCTTGAAGATAGGCTCCCTAACAATCTAGGAGTCATAGAAGTACAGGCTCCCTGCTCGGAGACCTGTATCCCCAAGGGGTTACCCCAAGTGGTAGCCCTGGGACTCAAAGGAGCATAGCAACTGGTAACCTGGGGCTCCCTCCCACTGTGAGCATTCTAGGGGAATATAATATGGAGTCCAATAGAAAGGGATCACCTCTGCCATCCCAACATTGAAGGGCTACTAAAAGGATGGTTAGAACCAGAGAGAGAACTAAGGCCTCTCTGTACCAAATATATAAATGGGCAGCCCAGCATGGACCCAGAAGTTGTAAGAAGAGTATGTAATATGGTGACTAAGCTATCCTGTATGACTAATCAACTACTCCAACTGTTCTAAGCATCTGCCTCTCCAGAAATGCAGTAATGCACCTGGGGAAATTGTCCGTCCTCCAATTCTGTAAATAAAGCCTGTCCTGTTGGTAACTCTAAAGTTCCTGCTGCTCATCTTTTCTACCTCAATACCCAGCCTCACGGATCCAGCACCCCGATACGGTAATACACTGTGCAAGCGAAAGCGAGAGACTATCTGATGTAAACTCCCAAGGGACCAGACAGGGAGGGTTACACTAATTTAAATAAGATCAGCAATTCTTTTAATTACATGAATTTACAGCACATTTTAAACATGACAATTGAAAAATCCAGTTAATTAATTAATCGTTTTTATTCTTGAATGATTTGATTTTGCTAGAAATTGCTGGTGTTAAAAAAATAGCAAATCTACTTCCCTGGTTAATGCATGTTAAGAGCTAGGAATATGTATACAATCATTTGGAGCAAAGCGTTAATTGTTTAAAACTATAAAACTAAAACTAGCTCTTTAAATTCTTTTCATTGTTACAAGTTCCCAAACTTTTGTGCTTTGATATTTTTCTGTTTCATGTTATTTAAGGCATCTTTGCTCTTATTCAGATGATAGCTAGCTACAAGTAATCCTTTTGAAAGTACCATTTGTTCTATAACTCCAAGCCTGACACTGACTGAAAAGAAAGTGAATCTGATTGTTCTCAATGTTCTGGATGGCTTATATTTTTATCACATAATGTACAAATAAAACCTGCATTGCCAATAATCCTGCTAGTTCTGCCATCAGGAAACAGGTCTTCGGGGCATGGTGATTCAGATTTTCAGCCCTTCTATGTATCAAAGGATTATAGTCTCCGTGGTTTTTTTGTGAGGTTTAGTTAAAACAATGCAGAAAATATTCATGGACGTTTTTCCAAAGCTTTCCAGACCAGACGAAAAAGTCACTACTTGTTGGATATGGCAGACACCAAAAGAAAAGACCTCCGTGGACTTGAATGCATACAGTATAACAGAGATGTAGCCACGTATGTTCATTTGGAGGCTCTTCTCTGTGCTTTTTCAAGTCCCATAATATCTTTTTCGGGAATGGTGCCCCAAACTGTACTCCATATTCAAGATGTGGTGTTACTAAGGATTTGTACAGTGGCATAATTATGTTTTCTTGCCTTCCATCCATACCCCGTTTAATGCGATAAGATCTTATATGCCTATGCATCTTCAGCCTCACATTGGGCACTATTGCTAAGCCTGCTGTCTACAAGCACTCCTAAATTCTTCTCCATCAAGGATTGACCAACTTTTGCTCAATTCAATGTGTAAGTCGCCTTTTTATTCTTGGTTCTCAAATCCCAAATGCATAATTCTACATAATTGTACATGTACCTGTATTAAACCTCGTTTGCCATTTACCTGCCTAAGTTTCCAGTTTATCCAAGCCCTTCTGGAGAGAAATTACATCCTGCTCTGATTTTACTACAGTACCTTACACAATTTAGTGTCATCAGCAAAGATGGAGACTTTATTCGCTATGCCAACCTCAGGTCATTAATAAACAAGTTAAAAAGCAGTAGACCCAGTAATAAACCTTGAGGTACTAAACTCATGACTTTAGCCCAACCTGAAAATCTTCCATTTATTACAACTCTCTGTTGTCTATCCTTCAACCAGTTTTCATTTCAGGTGCAATTTTTTTTACCCGTACCAATTTGCTTTATTTTGTACAATATCCTCTTGTGTGGAACCGTGTCAAAAGCCTTTGAAAAATCTAAGTAGACACATCGACTGCATTACCCTGGTCTAAATTCCTACTTACCTCCTCAAAGAAAGAATAAGTTTGGCATGATCTATCCTTCATAAATCCATGCTAAATATTGCTAATAATTTTTTTTATCCATGATATTGTATACCTGAATATTATCACATACTAAACCTGCATGTAGCTTCGCCACTATTGATGTACAGGTGTGTAATTTCAGATGTGGTCAAAATCTTGACCCCATCAGGAACAAGTGGGTAACCCTGATTCTAGAAATAGCTGACTAGTGTGCTTCCGGTAAGCTTATTTTGTTTGGATTAAATAAGCACCCATTTGGTATATTTGCATTCATTTAAGAAACCCCATTGTTTGCTCAATCTTACTGCTCTGAAATTAACTTGATGTAATGGCTTTGCAATGAGTGGGAAACTTAAAGGGTTACAGCAAGCATGTCAAATTCGCGGCCCGCAGGCCGCATGCGGACCACAACAAACATATTTGCGGCCCAGCTCGCCAATATTTAACTCGCGCTGCGCGCGCTTTCTCCAAAGGAAGAAAAAAAAACCACGCTGCCAGAATTTTTTTGGCCCGGAGCATTGTGAGGCCCGCCTCTTCCTGCTGCCTGCTGACCGCCTCTTCCTGCTGCCTGCTTACCGCCTCTTCCTGCTGCCTGCTGACCGCCTCTTCCTGCTGCATGGAGCAAGTCAGGTGACTACTGCTCCATGCCTGCCTTGCTTCCCCCTTGCCCTCCTGCTCCGATTTCCTCCCTCGTTCCGATTTCCCGTGTGTGTGTGTCTGTCTGTGTGTGTGTGTGTGTGTCTGTGTGTGTGTCTCTGTGTGTGTGTGTGTGTGTCTGTCTGTGTGTCTGTCTGTGTGTCTGTCTGAGTGTGTGTTTGAGTGTGTGTCTGAGTGGGTGTCTGAATGGCTGTGTGTGTCTGTGTGAGTGTGTGTCTGTGTGAGTGTGTGTGTGTATCTGAGTGTGTGTATCTGAGTGTGTGTGTGTGTGTGTGTGTGTGTGTGTGTGTGTGTGTGTGTGTGTGTGTGTGTGTGTGTGTGTGTGTGTGTCAGTGTGTCTGTGTGTGTGTGTGAGTGTGTCTGAGTGTGTGTCTGTGTGAGTGTGTGCATGTATCTGAGTGTGTGTGTCTGAGTGTGTGTGTCTGAGTGTTTGTGTGTGTCTGAGTGTGTGTGTGTCTGAGTGTGTGTGTGTGTGTGTCTGTGTGTGTGTGTGTGTGTGTGTCTGAGTGTGTATGTGTCTGAGTGTGTATGTGTCTGGGTGTGTCTGTGTGTCTGAGTGTGTGTGTGTGTGTCTGAGTGTGTGTGTGTGTGTGTCTGAGAGAGTGTGTGTGTCTGAGGGAGAGGGGGACAGAGAGGGAGAGGGGGACAGAGAGGGAGCGATGGAGAGGGGGACAGAGAGGGAGAGGGAGAGTCACAGAGAGGGAGAGGGAGAGAGAGTCAGGGAGAGGGAGAGTGAGAGCGTCAGGGAGAGTGAGAGTGTCAGGGAGAGGGAGAGTGTCAGGGAGAGAGAGAGTGAGAGTGTCAGGGAGAGGGAGAGTGTCAGGGAGAAGGAGAGTGTCAGGGAGAAGGAGAGTGTCAGGGAGAAGGAGAGTGCCAGGGAGAGGGAGAGTGTCAGGGAGAGGGAGAGTGTCAGGGAGAGTGAGAGTGTCAGGGAGAGTGAGAGTGTCAGGGAGAGTGAGAGTGTCAGGGAGAAGGAGAGTGTCAGGGAGAAGGAGAGTGTCAGGGAGAAGGAGAGTGTCAGGGAGGAGAGTGCCAGGGAGAGGGAGAGTGTCAGGGAGAGGGAGAGTGTCAGGGAGAGTGTCAGTGAGAGGGTCAGGGAGAGTGTCAGGGAGAGGGTCAGGGAGAGGGAGAGTGTCAGGGAGAGGTTGAGTGTCAGGGAGAGGTTGAGTGTCAGGGAGAGGGAGAATGTCAGGGAGAGGGAGAGTGTCATGGAGAGGGAGAGTGAGTGTCAGGGAGAGGGAGAGTGAGAGTGTCAGGGAGAGGGAGACTGAGAGGGAGAGTGAGAGTGTCAGGGAGAGTGAGAGTGTCAGGGAGAGTGAGCGTGTCAGGGAAAGGGAGAGTGTCAGGGAAAGGGAGAGTTTCAGGGAGAGTGAGAGTGTCAGGGAGAGTGTCAGGGAGAGGGAAAGTGAGAGTGTCAGGGAGAGGGAGAGAGAGAGAGTCAGAGAGAGAGAGTGTGTGTGTGGGGATTGAGTTTGTGTGTGTGGGAGGGATTGTGTGTGTGGGGGGGGATTGTGTGTGTGTGGGGGGATTGTGTGTGTGTGGGGATTGAGTTTGTGTGTGTGTGGGGGGGGGATTGTGTGTGTGTGTGGGGATTGAGTTTGTGTGTGTGTGGGGGGGGGGGATTGTGTGTGGGGGGATTGTGTGTGTGGGGGGGATTGAGTGTGTGTGTGTGGGGGGGATTGAGTGTGTGTGTGGGGGGGGGGAATTGAGTGTGTGTGGGGGGGGGATGTGTGTGTGGGGGGGATTGAGTGTGTGGGGGGGGATTGAGTGTGTGTGTGTGGGTGGGGGGATTGTGTGTGTGTGTGTGGGGGGGGATTGAGTGTGTGTGGGGGGATTGAGTGTGTGTGTGTGTGGGGGAGGGGGGATTGGGTGTGTGTGGAGATTGAGTGTGTGTGGGGATTGAGTGTGTGTGTGTGTGGGGGGATTGAGTGTGTGTGAGGGGGGGATTGAGTGTGTGAGTGTGTGGGGATTGAGTGTGTGGTGTGTGTATGTGGGGGGGGGGTTGAGTGTGTGTGGGGGGGGATTGAGTGTGTGTGGGGATTGATTGAGTGTATGTGGTGAGTGTGTGTGTGGTGATTGATTGAGTGTATGTGGTGAGTGTGTGTAGCCCTCTTACCCCCACCCTAAGTGAGATTGAGGTGGGTAGGTGTATCTGACTACTTATCAGTGTGGTGCGGTACCTGTTTGGCAACCAGGAGAGCTGAGCTTCCGCCACGGGGAACCTGGGGTATGTACTTACACTCAGTGCAGCGCCTCCACTGATGAGGGATCCTAACGGGGTGGGAGTGTGCCCTCACCAGAACCCACATACAGTAAATACAAACCGTGTGAATAAACAGTATTTACTGAACATGAACTGTAACTTCAATAACACTCTCTTTGCATAACATCAAACAATATATAAATAACAGTGCATCACTCTGAATGCATACCATCCCCTCACCCACATGTCCATCATCACATTCCCCTCAGTTTCTTGAGTGTCCACAACAGTAAAGAAAGTGTGAGTGTGAGGGATAGCGCTTCCCTGTGTTGGGGCCCGGTGGTGCACTTAATGTATACTACCTCCCTGACCAGTCCTGGTCAGGAAAATCCTTGTACTCAGCGACACCGCACAGTGATCCCACGGCGTGCTGCGCTGCTCTCTGCAGGAATGGATGCACACGCTGACTCCACAGAGAAGGGAATCTCCAGCCGGGATGATCCTTTATCACAGTCTCTGATACACGCTGTACTGACAGTCAGGTACTGTCAGACAGAAATCCTCTTGCTCTCTAAATATAGTGAAGGAGTCCCTGTCCTAAGGCGACCAAGAAGATGTGCACGGGGGGCAGCCGAAGATGTGTGCGGGTGGCTGAACAGGATAGTGCAGGTGGCGACAACGTGATGCTGTGTGAGCGCACGCGCAGGGGCTTCGGAGGTACGGGGAGGAGCACGCCCGAGCACGGTGAAGTCAAACGCCCCTCCTTCGGGGTCTGCCCTGCAATAGCGCTGTGTTCCTGCTCTCCTCCGCTGGCAACCTGCTTCGCTGCGATCCTCTGCAAGTGAAAGGGTAGGCTGCCACTATATCAATCATACTATGAATGTGCAGAAATAATGTAAAAAAAACTGTGAAAACACAACATTGAAAACGGGAAAAAATAAATAATACGGTAGGTAGGAGTTTGGATGACAATGGGGATAGCAAGACAAAAAGCATGGAGGTGAAGGAAGAAAAAAAGGGGGGGGGGGGAGAGAGAAGGGAGGTAGCAGAGAGGTGGATGAATGCCCCCCACAGGATTGCCTTTGTGCACGTACGCTCTCCCAAGCTTGGCGCTTGGGGAGACAAACAAAATTGACTTTGATGTGTGCTCAGCAGCAGTCAATGCACATAGCACACACACACACACAAACACACACACAAATAGCCCCGATCCACGCTTGCAAAATTATGCAGGTACCCTGTGCTCATGCTTGGAGAGTTGGTGATGTCACCGCTCTCAGCGGCAGCGTGGACGCAGCCTAATTTTGCAAGCGCGAGCTGTTGAAATATGTAAGTATTTAAACATATTTGGATTTATATTGTATACCGTTTAATAAAGGGTTTTTTTTCATGTGATTTTGATTACATCAGGCAGGGGGGGCCCGAGAAATTTTATGGATGAAAAGGGGGGCTTAGCATAAAAAGTTTGCTCACCCCTGTATTAAGATATTACTTTGAATACAATAACATTGTAACAATGGTCATTGAAAGATCTTTGGTAATTACTAGTTCTGTTTTCTTCAGAAAACAATTTTTTTAATTCAGTAGACGTTTCCATTAATTACCTGTCAAATCATGGAATGGAAAATGTTAGGGAAATATAGGAAGAATTATTGTCCAATAAAACAGAAAGAGATAAGACATGGTTAGGTTTACTCAGGGAGTTAATTTATCGACTAACCTAAATTAAAGAGCACTGTGCTAAATGTTATAATAGGATCATTCTGACAAAAGTTGTAATCTTGATTGGCAGTGTAATCTATATACAGGTATGTATGAAGGTACGTATGTATGTATGCATGTATGTATGTATCTCAAGATCAGTTACATACACACATACATTTTATATGAATATTAATAAGGCTGTACATGTAAAACTAATTAAATTAAAGAAATGTTTGCAAGTAGCAAAAGTTCAATATTCACCAGTTTGGCGAACTTTTGGGAAATTACAGTATTATGCACCTGTAGCTTCTGGGGGGAGACTGGTAGAGACACAATTGCATGCCAGGAAACTCCCACTTTACCTAAACATTTCCTGAAACTAATGCATGAAATACAGTCACAGGGAAACGATCATGGTATTTTTTTTTTTTTTACTGTTAAAGTTTCCACATTCTCTGGAGATTTTAGACAATCTTTATCTAATCTATTTTATGATAAGACTCTTACTGAATATTAAAATGTGCAGGTATTTCTTTCTTTGTAGCTGTCTATCACCGTGTGCTCATTTGCATGTCATTTCCCAGAATCCCTAGCTGCAATGGAAGCATTGTACGATAGGAGATATTGGTGAAAAGCAGGGTTGTAGACCCTGAAATGGGAATGTGCTCACAAGTAGAGATAGGCGAATTTTTGGCGAATTTGGATCCGTAGTGGATCGGCCGGTTCCTTTGGTCCGCGGATTTCAGCAGATCAATCTCAAAAAGGGCGATTCGCATTTTGCGGATTTTTTATTATTATTACCAGTACACTCCGCGGATTCCGCAACCCGTGGACGGATTTGTAACATCCAATCCGTGGATTCAGCCATCTGTTCCAACGGATTGCTGACTCTGCGGATTAGATTCTACAAATCCGCCCACGCGTTCTATCCAATGACGGTTTTTGATGAATAAGCGCGGATTAAAACCGACCAAATCCGTATGCAGAATTTACACCGCAATACGGATTTTGGGGAAGGGGGGGGGGGATTTCTGTGGATTTTGCCCATCTCTACTCACAAGGGATATTTATATTTGCTGTTTTCTTTGTAGCCTAACTGATATATTGTAAAACAAAAAGGTATGTGATGGGCATCAATTTCCTGGACCCAATACGAAGCAAAAACGGCCCCTTCTCACAGGAAACAAATAAGTAAACATTTTGATTTAAGGGGGTATCTGTAAAACAAACAATAAAGTCACTGATTGAGCCACCTGTGCTGAAGCAGGGATATCCTTAAAACCTGACCTGTTGGTGGCCCATGAGGACTGGAGTTTCCCAACCCTGATGTACTATACTGTAGTACATTACTGACTTTGCAGCATTTAGTAGTACAATATGCACCTGTATAATAAAATGAGCTCTGTGGAGACATACGGTATGTATCACTGAAGTCACAAAAAGCTAAATAATTATTCATCACATCTGTGCTCTCACCATAAAGAACCTTTTCCTGATATATATATATATATATATATATATATATATATATATATATATATATATATACAGTATTAAAAAAAACATTCAATACGTTTCTGAGAAATGTCTTTTAAATATATATATATATATATATATATATATATATATATATATATATATATATATATATATATATATATATATATAAAAGAAGCTATTTCATTCCTTTTTATAGTCCGTTTTACATCGCCTTAGAGTATTAAGTCAATATCAACTTTCTTGCAATTTAGTATTTCCATTAAATATTTATTTGCAGGAAGACTTTCTCCATCTTATTTTTACATTTCACGAGTTAAATAACGTAATAAATAAAGGAACAGCTGCTCGATGCCCTTTCTTCTTTTCAGAACATTTTCGCTTCACCTACAGGTTTTGATGCCGTTCGAAATAAGAGTTCCAAGCCTGAACGTATTCAATATTCTATCAAATTTTCCTCATTTTTCTGCTTCCTTGCTCAGCTGTCAGTCAGCTAATCGATGTAGCTTGGTTATCTAGTTAAACATAACTATTCCTTACAACAGGCTACGGGCAGGCAAATTTATACATACACTGTACTCTGCAAAAATCTATTGATTTCCAAATAATTCATTCCTATGACATTTTCACTGATTGATGATGTACTGTAGTTGGCTCGCAATGTTACCAATTATTAGAAGTGGATAGTAAAAATTAATCCAAAAATCTACATTATTTTGAAAGATTAGGCTTTTTTGATAATATGCTTGGTAAATTAGACTGACAGAATGTACACTACTCTTTGCAAACAATCCTCCTTATACAAGGTGCTTTCTCTTGTAGTCTTTTGGGAAATATTCTCCTCCAAGTTCCCTGGTGTCTCCATCACTCCAATATTTCCGCATTGCAGCCCAATAATTTTGGAGAGTGGGAATGTATATGGACAATACATGTTCACCTTCCATGAATATTATATGCCTTGTCTACTTTTTGGACGAGCAGAAATGATATAAACACTAGTGTTGTACCGGGTCCATTAAAAAAAACGGGTAACGGGTTCTCGGCAAAATGAATCATTTTACCCGGCTGGGTACCCGGTTTCCCGGATGGCACTTACCTGGAGAGACAGAAGACAGGTGAGGAAGACCGTGGCGACATCTGGGACCAGCAGCAGACATCCTGGTGGCGGTGGCAGCACCGCCACAGCCGGCTTCTCAGGGGAGGAGCCGGCTGTCCAATAGGAACGGTCCTGCTCCCGTCACATGCTTCCCTAGCTCACACAGGTATCAGCTGTGTGCTCTGTTCCTGCTGCTCCCACCGGATGAACAAGGACTTCGGCTGCTGCCACCGCCACCAGGGCTTCTGCTGCTGGTCTCAGATGTCGCCGGCTGCAGGTAAGTAAGTTGTTAACTATTTTTAACTGCCCTGAAATTACCCTGTGCCGGTCCCAGCCCCCCTACTGCTGGGTCCGGGTAATTTCCAGGTAGCTGATAAAGCATCGGGTAAGCCGGGTACCGGATATTTTTCGGGTACCCGGTACATCACTAATAAACACCCTCTTAAAAAAAAGGGCTACTATTCAACGGTAAGAGATCACTGCGATTTGTGAACCTCTGAGAATGACCTTCAAAAAGAGATGGCAGAAAGAAGAGAAAAGCTCCATTGACAAAGCCAAACGAAGCTGCTGCTATCTAGTAACTTTGTCAGATCATACATTTAAAAAAATGACAACATTCACATATACAGTATCGGATAAGAGCACCCACCCACGGCCTCATCTCGTGGTGCAAAGAAGCTGGATGCGGAGTGAGGCGTACTGAATGGTGGGTTATGTGGGTGGGTTGTGGGTGACTGGGTGGTGGCATCCTCCATGCCATACTGGCCATGTATACTGATCCCCTGAAATGTTATCTTTTGCTCAGGCTGTATCTAAATTATATTTGAATAAACTCCCTTTAGCAGCAATTGCTGTGCCTTTGGCTGTGTGCAGTGTCCGAATTCCCATTAGGCCTGTTAGTCCCGGGCCTAGGGCGGCAAAATTTGGAGGCGGCAAAAATTGGGCCTTTCGGACCGGATGTTAATGCACTTGTCTGTGTCAGCCGCCTCCTGTCTGCCGCCCTTCTGCTCAAATGACGCCGCGGACATCACGAACGTGGCGTCACACGGCGTCACGTTGCCATGGCAAATGACGTCATGACCGCGTTTCCATGGCAGTGTGCTGCCGTGCGACCTCACGTTCGTCCGCGGTGTCATTTGAAGCTGGGCTCGCCAAAGGAGCCAGGAGCCCGCTGGCTGCGTGAGTTCAGCATCGCCATTAATGTTACGTTAGCTGAGGTTAAACTTACTGTATGTTCATGGGCCTTACATAGTTTAGTGCCGGGGGTGGCCAACTCCAGTCCTCAAGAGCTACCAACAGGTCAGGTTTTCAGGATATCCCTGCTTCAGCACAGGTGGCTCAATCAGTGGCTCAGTCAATTACCTGTTGTGATATATTATGACACGAAAACCTACTACTGATTGTAATTGATCTGTAACTTTAGGATTCTATCAATATTATTCCCAGGAGTCAAATCGAAAGTCTCTGCTAAAATAATTTAGCCCGTAGGCTCCTATAGCTACGGCCAAATAATGGCTGTAGTAATTAAAACTCTAGTTAATTTAGTTCCCTTTATTGCCAGGAGTGTATGGAACCCATTGATTTTGTCAGCAAGGGGTTAACCGTATGTAATAACCCATAATTAAATGACACTAACTTTTCCAATAAATCTAAAATTAAATGTATCTCTTTTATGTTGTACAAATGTCCCTCAGTAGTTCTTAATTTCCCTGGCAGGTGGACTTGTTAATTTGTTTTACATCTAATTACCAACTTAGCTCTGATATAAATATTAAAGGAGTAATCCAAGCAATATCCTACACGTGTGTGTGTGTGTGTTTTTTAAATTAATCAGTACTGTAGTGTTAGATAATACAGTACTTACTACCTTTTTTTTTTAATTTTTATTCAACTCGTAATGCCATTTTTTCACTTATACTTTGTACTAAATTTCTCCCCAAAAATTGTGGGGGGAAGGAATGGGGGGATATACAAAAAAGAAGAGGGGGAAGGGGAGGGGAAGGAGTGATGCAGCATTCCCAACGAGCATCTATACAAAATAATTTGGGCACATTTTAGATATTGGTATCTTATCCTTTATACAATTCTGTTAATTACCTACACAATAAATAAAGGCATACTGGATATACAGAGTCATATTCTTACACACCTGAAGATTTCATATGTTTGTTTTTATATTTGTGGTGTTTACCGCTACAGGGCTAAGGAGAGACTTCCCATGGGATGGAATCTTTTGATCACTAGAGGAGGATATAGGCTTGGTGGACGAGCTCGTGAATAGAGATTTTCATACAGTAGATCAACCAGGGCTGCCAAACCCTCTGGAACTTTGAACAAGAGTCCCTAAGGATACCTGTAAGCATTTCTATTTTGAGGGAATACCATATTCTTATTTGAATCTGTCTGAGAGATGGCAGTTTGGGCTCATCCATAGGGTGGCTACGGGGCAACGCCGTCATTATGTGGGCAAACAATTTGTTCTGGTGCCTTCCCATGTCTTCCAAAGGCCTCTTCACGAGACATGGCCAGGGATCAAGAGGGAAAGAAAAGCCCAATACCGTTTCTGCTAGTCTATGTACTTTTTTTCGTGTTTCCTCCACCTTCGGACATGACCACCACATATGGATGATTCTGGCCTGCTGGCTGCAACCCTTGGGACACAAAGAGGATGTCCCCAGGAACATTCTTGACAGACGAACTGACGTTAAATACCATCTGTACAGGACCTTGTATGTATTTTCTTTAGTTTGTGTACAGATGGAGGTCGTGGCAGCCGCCTCAAAGATTTGACCCCAAATCTCACACTCTCATACTTGATTAAGGCCTGCCTCCCATTGTGATATAAAGCATTTTCTTCTGGGGAAGTTAGAAAGATTGAGGAATAGAGGGTCGAGATTGACCTTTTTTGTGTTGGGGCATGGAGGTATAATGTCTTGAAAAGGGTTATAGGTGAAAGGGGGCCTTGTCGCTGGCCAAATCCGTTTATCTGGAGATATCAAAAAAGTTCACTCCCAGGGAGACCTCGAGAATCCATGAGTGTGGCAAATGGGAGAACCTTGGAGTTGTCCATAACATAATTTATTCAATGAAACCCTCTTCATTGCCACACTCTGAATGTGGAAGGGCTCAGACCCGGGGAAAAGTCTGGGTTAGAAAATATTGGGGTTGTGACTGATCTTTCAGAAGTAAGTTTGGACTTCTTTTTGTATTTGTCCCACAAGATCAAATCATGGATGATCGAGGGTAAGTATTGTCATACCTTTTTTATAGGATGTTTTTGGTGACTACAAGAGTATTCTGAGATGCAGGAGAGCCAAGATGTCATTTTCTAATTCTATCCAACTCTTAGAGGATGTCAGAGTGCCAGGCTAGAATTTTGCTGAATTGCGCTACTTTATAGTAAGAAAGGAGGCATGGACGTGCTAAACTCCCGCTTAGTCTGGATTGACAAAATATTGTCTTGGCCACCCTGGGTTTTTTTCTGTTCCATGTAAAAGTTTTTATGTGGGATTCAAAGTCTTGTATGGCACCCAGCAGAACTGGGATGGGGAGCGTGTGGAAAAGATAAAGAATTCTTGGGAAGAGATTCATCTTTACGGCATCGATTCTTCCAATCCAGTAAATACACATGCAGCGGCCATTATCCGATCCTTTACCGAATTGGTTTTCGAGATTTCCCTGAGATTCTTTCAAAATTTGCATCGGCAGACTAATGGCCCATCGGATTAACACAGGAGGGTCCCTGCTGTGCTAATCCTACGGGGGTCTACCTGTCTGTTAGAGATGCACAGTAAGAGATAGGCTGAATCAGTCATTCTAACTGCATGCCTCTAACAGGCGACCGCGGGGGTTTTATTTAAATTCTAACACTACAGTATTGTAGCAGGGTGTCTCCGGAGCTGAACCACATTTATTTCAGGTCCGAGGACCCTCTACTTCCTGAGGTACAGGCCCCGTTATGGGGTGCCAGTATCCCCGCCTTGTAAAAATCCTGGGGGGTCACGTGACAGTGGGATTTTCACATTGAAGGAGATGCCGGCACCCCATAACGGGCCCTATATCTAGAGAAGTAGAGGGTTCCCGAGGTTGAAATCAATTTTGTTCAGCTCAGAAGACACCCTGCTCCCGCACACTTGTATCAAACACCCTCCCCCCCTTCCCCCTACCCCCCCTTCCCCCTCCCCCCCAAAAAAATCATTACCTTAGAGGATAGCTGCTTATTTTTATTCACAGTGTGCGTGAGCAGGGGGTCTCCTGAGCTGAACAAAGTTGATTTCAGCCTTGGGGACCCCTACTTCCTAAGTTACAGGCGAGAGTTTCAAGTTATAGTTATGAAAAACAAGAGTCTGTTATAGTTATACAGAACACGTCTGAAGTTGTATATATTCCACAATTTCCACTTACTCTACCTTATAAATTGTAAGCTCAATGGGACATGGCCCTCCTTACCTACTGTAAGGCCTCTCGGTTATACCAAGAGCTGCAGGGCGGCAGCGCTATTCTGTGACGTCACCCTGCACTGCCACCGAGCGACATCTTGATTATACCATGGAGACAGGCAAGAAGTGTAGCAGAGGAGGCGCGGAGGTGTGGCGGAGTCATGGCCATGAGCAGTTCGCCCTTATTGGCTGAACCGCTCATGTGACGTGACCTTCACCGGCCAATAACAAAATCCTCTCTCTCCTCTCCAGTCGTCTGTCCTGCAGCTCCATGCGGCGCCACCAGCATTTTTCTGTATAATCACGGCCTTGTTAATGTTTGTTATGTTATTGTATTTTCGTGCTGCAAACCCATTGTGCTGTGCTACGGAATATGTCAGTGCATTATAAATAAATGATGATAATAATAATCTTACAAGAGGAAGAACTTGTCTAAAATGATGAACACTGTACAACTTATCTGATAGAAAACGATTGGGTGCATTGTTTGTTTGTTTATGACACGGTCTCCAACAGTGTGATTCCCAACACCCAGAAGGAGGCTCAACAATGTCTTATATTTCTAGAAATAGCTATGTTTGTCCCGTCGCGAGTAAATGAGTTTTTCATTGTTAGGTGATACTTTATAAACTATTTCATGAGAATTCTCAAACTTAAAAAAACATCCCTAAGGCTGAAGCCAGAGCCGGCGTGATGGCGATTCCATGGGTACCATTGCACCGAACCCCACAGTTACAGAGGCCCCGCGCGCTTTCTCACAGCAATTAAACTGATTACCGGGGGAGAGCGCGAGGCCTCTGTAACTGTCTCTTACCTTATCTGAAGGTATCTCCTACTGCAGGGTCCCGTTATCATGGCGCTGAGATGTCAAACGGCATCGTGTTGCCCTGACAATGTGACACCCCATGACCGCATGGCGCCGCAACGTCATGGGGCGCCGCAACGTCACGTGTTGCCGCAGCGTGATGACGATGTGTCGGAGGAGAAGGAGATGCTGCACCGGACAAGGTAAGAGGCCCCTGCACCGTGCCCCGCGATAATCCCAGCCGGCCCTGGCTGAAGCAATATTTATAACTTCCTTGCAACATTAACAGATGTAGGCATCAATCCCGACAAGTTTTTAACTGTGTTCATTGATAGAATTAGACACGTGTCACCGAGTGCACCAGTGTATCATGTTATGTTCCAGTTAATAAATTGGTTTACTATTGCTATTTTTTACTGTACCGGTTTTTCTATCCACCACAGTAATAGTCTTCTACCAATATATTACTTTGTGCTGGGACAGATATGTGACCAGCAAATAACCTCGGTAAGCAGTGGCATCTTGTACACGGGAGATGGGCCATTTGGATCTGCTCTTGATTTATGGGACAGCAGTGAGTTATTTCCCGTTCTTTTCTTTTCTTCTGGGCTCTGGCTGCTTTCTATTTTTACCCCATGTGATCAAAAATGCTGCAAGCGTGAAAGATTGCTGTCGTCTAATCTGAAATGAGGCCGTTTCCACATTTTCACAGATCGCCAACATTTTAAACTGGTTTTACTTTTGTCTTTATTATCTCAATCACATATTTCGTTAAGGGGTGGGCGGAATTGTTACATAGCCTATTTCTGGAATAAAATGATATTTGCCGGCCTAATTAAAGATGGCCATCTTGTGATTATTCTCAGAGTTGCTTCTTATCTGTGCAATTTTCCCTTTGCTATTAGAATTGTTCCAGAATGGTTCATCAGTTATTTCCCTACCAGTAAAAACAGCACATATTGCATACTGTATGCATGTATGTATATCTTTATAAATATAGCGCCATTCATGTGCATAGCGCTTCACAGCAGTAATACACGTGACATAATAATATAAATAACACATAATAAAAATAACACATAATAGGAAGAAGCGCTTCTGACATAAAAGTAACATTAGGAAAAAGAGTCCCTGCCCCGAAGAGCTTACAATCTAATTGGTAAGTAGGACGAACGTAGAGGCAGTAGGAAGGTGTTCTGGTAAGTGCGTCTGCAAGGGGCCAAGGTCCAGGTATTAAGTGTATAGTATCAGCCACGGAGCTACTCCTATGCTTCGTTAAGGAGGTGGGTTTTACGATGGGTCTTAATGATGGTGCAAGTCGGGTATTGAGGGGAATGGCATTCCAGAGGTGTGGGGCAGTCATTGACAAAGGTTTAAGGCAGGAGAGGGCTTAGACACAAAAGGGATATTGAATTCTATTTGTACTATTTATTCTACGTCTTTGGGTAGACAAATTAAAGATTAAAAATCTAGGACCTGTAACAAAAATAAGAAACAGTAAAAACAAATTTAGAGGTAATGCAATCTCTAATATAAATTAGTAAGGGACTTTGCCAACTGAAAATAGATTGGCACAGTATGCACTGATGTAGAAAATGTTAGTACTAAAACAAAGAGGATTAGGCCAATTAGCAGGAATCATTTACTGATTTTTCAGCTGATGCCCTTCCTCGTTTGTACACATGTAAGAAATGTAAATGTGTTCTGGTTGTAAATGTAACCTTTTATGATTACGTTGGGACTCATATACACATTATTATTGCTAATCTATGGGCTTGCTTAAGGCAAAATCAAAGGCCCGCAAGAGATTTCTACGGTTGATGAGTCTTGTGAATCAGGACTATAATTTTCTGCCGTGCAAGGCTATTTGACTTATTTAAGCTTTATATTTTTATTGACAGAATTGAATATGGTCCAAAAATATGGCAGGCATGCAAATAACTCTCAATAATACAATGGGAATGAGTCTATATGCAGAAGAGATAAAAGCATCACCATTGAAAAACGTTGACATTGTCCAAGCCTGCTCAGTATAATTTATCAACATGTGATACAGTAAATGTTAACTTACAGTATATATTAAATATTCAAGCTCACTTTGGTTTATCTCACCAGGAGACCCCTAGTTTAGATAATATTCCCCCGTCTGAAGTGCAAAACTTTCCAAAATGCATTCGTGACCATTTTTTGAACTCACTCATCAGCTCGCTTCTTCTGCAAGGGTCTGGTTGGCATTATCATTAAACAAAATTGAAACGCACCTTGACTTAAAGCATATTGAATCGCTCACAAATTCTGAGTGAGCTGCAACTATTTTTGCGGACAAAAAAATGAGTCATGGTTTGCGATCTCGGGCAAAATCATCTCTCTACTCTGAAGTGCAGCCAATTATTATAGGGACCACAATGCATGATAGTCATCCCCCGGGTATTTATAGGGTCACAGGCAAGTAGAGATGAGCGAATGTGTCAAAATTTGATCCGCAAATTCTTTGTGGTATTTTCGCCAAAATTCGCTGTTGAATATTCGACCTCGATTTTGACATGGAAAATTTCAGGCGAAAGTACGTGCATCCGCCGCCGTCTTTACTTCGCCATTTTTTTTTATGTTCTGCATCCGATCATTGAATGTTAAAATTCGATTCAATCGCGAATGTCTACACAAATGGCCCCTAAGACTGTCACCGCTTTGCTGGGGGGCGCCGTGCGTCAATAGATCATGCTCACAAAAGTTTAATATATTTTTTTAAGGGGCAAATGTGCCCGACTGGAGATTGAGTCACAGATATTAACGCCTGCGGGGGAACCCCCCCCCCTATATTCGAGGCGAAGCCGAACAGAATAAGGGAGGGTAATAAACGTCATAACATGAGAGATAAACACTTCCCCAAAGGCTTGTATTGAAGTCTTTTCTGTCTCCTAACTTTTTTATTGTGTAAAGGCTTTCCTGTTATTTATCTTTGTCAGGAAAAACAAGAAAGTGAGATTTTATAGACAGCTGAGTTCAGGGAGAAACACAATGTCCTTAGCCTTTCTAAACCGTTACAGACAATGTTTTCCTAGGGGCTGAAGTTAACCTTGTGGAACTGTAATAAAACTTAATCATATTACAAAACAATATGTCCTAGACAGCTTTTCATACACATTTTCAGACTAATTGTAACTTATAGTTTTACTGTGAACTAAATAAAAATATAAATTGTGAGCACATTCACATGTCTTAGACAGGTCTGTAACCCGGTTTCCCCCGTTATCTCCTAGCAAACAGTGCTTCAACTGCAGCCAGGGATTCTGGGAAATGACATATACACAGTGTCACTTTTTGCTTCTTATCAGTTTTAGCATAGAGCCCTATACGGTTAGGCCTGCCACATTACACAGTTTTGAGCACAGCCTGGGTTAAAGAAGCGAAGAGCCAGTGAGCCAACTCACAGACAGCTACTGTTTTGCACTTTTGGGCCTCACCACTGTGAGGAAGGTTATACTGGCTTTGCAATGCGAAGCCGGAATAGGTTTCAATCGCACACTATATAAGTTATGCTGGTTCAAACGATGACAATAAAAACTTCCGCCGTACACAGTGGCGGATTTATAAATACGCCACCCATAGGCACTTACCTGGTCCTGCCCTCCTCCTTCAGTGCCATTTGACACCGCGCCGTCATGTTGCCATGGCAACTCGGTGCCGCACATGTGCGATTGGCGCTTGCAGACAGCTGGCGCACATGTGCGTCAGGCAAGTGCTGATCGCGCATGCACACAAGCGGCAGCACCGATGTATGCGCCCCAAATTTTTGCCAACCTAGGCCCGGGCCTATCGGCCTAATGAAAACCCGCCACTGACCGGACAGTGTAGGTTAAACAAAAGTACCACTTGTGAGCACATTCACATCTCAGACAGGTCTGCAGCCCTGCCTTTCTCCATTATCTCCCAGCATGCACTGCTTCCACTGCAGGGATTTTGGGAAGTACAAAGGTACGTCAGCAAAATCTAAAGTGGAGGCCCATCTGTACTTTTATTTGCACCGTTACACAACAAAATGTGTTCTCTTGTGTCAAGAAACCTTTTTGTTGTGCGAGGAGCCAGTAGCACATTTATTTGCCCCTCTGGCACCAAAAAGGGTTAAATGGTGTAACTGAAACAAGACCCCAGCAGTATTGGCCTGCACATCTGCAGAAAGTCTCTGCTTGCCAATCTGTTAAGAACACTTTCCATATTATGCAACCTGTTTCAGATAATACCCCTTTTTCAATAAATATCAGCAGGTCAAAATCAAATCAAGCTGGGAACGGGAATGAGATTATTTTGGAGATTATTATTAAAATAATAGTAAAATAATTGCAGTGCATGAATCCTTCATATATTCAAATTATTGCTCCTGTGCACTCTGGTGGTTAAATCACCATGATTTTATTTATTTATATTATTCATTATATTCATTCAGTTACATATCTTCATGTATTATTCATATGTCTCTATGTATTTGTACTTCTTCATATGTATGTATGTATATAATGTATGTGTGTACATCATCCACTTATATACACTAATTGGTTCATCTAAAAAATTGGTTCATCCATGTAAGAATGTCTCTATTACATGGTTTATGCACATGCTTCATATATGTTTCAACCATGTTCATATTTCCTTCAAATATACATTTGAAGACCCTATTACACCTTACTTATTACTGGGTACACCCTCATTGATGAATCCATTATAAGATTCATATTTTATTATATCAAAAAAAGGCATTTGTACGTGTGCACACAATTGTTGTAACTTGTTGCAACTTTCACTGTTATCAACAGTGTTGTCTATCTAGCCGATCATTGGTGCATTGATTTACTCCCTTTTACCCTCATTCCTATAACTATACAATATCTGGGCTGCATCAGCAAGAACTCGTGTCCCCCCATTGGTCCACCATACACCGCATGGTGGCAGTAGTTGGTACTTAATCCAGCTCTCTGGTTGGTTTACAGAGACAATCCTATCTCCCTGAGGAAGCAAGCCATGACTTGCGAAACGCGTAGGAGGGCTTGTTGGACCTCTCAGGCATCTGTAGCACTCATGCTCTCTCCCCTCATGATGTTATCCAGCTCTGTAACAGTGCACGCATCCACAACTCTGCACTGAAACTCTTGGGACACCTAGGGAACCAGCGCTAGTGGCCATAGCAATGGAGCCAACATCGGAGACTACAAGGGAAAACCTTACCCCTGCATATACTTTCGGAAAGCCCTTCAAGTGCTTACTATTGAAGCATACATTTGTGAGTGCAATACAATTTAATTACCTGTTTAATACATAACTTTTTCATTTTCTACACCATTGGAAGTTTCTTGTCTGCACTCTTGTCCTAGAACCATTTCTCCTTTTGCTGGTGCCATCGATCACCTTCATCCAAGAGCAGCACAAGTCACCTCGCCCCCGGAACATATTCTCTCCCCCCTCCTTCCTCCTCTATACCACTACTGCCACCACATTACTCACCATACAGTATGAACTTTACCCATTCAAGCTCTCATCAAGCTCACTATGTGGTTTTGTATATCTGTTTTTTCCCTTACAATTTCCATTGTTTGAAGTAAGTATACCTTTACTCCTGTTACTCTGTGTCCCCACAAATATTCCAAAGTGTTGTATACCGTTGCTTAGAGCACACGGGAGCTTTTATCTCATTCTAAATCCCCATGATGTCTGGGTAAACACATTGTATATTGTGCTCGATATATTTTCATAGCCATGTGTGTATCTTTTGTGAGGGGATATGATAACTATATACAAATATATTAGGGGACAATACAAGGATCTTTCAAAAGAACTATTGATCCCAATATATATATATTTAATGTTATTGTGATTAATTTTTTTGGATGTGCCGGGATTTGTCTTAGTTTTGTGGATCTTTGTTCGGGAAGGTTTTTTTTTTATTGAAGGGCTTCCTTTATTTAACCCTTGCACGTAGATCGGAGGTGATCAACTCCTCTCCTCAAGCCCCCGCCCCCCCCCCCCCACTCCCCACCCACTACTTTCAAGAGGTCAGGTTTCCAGGATATCCCAGCTTCAGCACAGGTGGCTCAGTCAAAGCCTTAAATGGGTTAAAGAACTACAATATTAAAACTTCTCATACAGGAGCTCACTGACTCTTGGGCTGCCTGGAAGTGCAGGACTTCTCTCTGATGCAGCAGTGACTATTAGTGAGGTGGCATCTCTCACAGGGAGATGATTACTTGAATAGTCTATCTCAGTCAGTTGTCTCAAATGAATAAATAACCCCTCAAGCAAGACTGAGGATTTACCGTTAAGCATTTTAGTGCAAGGGGGCTCGACTCCAGTCCTCCAGATCCCCCAACAGGTCAGGTTTTAAGGCTATCCAAGCTTCAGCACTGGTGTCTCAATCAGTGGCTCAGTCTAAGAGTGAGCCACTGATTGAGTCACCTGTGCTGAAGCCAATGCTTGAGCCACCTATGCTGAAGCAGGGACTGATTGAGCCACCTATCCTGAAAACCGGATCTGCTGGGGGCATAGGGGGGGGGGGGGGGGGGACTGAAATTGAGCACCCCAGATGCAGCTAGATAACACTATGGATTTGTAAGCCATTTTTAAAGAATATTTACTGGTGCTAACCAGAACCCCCATTTTTTTGTTATGTATTTCAGTGAGTCACATTGTTTTTGTAGCTGGTGTACCCCCTTTTCCAACCTCAGGGGTTTTATATTCTTTAGCAGAATATCACTCATACATTCCAAATGTATTCTGTTTTTGACCATGAGACGAATCGCAATTATTTGAGGCTTTGCACCGTGACATTTAATCTTCGTGGGTAATCAGTGAATTTAAAATTAGATTCTGGAATTCTAGATGTAATCAATAAACATAAGAATCCATCTCTCTCCCTGAAATGTTTGTTTCGTCCAAGTTTTAGTAAAATCCTGTCCTGATTTTTTTTAAGAAATGCGTTACTTGTAAATAAGAATGTTATCATGATGTCAAACTACTGCACTGTAGGATCATAGCTTATGTGTAATATGGAAGGAATGACAGGGAAAGAGTTATGTTTGCGCAGTGTATAGTACATGGACAGCTTCATTGGTTGGTAGGCAGGAATACAAATGTATGTCATGTTACTGTAAGTACTGTGTTATATTGAAGTTCAGAGCCCTTAAAGGTAGAGCAAAATCCAAACTATATGTACATTCTGCTTCCACTATACTATTTGGGATGAGTTAAATGGCCATCGCTAGAAAATTCCCAATGATTCCCATCTTGAAAATGTACCGATATTAATCTGAAATGGCTAAATTCTGGGTAAAGTGACATGAAGCGTATGATTAAGACACAATAGATGTCAGGCATGACTTTGCTGCCTCTCACATGCTAGGTGAATCCTCTACCAGTTGAAACTATTCCACTAATACCTTAGGATAAAATAATAACATGTAAGGGTTGATTTCAAAGGACAATGTGTTCGAATTGGTATTACTAAATGGTAAACTGGATTATTAACAGTGGTTACATACAATCAAATAGGACATAACATTAAGTCACTGAAATATATTTAATGTAGAAAAGCATATTCTTCTTTAATATATAACAGAATAGAATGAATAATAAAATTTTGCTTACATTTTTTTTTTACACGTTTAGTCTCTTCTGGGACTTTAAAGATACCTGTATACGTTTCGATAATGTATTAATATTTATGAAAGTGAAAGGCATGCATTGGAACATTAGTATTATAAGAGAGACTCAAGAACTTGTGAAATATGCTTGAAAAACTTGTTTCTTACCAGCTGTTTGCAAATGTGAAAAAACAAGAAAAGTGTGATAAAGTGACAATTTGTTCATTTTCTCAAAGTATTTAGAAGTGGAGATGGGCGACATTTTTGGGGCGTTTTTGGATCTGCAGCGGATCGGCCGGTTCCTTTGGTCCACAGATTTCAGTGGATCAATGTCAAAAAGGACGATTCACGTTTTGTGGATTTTTTTAATTATTATCACCAATACACTCCACGGATTCCGCAACCCGTGGACGGATTTGTAGCATCCAATCTGTGGATTCAGCAATTCAGTGGGGGATTATTAAAAATCTGCCGACGGATGGCTGAATCCGCGGGTTGGATTCTACAGATCTGTCCACGGGTTGTATCCAATAGCGGTTTTCGATGGACTAAAACCGGCCAAATCCGTTTGCAGATTTTACACCGCAAAAAGGATTTTGGGGGCGGAGGGGAATGCGAGAAAATCCAGGAATCGGATCTGGGCGGATTTACCCAATCTCTGTTTAGGACGACAACCTTCCCTCTACCACAGAATGTTTTTGAAACAATGTAATGCTGAGGCTTCATTTTCAAAACCATCGCTCTTCTTGCCTTAACAAAGAAGAGTTTTTTCTCCCATAGAAACATATCAGGTGATCTTAAATGAGCCCATGACTTCGAGCCTCAAAGAGCACTTGATGACAATGCCAGACAAAAAATAATTGGCAAGTTCATGTCTAGAGGTCAAACAACAGTCAAATGAGATGGAGGTGTATGCTCGCCAATAGCATTTGCAACTACACATCTGAATGTTCTGATAAAAATCAGCTCTCGGTGGGAAAAAAAAATAGGCTGAAAGCACTTTCTTCATCTAAACCTTATCTCTGAAGGTCAACATTAACATTCTAACAATAAAGAAGACAGTATTCTCCAAGATGTTGCCTCAATAAATTGCTTGGCTCTAATTAATTTGCACCGCGTGCACTCGTAGACACATATGAGGTTTCCAGACGTTCGGGCTGCCTATGTAGAATAAAAAATGGCATGCGTATTGTCTGGGGAGTTCTGGGTTTTTTTTTTAACTTGGAAATGACACTGTCCATTATTGTTTGTTTTTATTTTCTTCTTTTCTTTACATTCTGTGAGATGGATCTGTGCATGCCGGTATATGAAAGCTGTTTCTCTGCGTCCCGTAAAGTTAAAGCAGATGTCAACAGAAAAGAGAATTCAGACATTTATAAGTAACACGTTATACCGTACGCTTGCATGTATGTGAAATAATAAGCAAGCACTTAAATAGTAGGGGAAGCCTTCTAATTTAAGGCAAGGGTGCCAAACTCCAGTCCTCAAGACCCACCCTCCCCTCCTAACAGGTCACGTTTTAAGGATAGCCCAGCTTCAGCCCAGGTGGCTCAATCAGTCCCTGCTTCTGCACAGGTGGCTCAATCAGAGGCTCAGTTGACTGAGCTTCGGATTGCACCGCCTGTGCTGAAGCTAGGATATCCTGAAAACCTGACCTGTTGGGGGGTCTTGAAGACTGGAGTTCAGAACCCCTGATTTAAGTAATTCAATTTTATTCAAGATTTTGTTGAAGTATTAAATCCCCTTTGTCCATTAAAGAGTTCCTAAAATGTGAAAGTGGCAGACAGTCTTAATCCGATGAATTTAGTCCACCACAAGCTCCGTCCAACAAATAACCTTCTTGATGAAAAACAGTATAACATCTTTAAAAATGTTTTATAATGGGTGATAATCTAACTGCAATAGTGCCTAGCATGGAAAGTTGCACGGAAAGTGTCCAACGATCGCAGTTTAATGAATATTCCATTTGCTTTATTCTATTTACATGCGCCTCCTTCTAATCACATACACTATATCAATGAAGTCCTGGAAGAAAATATGTGTATTGAAGAAAATATATATATATATATATATATACATTATATACAGTAGCAGTGGCAAAATAGAAAGCAGCCAAAAAAAGGAAACTTCCATTTTCTTTCCTCTGCTCTAGAAAATATTTATTTCACAATTCCTATTATATATATATATATATATATATATATATATATATATATATATATATATATATATATATATATATATATATATATATATATCAATCATCATATCATAGTAATGAGAAGATGTTTAATCTGCATCATTAGCAATACATATAGTTGTATACTGTATATTCTGCATACATTGCTGATGCATTTCTACTACAGAAATAAGATTCATATCGCGTGCTAAAGTAAGTCACCAAAAATTAAATGAAATGGTAAGACAAGTCATTGCGTGAGAGCAGAGGCGGAACTAGGGGGTCGGGGGGGGGGGTAGTGGGGCAGTTGCCCAGGGGGCAGCAGCTTAGGGTCCGCAGGTCGGGCCAGCAGTGATGGGCAGAGGAGAAGGATGGTGGTGGAAGAAGAAGACGGAGGAAGGAGGAGGATAGCAGTGGCAGAGGGTCGAGGTAGAGCCCGACCCTGGTGGTCCGACCCAGAAGTCAGTTACAACTTTGGGTGTCTGCCGCCAGGACAAACTCCAATCCACAGGTAGGGGCTGTGAACTGAGCACTTTTAGATCGAGGAGGGTGGTGGGAGAAATGAATAGTGGAGGGGAGTTATGGATGGAAGAGAGGGGCTGAGAGATGGATTTGATGGATGGCGGGGGGGGGGGCGACATGGATGAATGGAGATGGGAGATAAAAAATGGTGGGGAGATGGGATTGTACCAGGTCAAGTTCCACCAACATACAAAAGATTCACAAATACAGTAAAAAATTACAGGATTGTTTTGTCTTGGTTCAATCATTTTGGGGGGGAGGTGAACAGTTGGTGGAACTTGCCCAGTGCAAAAATACCTAGTTCCTCCTCTGCGTGAGAGTGAAAACCAAACATTTGCATTCCCCCATCATTTACCATTGGAAATCCTAAATCCCTTTACTATTAACCATCTTTAATTTTTGTTGGATATTTGAAAGACAAGAAATTACTACAGAAATAAATGTGTTGGGTAATCAGCATTGTGCCTGAATACAAAACAGGTATGTCAAAACAGTCTAGTGCATCCTCGTGAAGCTTAGCTTTGTTCTAGGCTAGACGTTTCCTGTTTAGTTCTGCCAGTGGCAAAAGTGCCCTATCAGAATTGACGTGAAAGTTATGTAAGTTGGCGACTCATGGCACCATGACACCAAAACAAAAGGGCTCAATGCTGATATGGGGTTTCTTACACAATATCAGAATGTGTTATAATGTTTCTCCAAGCCTCTCTGTTAATTTTACAAATCAACCACCTCTCTCCCCCCCCCCTCCCCTCACACTGCTGATTGATACCGAGTCTTGTTTTCACTTGAATCAATTTTTTGCCCGGTCTGTTTATCTACTATTTTTTCTTCCTTTTCTTTCCTACTCCTCTTCCTTAGACTCTTATCTTGGTTTTTTTTACATCTGTTTTAACTCATGGACTATTTTGTAAATCAGTATCGCAGACCTGAAGAAGAGAGGAGAACCCTCGAAAGCTTGTCTTATAATATCGATTGTTAGCTCAAATAGCTAAAATAAAAAACCGTACCATCTAATGCTGAAGTGCTCATTTACTCTGTATTATCTGAAATGTAAAATAACAGACAACCAGATGGATGTACTGATTTGTTTTATTTTTATCATATAACTCAGTATTCATTTAATTCCCAATCATTCAATATAATGATAGGTGATGGAAATGAAAAATGCAACATCGTTTTTAACAAATCATTTATTCAACGCCGTTTTGGAAATACTAGTTCACACTAAAATACAAATGACATTGGCAAAATACCAATCCATAGCTCATTTAGGATGGATAGAAAAAAAAAAGTCACAGTAATGCACTTTTGCTATTACATTACCATTTATAAGCTCTGGAGCGTGTTAAATGAACACAAACTGTTCAAAGGCAGGTCTCGAGCTATGTACCAGGGGCTCTCAAAATAAGGTCTGCATGCCACTCGTGGTTCGTCTTAATGCTCCATGCAGCCTGTCCCTCCTTCCAGCACTGCAGAGAAGATTAAACTGCTGCTATTGCTATTTCCTCAAAATCAATTGGAATAGCTAAAGAGAGGAAGAATATCCGTGTAGTTAAGCTGCTGGGATATGAAGAGGAAAACATACTGCCAGCGTCATGTTACCTTGGATAAGTTAATGTATACCTAAAATCTTCAGGAGTTAAATGATCTTTGGAGGCCGTCATTTATTGGGCTTGTAAATAAACCTTTAAATTGGTATCTGACTGTCCTATTTCATCCAGGTTAATTGACTTCTGACACATATGGCCACATATCGTTCGAAATAAGGATTTATTTACACGCACTATTTAGACAGGGTTCTAAATCTCTTCTTCAATGTCAAGAAACAGTGCATGTTGAGTTGAGCGGAGATGATCACAACCGTACATGGTTCGCAGTCAGTAGAGTAGGACTAAGCTCAATTCCATGATATATCCTGAAATGCCATGTATTTTATGAATAATTGCGTGCAAAGCAAGCAGAACGTTTGATCTGGGAGGAAAATGTTGAATGTTCTTTATCCCAACATCGTGATTGGGGCAATAACGAAGGTGGATCATGTAGTGATAAACTCATTAGCATGGGAAGGATTATTATTATTGTGTGTGCAGCCTACAGACACAAGGACAGGGAGAAAAGAAATAAGCTACATCCTGGGTGTACTGCTTAAGCGGGTTAGGTCTAAAAGTGTCCACCTTAGAGGTCGGATCGTGGTGTAAATATTATTAATGTTGTATATGGAGAAGGGGTGTGTGCTTCTTTACTGATGAAGAACGGTCAGAGGTTAGTGCCAGGAAACAGTCATTGAGTTGGCCACTCCTGTGCAAGAAGATTGATTTCGAAAAATGGTAGATTGATGAACAGGAACAAGTAGGTGAAACAGGTCTCCCTTCTTGGTGGTGGCAGATTGAGGAATACTCCCTAATTCAACTATGGGCTTGGGAATCATACAATTGCAAATGGTTGGTTGAGGACTATGAGTATTACACTGGCGACACACTTTATTCGAGCTCGGCTAGTCCCACGAATTCGGGTATACCCGGGTGTATTGAGGTTTGTGACTGTTTTCTGCCCGAGTGCATTGCGTTATTTTCCAGGCAGGGATTGAAGCATTTTATTCCCGCTGGCTGCAATACTGCACAGTATATATATATATATATATACTGCATTACAATTCATGAATTTATGCCATCTGGTAGACACGCGAAGCATTGCAGCCTATTAAATCCTAATCATTATCATTTAACAGATCAGCCGCCCGTCAGCCAGGCATGAACCATGGCTGGGAAGGCAAATGCAACGGGGCTTGTCAGAGGTGAGGAGCGGCGCATTCCAGGTATCTGCCAGGTACATACTGGGTATTTGCTTGAATAAAGTGTGTCGCAGCAGTATGACTATGAGAACGTAGAGAAGGACCTATTTCTGGATCAAAGGAGGAATTGGATATGGATCTGCCATTTTGTTTTTTGGAATGAGCGGGACAAGGAATGAAAAGTAGGGTGGAGTGCTGGGCTGCAGAGAGACACCCGAGAGAGGTTGAAAAGCAGGGAGTGAAGGAAGGGAATGTGGGAATGTGGTGTGCCGGAGAAGCAGCCTCCAAATGTGCAACTGTCGGACTCTAAACGTGGAGGAGCGAGGGGACATGGCCCAAAACCAAAACTGCAGTGCTGAGAATGGGAGAGGGTGGAGAACTTTGCAGGGTGGGAGAGGTGAGTAGTATGTGGAGGGAGAGGTAGCCTGGGGGTCAACAGCTGCCAATTAATGGACGTAGTAAGAAGGAAAGCTGGGAGAACTGAGCTGGAACAATAATTCAGATAGGGTCCTGATCATTGTGCTGGTGACTGACTCTTTAGCACGGACAGACAGCAGCATAGTGATGGCGAATGGGCAGAAGTTAGGGTTGGACGCTATGTAAAGTAATCGTGTGAGGGGTCTACACCTGCCCCCACAACCACTGGTGTAAAGGGGGGCTTACAATTATTATTTTATAGGCTGGGTCACAAAATGTTGCATCAAATTCCCCCAGTACCATCTTCTGCAAAGTATTTAAACTTTTACAAACATACCGTACGGCTGGAAATGTGCAAACTTGTCGCTGAAGTTTGATAACCAGGCGAAATTTGCCTGGTCTGCGAAAACAGGTAAGCTTTGCAAAAAATAATTGGCATGCATTAAAAATCAGTGTGCAAGGTGACATTCTGCCATTTTTTCGCTAAATTCTGGCAGAAAGTGGCAAAATTCTAGCAACATTTGCGGAAAAACTGACGAAATTGTCAAAATTCGGAGCAATGTACATTTTTTCAAATATGCCACAAAAACTACAAATGTAAGAAAAAAAAAGTAAAGCAAATAAAATTGGAAGAAATTCGCACATCTGACTCAGTAATACAATTTTCTATCCACGTATTTGGAATAGTTGCAAAAACCCTTACCCTTGCGAGCGACAGAATCTTCTATTTCCTGCTGTTAACTTAATGTTTTGTGACTTCAATATACATGGGGGTTTTTTTTAATCTCATTGGAACACTTTTTATATTTTCATTCTGAAAATCATAAAAATACCATGACAGCTGTGCCTAGTGAGTATGTATTGCAAATACTAACAGCACCCTATTGAGTTGAACAGTTGATTTACATTTTTCTTGCATTCCTGGGTATTTGAGGACAAACATTTAAAATGAATAGACTTTAAATGTTATGTTATTATGTAAAATATGAAATATGCTGTTAAAATGTTAAAGATCCATGTCACGAGACTGGGTTTTATGCTAACACAACACTGCAGGCAACATCAGGTTATACTCAGTGATGGTTGATAAGCCTTCAAGCCTTGAATGGGTTAAAGAACTACACAATTCAAAGTTTTCCATTCCTCAAGGGTCACCAATAGGTCAGGTTTTTCAGGATATCCCTGCTTCAGCACAGGTGGCTCAGTCAATGACTTAACCACCTGCGCTGAAGCAGGGATATCCTGAAAACCTGACCTGTTGGTGGCCCATGAGGACTGGAGTTGGCCACCCCTGAACTAGGTGCAAACTTTTAATGTGGTGACACATTTTCATTATTTCAGGTGACAAGGTGAAGGCCCAATGTCCCTTGAAATGTTGTGCGTTTCCATCTTGTTACCTGCAATGAAGAAACTGTTTCACTAAACTTGCACCTTTGTGGACTAGTGTGTGTGGAGTTAATATCGCAATAAAAAAAAAGAATGCAACTTTTTACTGCAATGTTATTACCTGATTCATTAGGGTGAGCAAATTCCGGGTGCGATATGAAAATTGCGATGGCTGTGCAGTATAAATAGAAGTCTCAGAGGTCTCCAGGTCTCATCAAGAGACATATGCAATCCCAAATGTTTGTGCACAAGACAACCTAGGACAATTGATATGTTGCTACATTAAAGCAGCCGTCCAAACTGCTGTTTTTTTAAAATAATTTTTATTTCCCTTTAATATGCTCATCAATACAATCCACACAATGATAAATAATTTGCCAAGTTGCCAATCGATCTGTTCTCCTGTGAGAACTGTGCAGAGGAGTATTCTGCAGTCGGTGTGACTTTGTAAATGGTTGCTATAGAAACAAAAAAAGCTTGTTACATTATAATACGTTAAAAATGTCATTCAGAGTCGTTTAAAAAAATACTACACGTATTTTCTCATAGTACAGAACTGATTTATTTTAAAACAAAAACATACATGTAGAATATTGCTTAACAGGAAAATGATATAAAGCACACACTAGAAGGCAAAAGAATATTTGCAGGGTGCAACAGACTACGGAGGACCCAATAACAGACAGATGCCCCCCGCCTCTGACAGGAGCAGGATCGCTGAGTTTCACTAGACTGCCTGTGGTTTGCATTTTTGCCTCACATCATTTATCCTGCTCCTTCTGATTTTGCTATATACTCACCATTTTGGTTGTTCACTAATACCCTATTGAACTGTTTGTGTGGGGGTTATTCAGTCTCTTTGTGGGACTTGACGTTTTTATTGTGGGTCTGGGGGACAGGGAAGTACCCCTCTGTTCCATTGGAGAGAGGGGGAACGGGCCTGACGAAGGGGTGTTCCCCAAAACGTTACGTTGCCCCCCTGCTGCTTCCCCATTGTTTGCACCCACCTATGAGTTGTCTTGACCCTACTGTGTTTGTACCTTATTCACTGCCCCCTCCCCCCTCCATTATTCCCTTTGTTTTTGCCTGTTTTATTATTGCATGCTATCCATTTGATGTAGTGGGTGTGGTTCTTATACTGGTGGTTTGTGTTACATATTAAATGTCATTACATTTCTTCTTGGCATTATCCCTTTTCATTTCTTCTATTATGTAAAGACAGTGTGTGCTGGGCTTTGTGTTATTTATATTGTAGGATATTGCTTGTTCTGCAGCTTTAAAATGTATCACGGCCCACAAAAGTATCTTATTATTCTCCTCAAACTTTGTTCCGTTTTTTGTTCCTTCACAATTGTGCATCCAATTTTCCGACTCAACTAATTAGAGTAATACAGTATCTATTTGTATTCTCTACTGGCCTGTGTTACAGTATGTTCGGGAACAAAGAAATCTAACTGCTAAAAGAGGATATAACTCATACTCTGCAAATTAAGTCGGCTTGACTTTTAAAATATTTAATCAGACATCTTTACTATCCTGGCCATAATTACTATCATAATTCTTTTATTAGGATGAAGCTGCATTATTAGATCCCACACAGGTCAAATAAATCCTCTCTGATTCACCTGAGTGTACTTTTATGCAGCATGTAGGACATGTGGAATATGCCTGAAACATTTCACCATTTTTATTGTCATAATCACTTCTGCGATTTCGTGTGTAGTGCAGTGGCTGAGACTCCTTCCTGGAGATATTTTGGAGGAAAGTGGCATTCAAGAACAAAGCCCTACTAATTAGCTTGGAGCCTGTCTGTCTGATGGGGGCTATCAGCGGAGAATATGAGAAGCAATCAATGAAAGCTGCTGTCTCGAGAAAACATCAAAAGAAACTGTCAAGATATGTGGAGCAAACAACACATTACTGTCAGGTGCAGCAAACCCGCAAAAAGCAAACACACAAAGCGTTCTCTGCATATCTGCTGATTACCCCAAAAAGCCTAAATATATAAACCAGTCACAATGTACTAACCATGGAGGAGAAAATATGGAAATAATCCTTGTGCAAGGAAATGCAGCGAGCTGGTAATTATACTGTACATGTTGTTACTGAAAAACAGGGTTGCCGGCACCCGTGTTCCAGAAGGCTGGATTGCCACTTTGGCCACTCACTGACATCGGCATACTGCACATACACTTGTCTCTATTTTTGTTGTGTCCCGGTTTAGATTGTAGGTTGGATTGGATGTACATTGAAATCCATGTAACTGCACTGACTACAGGGAACAATATGATCCAATGGAAGAAGAACTCACAAATTTCAGAAAATAAAGAATGAAATGATACAGAAAGACCACGTACTAGCCCTTTGGAACACATAAACCTTCTATTTAGTGAGGGGAGGGGGTGGGGGGGACTCTGGCCAACATTGAGGTCCATATTTAGTAAGCAAAGCTACCCCATAAGACCTTTCGGAGCCAAAGGACAGCATTCTGTACATTTGAGTCAATAGGCTACAAGGCGACTTAGAAAAAGGTTTCAGAAACATGACACAGCAAATGATATGCAAGTTCAGTTTTACATTGATGTGACTTACGTGTACAGAATTTTTATACTTTTTTTTAAACTTTTAACTATGGTAATTCCCTTCCCCCTAGAAACTCTATTAAACAGTTTAAGGGGAGCATTAAAATCCTTCTATTTTGGTAATGGCGCAAGCCATTACGCATAGTCTGTTCAGCTGTGTAGTTATGTGTCACATACAAGAACAAAAAGAGAAACAATGCAAAAAGCCTCATAGTGTAGTATATTAAAATGTGTGTATAGCTTTAGACAGGTAAGTATTGCACGTACATCAAAGAAAGTATATATCAGCATGACATGTAAGGGACCTGTTACCACTAGGCAAACTGCAACCGTGGATCAAGTTCTTTCAGCCCAGCAGCCGGATCATGACTCTCTTTTTCCTCTCTGGTGGCAGTCTTTGTACACCCTCCACTCGAGTAGGTTAGAGCCCTCACTGTGTAGTGAGGGTATAGCCGCCGCTATCACGGAGAGAAGGATTCTCTTGCTGGTTCCGGCTCACCACACGTGTGCTGATGACGTCATCAAATGGCGCCGTCAGAATTCTCACGTCGCGTCTTTTGCAGTTGAACAGAGAATGTCCCGAACACAGTCAATGTTGGCAATAAAAATAGACCTCAATAGGTAATGGGTTGGAACGCGCCCTCTTCCTTCCTACGCGTTTCGTATAAAGGCAAATGAAGCACAGCCATTCTGATTGGCTGGCATCATTCCCTTTATGTGACGTCATGTAAAAAAAAAAAATTATAGTCGGAACATGTTTTGAACAGCCAATCAGGTGGCTGTTAACCATTTTGAGGCTAAATATGACGTCACAAGCCCTATTTAAGGCCGTGACGCCTCATTTGAGCCCAAGAAGACGACGAGACAACATTGGTTGGGATTTACCATGGGGTTTTTTGGATTGACAGATGAAGATAGAAGATAAAGAAGATCAAGACATGGTGACAGATGAAGATAGAAGAAGGTGATTAATGAAAGAAAAAAGAAGATTGGGGTACCTGATCCGGATCTTCATGGCGGATGGCATCGGATGCTGTTGGAGGCCCTCAAGGTACGTGAGCTTCCTGTTACCCCGGGAGTCGGAGGGCCACCGCTTCTAATGATAAGTAATATATAGAATGTTTGTAAATGTCTCTTTTTACAAGTTTTTTCATTGGATGTGTTTTTTGATTTTTTGGGGGAGGCACATTGACTGATAATATATTAATTTGTACCACTTTAGGGTACAGATTAATACATTATTATGACAATATTTGGGGGGCATTTCTGGCTTGGTATTGCTGTTGGTTTTTTTAATTTCATTTTCTTATGTGGATGTCATTGGTTTTTTTTTTCCTGCTTAATGTAATAAAATGTTTGCGATTGGTGTTAGTTTGTAGTTAATGTTGTATTATGTTAGCTAATGTGTTTTATGGTTATTTCAGAGATTGTTTGAATTTATTTCTTTGTATTTTAATGTTTAAATTCATTAATGTTGTAGTAATTAATTGGTTTGATTGGTTAGTGTTACTATTAATTTTGAGTTCGTTTAGTAATGAATTGGTTTGATTGTTTAATGGTTTAATTAATTCATTGTTGATGTTGTTATTGCTTGTATTCATTGGATTAGCTGGCTACTGTTTTTATTTAGTGAAGTGTATTTTTTTGGAGTTATGTTTTATTATTTTGTATCTGGTGCATTAATTTATTGTAATTAGGGTGCCCATTGAGTGCTATAGAGGCTTATCATGCCCATATTATTATTATATGGGTATGATGTACCACTATATTATTCAATGGGTACAGGGTGGGTATAGTCAGTCCGGGTTGGGTGCTTAGGCCTCCCGGGTTTGTATGGGGGCAGGGTGGGTTAACCCCTTAATGACTATAGCGATTAGTAACCGCTAAGGTGATTAAGGGGTTAGGGGCCATTAGAATGTCTTTATTATGTATATATGCTTTCTTGCAACGGAGGACAGAGGGACCTGCTGTTGTGGTAAGTATAACTGTATTTATTTACTTTATTTAGGTATGCTAATGCAGTGTTTAATAATGGGCAAATAATCTATTATCCATATCTGGATAATAGTAATTTTGCACATTATTGTACTGTATGTGTTAGGGCGGAGGGGGGGGGTCGTGTATTGATGTTTGTTAAATCTTTTTTTAATATACTGTACATGTGTTTCATAGTGTAGATGTGCAGGGGGTCTCCGGAGCTGAACCGCATTGGTTTCAGGTCTGAGGACCCCCTACTTCAGGAGATACCGGCCCCGTTATGGGGTGCCGGTATCCCCTGCACTTTCAAGCGTCCGCGTTACGTGACCGGGACATTGAAATTCTGCAGGGGATACCGGCACCTCATAACGGGGCCTGTATCTCCTGAAGTAAGGGGTCCTCGGACCTGAAACCAATTCTGTTCAGCTCCGGAGACCCCCTGCTCATTTACACTATTATTAAAATGTATGTATTTAGTGTACGATCGCCTGTAACAGCCTTGCATGGAGATACAGAATCTCCATGCAAATGTTACATGCGGCTTTTTTTCCTATCAGCTAGAGTAAGTGAAGTTAAAGAACACTAGCAGGGGGGAAAAAAGCAACACGTACGCTGTGGGTGTTTTGAGCACGTACGTTAAAAAATGGTCTCAAGGCCTTAGTGAATAGCGTCTCCGGCCTCACTTTTTAACGGACGTGCTTTTTTGGAACATCAGAACGCAAAGCCATTGAGCTTAGTGCATAGCCCCCCTAGTAGTTACAATGTAGATATATTGTAACCTACAGTTCACAATCCCAATAACAAGACCCTAATTCCCAGATCCACAGAGGCCACTAACTCACTGCTAGTAACGGCTAATAATGGCACGTATAACAATTAATAAAGGCTGGAAATATCCCTGAGGTTAACGCATACCCACATAGCTACTTCAATGAAAAATAATGGATGTGAGAGAGAGAGAGAATAAGAGAGAGAATGAGAGAGAGAGAGAGAGAGAGAGAGAGAGAGAGAGAATAAGAGAGAGAATGCGAGAGAGGAATCAGGAAGGAGGAAGCATCCCTGCCCCATAGCAACAACCCTGCTCTCTCCCTGCTCGGGGAAATCTACCACCCTCCCAAGCCGGTCAGGTCACTATGTCCAGAGAGGTAATACCGGTATACACATACACGTCCAGTATTCCCTCTAATTTTTTACTGGACAGAGTGTCATTATGCAGGACAGACAGGTTCAATACTGGACACCTAACAACCCTAGCACACTACTGGGGCAAGTACCACCCCTGCATTCAGGCTCCTGGGATTACATTCTCATCTGCATTCATGTAATTAGTAAATGCACATGTGGCCTAAGAGAGATTTTATGTTGGTTGCAAGCAAGGTTGGACAAGGTTAGCTGCACATTTTTGGCTGTACCTCCATTGGAAACCATTGCACAGCACTAGGACGTTCTAATCAGCTCTTTTCTCTTTCCAGGATCAATGCATCATATATTATATCAGTGACAACATAAGTGCTACAGGGTGCTCTATATGGTTTATCTCTGATGGAGTCAAGCCGTTGTGATGCTGCTATCATCACCGCAAAGTTAAGCCATATACAGTAGGATGAGCAGGGAGCAGGAACTTCATTTAAAAGGCATTGGAATTAAAAAAAGAAAAGACCTTATGACATAAAACATGTATACTGTATTTTTATGGTTGTGGTTTCCACCAGCAAGAATGGAATAAAAAAGGGACAGTGTTGTATTCTTTGGAACTCATATAAGTTCATTTAATAGTTCATCAATAGTAATATTGATTAAACGTGTCTTGACATTAAATGAGGCTGAACATCTTAAACTAGCCTCTATATATACATTCTGGCCCAATTGAACAAATTGCTTATGAGTGCAATAGACATAACTGAGGTTTATTAGTTACATTTAAGATGCTACAAAATGGAATGGAAAATTAATGAGAATTGAGCAACTAGTGGAATTTAAGCAAATCTAAAAATAAAGGAAATTCAAATAGAAGAATTGAGTAAAATGCTTTAAGTAGTGTAATATATATACCCACATCCTTCAATCGTTTATTCATTATTGAAGTAATGAATTTGGCCGATATATATATATATATATATATATATTGGCCAAATTCATTACTTCAATAATGAATAAACGATTGATGGATGTGGGTATTTCCATTGTATTTTTGTATTTTGGCAAATTAGCATTATATGATGTTTTGCACTAATTCTTGCTGCCTACCTGCCTACCTCTGATAACATTTTAGTACTAGCGGGCTAATATTTGCTAAGCACTGCTGTGCCATAAGATACAATAGGGCCCATTCCCCAGATGTGTCTTATAGCAGATTTACTGGGCAGTTCTAAGCCATAGACACTTAATGACCATTTACTTGAATGGGCCTTAACATATCTTACAGCACTGTAAGGGTTCCTATCCCAGAGCACTGCTTAGTAAATATGGCTCAGTGTGTCCACCCAATTTTTTTCTCCCTGTGATGAAGTTTGAAGTATCAATGATGTGTACAAAGCGTCATGCTGGTATGTATACCTAATAACCAACTAGTGGTTTAAATGTTTGAATGCAATTATTTATTGTGTGTTTGACTGTGTGTGCGTGTGCACATGAGCGTGTGTGCGCATGTGTGTGTGCGCATGTGTGTGTGCGCGCATGTGCAGGTATGTGTGTGCATGAGTATGTGTGTGCGCGTCCACGCGCACATGTGTGTGTGCGCGCATGTGTGTGTGCACACATGTGTGTGTGCACACATGTGTGCGCATGCGTGGGCTTGTATGTGTGTGTGCGTGTATGTGACTAGTCTGACATGTCCAGAATTAGCCTTTAAAAACTTCAACAATTTCAGCTTATTTTTTGTTTTTTTAAATGTATTTGTGGTTTGTTTAATCGGTATCAATGTTAATTTGTGTAATGATTTTTCAAGTACTCTGTATTATCTTAAACTGGTAATTGATTTGCATTTTTATTAAATTAAAATCTTAAAAGCTGACAGATATGTCCCATTAAGCTTGTAGTTTGCTATAGCTGAAGCATTGTTACTTGACCTGTAGATATTTTTATTTTCATACCAATAGCTTTGACTATTTAAAATGATTAATGAATCAGAAAAATTAAGTCAAATAGATTTCAGCAACAAAATCTCTCAATTGTTGACTATTGGCCTTTATAAAGTAATGATAAAGCCCATTAATAAATGCAATAGACACTGTACAGTAGGGCCCGCTTTTCGGCGCTCCGCTTCTCGGCGCTCCGCTTTTCGGCGCTCCGCTTCTCGGCATTCCGTTCATACGCCGTTTCCCAATGTATAACTATGTTCATTACATTCGGCGCTTCTTCTATTTTCCTGTCGATTTCCGGCGGTACCAAGAACGGGGCTGCCATGTCTGTGCATGCGCAGAACGGGGACGGCCGAGGTCGTGCATGCGCAGAAGCTGAAAATTGGCGGTTCCGCTTTCCGGCGATTTTCCCTTTGCGGCGGCAGCAGTGGCGCCAGGGAACGGAATCTGCCGTACAAGCGGGGGCCCGCCTGCATCTTAATACTTACTCAAGCAAGATAATATACGTCCACCGTCTCAAAGTAACAAATCACACATACACTTTACATTTTCTATATATGCGCTGTATTATTGTAAATGAAAACAACTAAACTTCCAAAGAAGAGGGTCCCTTCCAGGAGTCATATCCACATAAATATGGGTTATTTGCCAAAAAGTGCTCCTTTTTTAACATCTAACCATCTCATTGTGACCTTAATTTGACCTTGTCATAGATGATTTGTACTTTGCATACAGTACATGCATCCGGTAGTAGCATTGACTTTCAGCCATGATCCATTCAGCATGACTCTCTCTGTATGTTGGTAGAGAAGAAGCAGGCACACAGTCTTAATCATGCAGTGAATTTAATGCCTAAAAAAACGACGTTTTGGCAGTACAACACTGCCTTTCTCACGGTGACATCAGGATCTCCCTGGATTCAGCACACCAGCAGCTAAGTACCCCCCCCCCCCCCTCTTGACCAGTGTTATTGAGTGCGTGTGCTACCTATTTATCTCTATTTGTATGTTAACTCACTAACATGTGGCTCAATCAGTGGCTCAGTCAAAGGGGGGGGGGGGGTCTTGAGGACCACTGTGTTAACTAAATGATATGAGGCCTAGGTTTCCATGTTTTCCATTATGACTTTACTTTCCTGCTTGATCATCACAGTGCAAGGTGTAAAGCATAGCTTGTGTTCTTCAGGTTCAGCCAGAAGCTTTGGCTTCAGTCCACATGTTTTACTCATGGGGCTCTTATTTCCTAGCTGTAGTAACAAAGGAGGGAGAGGGAGTAGGGGGTATGATACCTTTTATTGGACCTACAAGTAGTTGATCTGTTACAAGCTTTCCAACCTCTCAGGGTCCTTCAACGGATCCTACCCCTACCCTGAGAGGTTGGAAAGCTTGTAACAGATCAACTACTTGTTGGTCCAATAAAAGGCATCATACCCCCTACCCCCTACTCCCTCCTTTGTTACTACATGGAAGAAAGAACCAACACGGCACCCCACCCTTCTTTATTTCCTACCTGACAATCTAGCCGGGCTCACCTGCTACTGGTTTCCAAAACAGATGTACAAGCCATGGGTAAAATAACTTCTTTAACACCAACTATTATTCCATTTGATATTCCACTACAGGGCATATTCAATTTAAGCGCCCTTTCTCCTGGTCTGAAGTTGATCATTCATTGGCATCCAAGGTCCAAGCCATGTCTCAAGGGACAAACCACGACAAATAGAGTTTTGTCTTCTTTTTTTAAGACTATGTGCAGCCGCCTGCATTCTAACTTGACTATCTTGCAATTGCAATTCATGCGTGAGGCGGCCTCACCACCAGGCTGGCATGTCTAATGTACTACACACTGACAGTTATTTTGAGTAGATATCACTTAAGGCATGCCTTCCGTGATATTGTTACTTAAGGGCTTTTGTGCTGGATTCAATAAGCATCACTGGCGGATCAGCAGCAAACTGAAAATCACATTGAGAGGGTGCGTCAGGACTTTAGGTATCAACTATTTCTGGTGAAATTAAGTCCTTAGCACAAATTGAAATCCGAAAGAGCTGTCTGCTTATCTATAATAACTGCTAGAAGAAAGAACGATATTACAATGTGTTTACCTGTTCTGTAACTACAGCGGGTGCTTTTTGACAATCTAGGCACTGCCTAAAGGAGCAATTCATGCACGTTTTCTACTTGTTGTTTTTTTTTAACGTAGGTTTAAAGCAGAGTGTCTCCAGATCTGAAGCCCATTAATTCCAGTTCCGGTGACCTCCCCGCTTCCAGAGATACCTACCTCCGTAGGGGGTTCCGGCATCGGATGCAAGTTTGAAGCTCTCGCGTCACGTGGGTCAATGGGAAGCCGCACCAGATGACGTCACGGCTTCCTATTGGCCCGCAGTGTGCGGGACCTTTGAAACGTCGCCATTAACATGATCCCTGCTAGCGATCCATGGAGCCACTGGTTGAGTCACCTGTGCTGAAGCAGGGTTATTCTGAAAAACTGACCTGTTGTTGGCCCTTGAAGAATGGAGTTGGCTCCCTGTCCTAGTCAATGTTCTTGGTTTAACTTCCCTATCTCCTGATCATTGTATTATCTTCCACTTCAGTTGACTAGCGACATAATAACAACTGTTTATCAGATGAGCTTTGTATTGCCAGTTTTAATTTCATTATTTTACTATTGATTATTTTATTGCTCTATTTGACGTTTTTCCTGTATGATACTTTTAATTGTCTCTCAATTGCTTCACAGTATTGTTTTATCTACTATATATTTGTGAAATCACTGTATGTCTGCGTCCCAAGGGTCAATCGCATTGGACCTTGGGCCTGTCACTCCTGCTCAGGCCATGCCCGCCCCCGCACACCTCTCATTGGCCTACGTCCAACACCAATGCCACACTGTCCCACCCCTCACTGACTCTCATTGGCCTGCGTCCAATGCCCGCCCCCGCACACCTCTCATTGGCCTGCGTCCCACCCCTCACTGACTCTCATTGGCCTGCGTCCAATGCCCGCCCCCGCACACCTCTCATTGGCCTGCGTCCCACCCCTCACTGACTCTCATTGGCCTGCGTCCAATGCCCGCCCCCGCACACCTCTCATTGGCCTGCGTCCAACACCAATGCCCTAATACTTCCACACTGTCCCACCCCTCACTGAGTTTTGGGAACGCTGGGGCCACGCTTCACAGCTATCAAAACCTTCACGTCTGCTACCACAGACTGCCGAATCAGGTACAGCAGTGTTTCCCAAACTGTGCGCCGCGGCTAGAGGGGCGCCGCGATCAGGGCCGCCAGCAGCGGGAAACAAGGGCTGCTAGCTCATTTAAAAAAAAAAAAAACCTCTGAGGGGAAGCAATGGGGCTGCAGCCTGCCCGGCATTGCAACTGCAGAGCCACCAGACAGCACCAAGGTGTGTGTGTGTGTGTGTGTGTGTGTGTGTGTGTGTGTGTGTGTGTGTGTGTGTGTGTGTGTGTGTGTGTGTGTGTGTGTGTGTGAAAAACGGGCTGCAGGGTGTGTGTGTGTGTGTGTGTGTGTGTGTGTGTGTGTGTGTGTGTGTGTGTGTGTGTGTGTGTGTGTGTGTGTGTGTGTGTGTGTGTGTGTGTGTGTGTGTGTGAAAAACGGGCTGCAGGGTGTGTGTGTGTGTGTGTGTGTGTGTGTGTGTGTGTGTGTGTGTGTGTGTGTGTGTGTGTGTGTGTGTGTGTGTGTGTGTGTGTGTGTGTGTGAAAAACGGGCTGCAGGGTGTGTGTGTGTGTGTATATATGTGTGGTGTGTGTGTGTATATATGTGTGGTGTGTGTGTGTGTGTATATATGTGTGTGTATGTGTGGTGTGTATATATATATATATATATATATATATATATATATCACACATACATATATATATATGTGTGTGTGTGTGTGTGTGTGTGTGTGTGTATATATGTATGTGTGGTGTATATGGATGTGTGTGATGTGTGTGTGGTGTGTGCGTGTGAATATATTTATCAAAGTTGCACAATGTTAATAAATAATTTATTCTCACATGTCTTTTTTTTTTCATTTTTAAATATTATATAATACACACACACACACACACACACACACACACACACACACACACACACACACACACACACACACACACACACACACACACACACACACACACACACACACACACAGCTACCAAGTGACAAACACACAGTGATACCCGCCTACCAAGCGCGCTTGCTGTCTCCTCTGCCAGGACAGCGAAAAGCTCCTGGTAGAGCGAGCAGCAGCACCTAAGCGCTTACTATGTCCCAGGCCAGAGGAACTATAGCAGCGCTGATTACAGATGCAGGGGCTTTGTGCATCTGTTCAGCCCGGCTCAGCGACGCTGAGAGAGGGAGGTCCGGCGCGCACGCTGGAGGAGCAGCACCGGGAGACTGAGAGAGAGAGTGAGGTCAGAGAGAGAGTGATGTCAGAGAGAGAGAGAGAGTGATGTCAGAGAGAGAGAGAGAGTGAGGTCAGAGAGAGAGAGAGTGAGGTCAGAGAGAGAGAGAGTGAGGTCAGAGAGAGAGAGTGAGGTCAGAGAGAGAGAGAGAGAGGTCAGAGAGAGAGAGAGAGAGGTCAGAGAGAGAGAGTGAGGTCAGAGAGAGAGAGAGAGAGAGTGAGGTCAGAGAGAGAGTGAGGTCAGAGAGAGAGAGTGAGGTCAGAGAGAGAGAGAGAGGGAGGTCAGAGAGAGTGAGGTCAGAGAGTGAGAGAGAGTGAGAGAGAGAGTGAGGTCAGAGAGAGAGAGTGAGGTCAGAGAGAGTGAGAGTGTGTGAGAGAGACACCAACTGCGCACTGCAACTGTTAGGTATGTATATACACCTTTGTTTTTACTTTGGGCGCCGCGTAAAAATCCTGATCGCCTTGGGGAGCCCTGAAAAAATTCTGATTGCCTTGGGGAGCCTTGAACCGAAAAAGTTTGGGAACCACTGAGGTACAGAATCTACACACAACGCACAAACACAGCACACACACACATTCACACAACACCAAACACTGCAGACTGCCTCTTCAAACCCCCCCTCCCCTCCATGCCACACATCTCCCTCCCGCAACCGGACCGCGAGGCCGCGGCCTCCACTCACACACCATGGCAACGATGTCCCTCCCCCTATCCCGCTACCTCACACAGTGTAGCTCCCGCGGACCGCACAGCACGCCTCACATCTCCTGCACCTCACACATCTCCCTCCGCAACCGGACCGCGAGGCCCCCTAACCCGCTACACCATGCCACCAATGTCCCTCCCCCTATCCCGCTACCTCACACAGTGTAGCTCCCGCGGACCGCACAGCACGCCTCACATCTCCTGCACCTCACACATTTCCCTCCGCAACCGGACCGCGAGGCCCCCTACCCCGCTACACCATGCCACCAATGTCCCTCCCCCTATCCCGCTACCTCACACAGTGTAGCTCCCGCGGACCGCACAGCACGCCTCACATCTCCTGCACCTCACACATCTTCCTCCGCAACCGGACCGCGAGGCCCCCTACCCCGCTACACCATGCCACCAATGTCCCTCCCCCTATCCCGCTACCTCACACAGTGTAGCTCCCGCGGACCGCACAGCACGCCTCACATCTCCTGCACCTCACACATCTCCCTCCGCAACCGGACCGCGAGGCCCCCTACCCCGCTACACCATGCCACCAATGTCCCTCCCCCTATCCCGCTACCTCACACAGTGTAGCTCCCGCGAACCGCACAGCACGCCTCATCTCCTGCACCTCACACAGCTCCCTACCGCAACCAGACCGCGAGGCCCCCTACCCCGCTACACCATGCCACCAATGTCCCTCCCCCTATCCCGCTAGCTCACACAGTGTAGCTCCCGCGAACCGCACAGCACGCCTCACATCTCCTGCACCTCACACATCTCCCTACCGCAACCGGACCGCGAGGCCCCCTACCCCGCTACAGCATGCCACCAATGTCCCTCCCCCTATCCCGCTACCTCACACAGTGTAGCTCCCGCGGACCGCACAGCACGCCTCACATCTCCTGCACCTCACACATCTCCCTACCGCAACCGGACCGCGAGGCCGCGGCCTACACTCACACACCATGGCAACGATGTCCCTCCCCCTATCCCGCTACCTCACACAGTGTAGCTCCCGCGAACCGCACAGCACGCCACATCTCCTGCACCTCACACAGCTCCCTACCGCAACCGGACCGCGAGGCCGCGGCGTACACTCACACACCATGGCAACGATGTCCCTCCCCCTATCCCGCTACCTCACACAGTGTAGCTCCCGCGGACCGCACAGCACGCCTCATCTCCTGCACCTCACACAGCTCCCTACCGCAACCGGACCGCGAGGCCGCGGCGTACACTCACACACCATGCCACCAATGTTCCTCCCCCTATCCCGCTACCTCACACAGTGTATGACAACACCTACCACTGGAAATCAGATGTTCGTTGAAATAAAATATGTTTTCCTAACTATTTTACTGTCTGTATAATGTACACAACACTCACCCACACAAAACCCCCTCATACACACACACACACACACGCAAACATCCTGTCATTCTATGCCACACACTACACTCAAAAACATGCCATTTTTAACATGTGTATGACCAACAACACGCACTCACACACGTCACACACACAACATGCCTCATACACACACACACGCCATCACACACCAGCAACACACACACATGCTCTCACACACACCACACACCATGCCACCGATGTCACTCCCACTATCCCGCTACCTCACACACTCTACCTCCCGCGGAACAACCAGCACGCCTGACATCTCCTGCACCTCACACATCTCCCTCCGCAACCGGACCGCGACGCCGCGGACTACAGTCAAACAGCATGCCACCAATGTACTCCCGCTACCACACACACTGTATGACAACACCTACCACTGAAACTCAGCTGTTCCTTACAATAAAAAATGTTTTCCTAACAATTTCACTGTCTGTATAATTTATTCTAAAACACTTCTCACACCACCACTCACACACAACACTCACCCACACAAAACCCCCTCATACACACACACACACACACGCAAACATCCTGTCATTCTATGCCACACATAACAACAAATCACACCTCACCTTCACCCTCATAATACACACACTACACTCAAAAACATGCAATTTACAACATGTCTATGACCAACAACACGCAGTCACACACACAACATGCGTCATACACACACACATGCCATCACACACGCCACATACACACATGCTCTCACACACACCACACACCACACACCATCACACACAACACACACACAAATACACAAACACATGCACACACACACGCACTCAGCAACGCCACACGCCCTCAACCACGCAACACACGTACTCACACACACACACCAACCTCCTCTGCTGATACAACACACAAAACAACACTTCAACATAACCTTAACTACCACACACAACACAACCACCACTAAACAAACACACACACCCAACCCACTGTTCCAATTACCTACCCTTCACCATACACACTACACTGAATACAATGCACATTTACACGTCTCACCACCCACTCCCATTGCACATCAACATCCCACCACACACAAACATATACAACAACACAACACCTCCGCTACTAACACACCTAGCACAATTAATCACCTCTTCCTTTCAATAACATATTTTACACAAAACATTACTATTTACACATCTGTCTAATTTATTGCACACAAACACTCAACTAACCAACACTGACACACACACACACACACTCACACACCACACACTCACTATCACATCACACACTCACTCATCCACACACACACCCCACACAATCAACAATCACACACAATAATTACATACACACACTATTCTGCCACACACACAGCCAACATTAACACAAAACAAAAACACACACAACATTTGAACACCTACACAAACGCACACCAAACACAAATAAATACCCCTCAATACTGTCACACTTTATCAATTTACAAACTTTTCACAGACCACAACCGGATGCCTTCAACACCTCGACGCTTCAACGCTGTGCCAAAACACACAATACAATCATTGGATCGAACTGCGCCTTGACACAACAACATCAGGAAGTATTGTAAACACAATCGCACTGAAACACTTCACTAACATCACACACAACACCTACCTCAACACACACCAACAACTTTTAACAACACATCACAACTTACACACACAACACCTCTACAACACCTACAATAACGCACATCACAACAACAACACCAAACACACATCTTCACAACACAAAACATGCCACCCAAAAAACACCTTCGCAAAACAAAACATACACACCCTGACAATGAACGTGACACGCACACACACACACACACAAATTATATGTACTGCACCACACAATGCACACACCCATTTCACACACATTGAAATCCACGCACACAATGCTAACAAACAACTCACAACGGAATACACAATAGGTCAACAACAAATCTAACATTACATCAAATACACTCCTCTCAACAATGGACATTCACATCTTTCAAGAAGCATTTCCAACAATAACATTTTCAAAAATAACTACCGTAACAACTAACATACACTTCAAACATTTGCCCTCATATACATGTGCTTTCTACTACTGTTGATTTACAAACACAATTCTAACTAATATTACATAACATTGGCATCACATTACAACTTTCACATACAACATTTACACATACTTATTCACACTTCACATCCCGGGCAACGCCGGGTTTCTCAGCAAGTTAGCTATAAAGCAAGTAGTGAAATGTACCTGCGATTGACCTAACCCAACAAAGCATCACATTGCAGAGTAAAACTCCTCGGGACGTTATTTTAGCGACGGGGTTAAAAAAAAAAGTAACGACGACTGAATCTATTAATTATGAGAGTTATGAAGTTTTAGGGGTTACCTCAACACCAGACGTATTTCCTTCATCAATGGAAATGGGGCTGCCTCCGAGCTGGGCAAATGTCCCTAAAACCTTGTCACTTCTTATTGTATCAGTAAAGCAAAATAACTAGTGACAGACATTTTTTTTTTTTATCCATATGAACGGAGTTTGTTCGGTTATGGTCCGGCACAAACGGTACAGTGATATCCCACCGGCACGGCAGCATCTCGTACACGGGTAAAAAAAGGAACCCTCCATATTTACCTAGTGCTTGGGAGGCCAACTCCCGGTCCTGAAGGGCCACCAACAGGTTTTCAGGATATCCCTGCTTCAGCACAGGTGGCTCGATCAGTGGCTCAGTCAGTGCTGAACCCAGGTAATGATTGAGCCACCTGTGCTGAAGCAGGGATACCCTGAAAACTTGACCTGTTGGTGGCCCTTGAGGACTGGAGTTGGCCGCCCCTGACCTAGAAGGTAAAGAATAAAACATGCTCTGTTAGCTCCAATTCAATGCCACATTTGCCTGTCATTTTGTGTATTTGGATACAATCTGACAATATTTTAGCTGAAGCCCCAGAAGCCTTTAGGAGTTAATTCATATCATGTTAGTATGTTGCGGCTGCCCCCTGAGCATGTCCTTAATCTCTAGCTACTGAGGTTATAATGGTAACCTTTACACTGGGCTCTGGATAGAGCTCCATTTTAACCTCCCGGACACTTAATATTTCAAATGCTTAGATTGTATTGTATGTCTTTATATATTTAACCCCATTAATGTACATAGCGCTTCACAGTAGTAATACATGGGGTAATCAAATAAATAACAGATAATATAAATAACAGATCATGGGAATAAGTGCTTTAGACATAAAAGTAACATTAAGGAAGAGGAATCCCTGCCCTGAGGATCTTACAGTCTAATTGGTAGGTAGGGAGAACGTACAGAGACAGTAGGAGGGAGTTCTGGTAAGTGCATCTGCAGGGGGCCAAGCTTATGTATCATGTGTTCAGAATATCCACAGTGCTATTCATATGCTTCTTTAAGCAATTGTGTCTTAAGGTGGGTCTTAAAGGTGGATAGAGAGGGTGCAAGTCGGGTACTGAGGGGAAGGGCATTCCAGAGGTGTGGGGCAGTCAGTGAAAAAGGTTTAAGGTGGGAGAGGGCTTTAGATTCAAACGGGGTAGAAAGAAGACGGAGAGGGCTTTAGATTCAAACGGGGTAGAAAGAAGACATCCTTGAGAAGAACGCAAGAGTCTGGATGGTGCATAATGAGAAATTAGGGCAGAGATGTAAGGAGGGGCAGAAGAGTGTAAAGCTTTAAAAGTGGGGAGAAGAATGGAGTGTGAGATGTGGGATTTGATCGGAAGCCAGGAGAGGGATTTCATGAGGGGAGATGCTGAGATAGATCTAGGAAAGAGTAGAGTGATTCTGGCAGCAGCGTTTAGGATAGATTGTAGGGGAGACAGGTGAGAGGCAGGAAGGCCGGACAGCAGGAGGTTTCAGTAATCAAGACGGGAGAGAATGAGGGCCTGAGTCAGAGTTTTAGCAGTCGAACAACAGAAGAAAGGGCGTATCTTAGTTATTTTGCGGAGGAAAAAGCGACAGGTTTTAGAAATGTTTTGAATGTGAGGGGCGAATGTGAGAGAGGAGTCGAGTGTGACCCCTAGGCAGCGTGCTTGGGCTACTGGGTGAATGATGGTAGTTCCAACAGTAATGGGGAAGGAGGTAGTAGGGTCAGGTTTGGGAGGAAGTATGAGGAGCTCTGTTTAAGCCATGTTGAGTTTAAGGCGACGGAGGGTCATCCAGGATGATATAGCAGAGAGACATTCAGAAACTTTGGTTTGTACAGCAGGTGTAAGGTCAGGTGTTGAAAAGTATATTTGTGTGTCGTCAGCATAGAGGTTATAATTAAACCCAAAAGATGTTATTAGGTCACCTAGCGAGAGCGTGTACAGAGAAAATAGAAGAGGTCCCAGGACAGAGCCTTGGGGTACTCCCACATAGAGATCAATAGAGGAGGAGGTGTTAGCAGAAGAGACACTGAAAGTACGATGGGAGAGGTAGGATGAGATCCAGGATAGAGCTTTGTTCCGAATACCAAGAGTATGGAGAATGTGAAGGAGAAGAGGGTGGTCCACGGTGTCAAATGCTGCAGAGAGGTCGAGTAATATGAGCAGAGTGTAATGACCTCTGTCTTTGGCAGCATGGAGGTCGTCAGTTATTTTAGTGAGGGCTGTTTCCGTGGAGTGAGCAGTGCGGAAGCCAGATTGTAGAGGGTCTAGGAGAGAATAGGTGTTGAGAAAATGGAGCAAGCGAGAGAATACAAGTCGTTCAAGGAGTTTAGACGGAAAAGGCAGGAGGGAGACAGGTCGATAGTTAGAAAGACAGGTAGGGTCAAGCTTGGTGTTTTTGAGTAATGGTATGACTGTTGCATGTTTGAAGGAGGATGGAAAGGTTCCAGAGCAGAGGGAGGAGTTAAAAATGTGTGTGAGCGTAGGGATTATAGTAGGAGCAAGAGGTTTTAGGAGATGGGAGGGAATGGGGTCAAGAGGGCAAGTGGTAGAGGGAGAAGAGGTGATCAACAGTGACACATCCTCCTCTGAGACAGTGGAAAAAGAGTCAAGGAAGGCAGGAGGAGAGTTAGGAAGAAGTGTAGGATGGGAGGAAGAAACAGAGGGGATGTTCTGCCGTATGGATTCCACCTTTTTCTTAAAATAGTCAGCAAAGTCCTGAGCGGAGATGGAGGAAGGAGAGGCAGCTGAGGGTGTTTGAGTAGAGTATCAAAGACATAGAACAGTCGGCGTGGGTTAGACTTGTGCATGTTGATTAGTGAAGAAAAGTTGGCTTGTTTAGCTTGCGAGAGGGCAGAGTTGAAACAAGATAGCATAAATTTGTAGTGAAGGAAGTCTGCGAGAGTATGAGATTTCCTCTAGAGGCGTTCGGAGGAACGAGTGGAGGAATGCAGCATGCGTGTGTGGGAGTTTAGCCAGGGTCTAGGGTTAGAAGGGCGTGTGCGGCAGAGAGAAAGCAGCGCATGTAGATCAAGAGAGGAGGACAAGGCAGAGTTGTAGTTCCTGACCAGGTTGTCAGGGTCAGTAGCAGAGCTGAGAGAGGAGAGGGAGGAGTGTAAAGTGGACTCAAAGTCAGGTAAGTGAATAGAGTGCAGGTTTCTGCAGAACCGGGGGGTAGATGGAGGGGGAGAAGGGGAGAAGCGAGATAGAGAGAATGAGATGAGGTGATGATCAGAGAGGGGAAAAGGGGAAATGGAGAAATCAGAGAGAGAGAAGTTTTTACTGAAAACCAGGTCTAAGTAGTGGCCATCCTTGTGGGTGCTGGCTGCAGTCCACTGTTGAAGGCCAAAAGAAGAGGTTAGAGAAAGAAATCGGGAAGCCCAAGGGAGAGAGGGGTCATCAATGTGACAATTGAAGTCCCCAAGGAGAAGAACAGGGGAGTCTGAGGAGAGAAAGAAAGAGAGCCAGGATTCAAAGTGAGAGAGAAAGGCAGAAGGGGGATGAGTAGAGGTAGGTGGGCGATAGATGACAGCCACATGGACAGGGAGAGGAGAGAAGATCTGGACAGTGTGAGCCTCAAAGGAGGGAAAAACAAGAGAGGGAGGAATAGGAAGGGTTCGGTAACGGCAGAGAGAGGAGAGCAGGAGCCCCACGCCTCCACCCCTGCCTTCAGGGGGCGGAGTGTGGGAGAAGGAAAGGCCACCGTAGGAGAGGGCAGCTTCCAGAGCAGAGTCAGACTGAGTGAGCCAGGTCTCAGTTATAGCAAAGAGAAGCAGGGAGTGAGAGAGAAAGAAGTCATGCACAGAGAGGAACTTGTTAGAAAGGGAACGAGCATTCCAAAGGGCATAGGAGAAAAGGAGAGAGGAGGGTGGCAGGGGATGGGTATGAGTTTGGAGGGGTTAACACCAGAAGGAGTAGAAGTTGCATGTGGGAGGCGAGGACGAGAACAAGTAGAAATAAGACAGGGACAGGATTGCGAGAGATATCCCCAGAAGCAAGGAGGAGAAGCATGGACAGAAAGAGAATGTGTGAGGATGATTTGTAGGGGTATGTTTTAGTGCAGGGTGTATAGCTGTATGGTGTCAGAGGACGCAGGTAAGAAAGGAGTTCATGTGAACTGAGAAGTGGGGAAGAAAGGAGAGATGGAGATATATGAATAGAGTTAGAGACATAAGGAGACTGGTGGAAGGAAGTGCATAATTTGAAAAGGAGTGAGGTTACAGCAAATACAAAAAATAAAGGTGGCATCACAGCAATAGTTAAGTGTTGAGATGTGCAGCCTGTGATAGATGATATCCTCCTTTCCAACATAGATCAAAAGCAGGAATCAGAAGCAGTAGGTGTTGTCCACTTTTCCACTTCTTTTTGAACTTCCTTTTTAAACTTCATAAATACTTGAAACATATATACTTGGAAGCATGGCTGCAGGCAGCTAAGGCTGCTATGAGTTTACTTATATACCTTTACAAAGTCACCTGGCTGGCACAGCAAACTTAATTAGCACATGTGAGGGACGTTAAAGCAAATGGTTTTCTAAGATTGGGTGTTGTCTTGCACAAGTGTGAAAGCTGGATTAAATTAAGACAGCAGGGGATGATTTACAGACAGAATTTGGAATATGTTTTTACCTAAATAGAACTAAATACACAGCAGGGGAGGATATCAGGACAGAGACAATTTGGAATATGTTTTTACCTAAATAGAACTAAATACACAGCAGGGGAGGATATCAGGACAGAGACAATTTGGAATATGTTTTTACCTGAGGAAAGAGAAGAGATGAGATGCGATTGATTCAATAGTCTTCCTTTTTAAACTTCATAAATACTTGAAACATATATACTTAAAAGCATATCTGCTTGGAAGCATGGCTGCATGGCTTAGATCTCTAGAACGTAGCGTGGTTTTTTAAAAATAAAATAAAAACAGCATAGGAAAGGACAAAATTAGATAAGTAAAATAATGAAATAAGTCGCTGCATAAATGGTGACCGGCAAACACTGGTGTTTTAAAACAATACTGAGAGATTTATATAATACTGTATGTGTGAACTACCAGAAATTAAGGGAACTCTCCCTGACATTATTCAGGTCTGTAAATTCCTCCAGCACAGTAAAACAATAATATTGGCAGTGCTGGGAGGATAATAAATGATTGAATGTGGTCAAGTTGGGATAAAAAGATCCCTTCCCCTTACTTTTACCCTTCTATGTCCTCTCAAGATCTCATCAACCCTGTTTCTATCTATCATTTCCCGTCCTTCAAACCACCTGAGTATCGTCATCCCCTAAAACTGCCAGCACCAATTCTCACAGTCTCAGAATCCTGGGGGGGGGAGGGGTAATTAGATGCAATCACACTCCATTCTCCTCCTCACTTTTAAAGCTTTACACTCTTCTGCCCCTCCTTACATCTCTGCCCTAATTTCTCGTTATGCACCATCCTGACTCTTGCGTTCTTCTCAAGGATGTCTTCTTTCTACCCCCTTTGTATCTAAAGCCCTCTCCCGCCTTAAACCTCTCTCACTGACTGCCCCACACCCCATACTTCCTCCCAAACCTGACCCTACTACCTCCTTCCCCATTACTGTTGGAACTACCATCATTCACCCAGTAGCCCAAGCACGCTGCCTAGGGGTCACACTCGACTCCTCTCTCACATTCGCCCCTCACATTCAAAACATTTCTAAAACCTGTCGCTTTTTCCTCCGCAAAATAACTAAGATACGCCCTTTCTTCTGTTGTTCGACTGCTAAAACTCTGACTCAGGCCCTCATTCTCTCCCGTCTTGATTACTGAAACCTCCTGCTGTCCGGCCTTCCTGCCTCTCACCTGTCTCCCCTACAATCTATCCTAAACGCTGCTGCCAGAATCACTCTACTCTTTCCTAGATCTATCTCAGCATCTCCCCTCATGAAATCCCTCTCCTGGCTTCCGATCAAATCCCACATCTCACACTCCATTCTTCTCCCCACTTTTAAAGCTTTACACTCTTCTGCCCCTCCTTACATCTCTGCCCTAATTTCTCGTTATGCACCATCCTGACTCTTGCGTTCTTCTCAAGGATGTCTTCTTTCTACCCCCTTTGTATCTAAAGCCCTCTCCCGCCTTAAACCTCTCTCACTGACTGCCCCACACCTCTGGAATGCCCTTACCCTCAATACCGACTAGCACCCTCTCTACCCACCTTTAAGAACCACCTTAAGACACACTTGCTTAAAGAAGCATATGAACAGCACTGTGGATTATACTGGACACGATACATAAAGCTTGGCCCCCTGCAGACGCACTTACCAGAACTCCCTCCTACTGTCTCTGTACGTTCTCCCTTCCTACCAAATAGACTGTAAGCTCCTCGGAGCAGGGACTCCTTTTCCTTAATGTTAATTTGATGTCTAAAGCACTTATTCCCATGCTCTGTTATTTATTTGATGACCACATGTATTACTACTGTGAAGCGCTATGTTCATTAATGGCGCTATATAAATAAAGACAAACAATACAATACAATAGATTTATCAAAGAAAAAACTTGTATTGATTCAAATGGGATTTAGTCTCTTTGATGAATCTTTTGTGCCAGTTTTTAAACTTTGGAAATAATAGACACCAATATCTGAAAAAATTACCTGTATCATGTAAAAGAAACATTTTCGCTAATATTTTTTCACCATTCTCACCTCCTCTGCGTGTACTTATTTTCTCCTTAAACCCTTTTTTACTTCCCCTAAAATGCTGCGATCCGCCTCTCTGCTTTCCCAGGCAGTATGTACTTCCAATATAACACCATTGGCAGTTTCACATAATCCCACCGTGCCTGTCACTGGGGAGAAGACTACTCCATCACTTCTTCAATCACTGTCTCTGGTACATAACCTTGTATCGACTCTGCATATTCTTGTTATGTAATGTTCTATTTCATAGTGAACAGCACTAACTTGATTATCAGAGCTGTATAACCATTAACGCTGCTACAATGTCACGATGTACATTGTGACCACACTCACAACCCATCCGCATGACTTTATTTGTTCTGGTTTAAGACCCTATAGGGGCCCTCTCTCTGCCCAGTATGAGGAAAAGAGGGGGAAGTGCACGCCTGGGCTGGGGTCACAGTATATACTAAACAAAGGAAAAAGTAATCCCAGTTGTGGGCACTCAGAGCCCTGCGTAGTGTAATGGTGATTAGAGATAAAAAAAAAAATTACTTTTAATAAGACATAAAATGATAGATGAAAAAACTATGAAGGGATAAAACCTTAAAAATAATTCAACATGCCCAAACGGTGATATGTTGGTGTAAACTGCTAAATTGTGTACATACACAGTAACACAATCAGTAGCCGTAGGGTGTGTTAGCAAATACAACATACACTACCCAGCAAATGGTCACAATAGTAAGTGATAGAATGTACATTATTATGTGTATACAAGGTTGCACGCTCGACTGTAGGTACTGTTGGAAATGGTATTCCTTAATAACACTTCAGGTATCTGCCAGCCTCCTTTCTTATCTTTTATCATATATAAAATATCTTCCTTTCAATATGAAATCTATGTGATATGTATAGAGTAACTCAGACAATGAAATAAATGAAATACTCAATATTTATAACAGTGCTTTGATTTCCAGTAGATTCCACAAACTACATATGAGGCACTTCACCTTTAAAACGCGGCGATTCGATGAGAAGACATTGCTTCAGCGTGGGCAACCTTCGTTTTTCCCCTGAATGCTGACTCCTGCAATTTACATGTAAATATACTCTCTTTGACAAATGCAGAGAGAAGATATTTTTGCTACTTTTTACAGCGTTTCGGCTGACATAAACGGTAACTCTAAACTTCAAACCTTTCATTTGCAGTGTCACTTTCAGGCGAAAGTAATTCTCCCGCACTTATGAATTGCTGCAATGAAATATACTGCAAGTGGTAGCTGAATAAAACATTCACTTTCGCGATGCATTTCATTTTGCCGTAGGCTGGATATTTTTTGGAGGAGATAATTCTGTGTCTTTGTTCCAATGGATATACGGCAAACAAAGATAAAAACTTTTGTCTTCATCCGACGACATCAGCCATAATGACATTTGCTCACAGAAAGAAAAGGTGTTGGTACATTGGCAGATGCCTAATGCCAATGCTGAGTCTTAGTTGAACCCCCAAATGATTTGGAGTCTTCTACTGGAATGGGTGAAAATCCCCCGTGGTCACTGATATTTGGCACACTGTTACTTTTGGAAATGTGTCCACAAGATAAGCAACAATCTTCCAAGCTTCTGCCACTGACAGATATCTGCCAGCCAAAGTTTTTTTTTTTTTTGGTACAGTATATTGAATTTAAGGGCTATCCACAAGGATTAAATTGCTCGGATCCATCAGATTTTATTTCTGTCCTGGACCTTGTATATATTTCCATCTTTTATAGGCCTAGCAGTATTACTTGCATGGGAAGAAGTATTACAAGCTGTTCCTCTGCTGCTTGTCATTCATTACACAAGGAACCAGCAACCTCTCTTGATAGCCTGGCTGGAAGCCTCAGTATTCCATCTGCAGGACGCTGTTCTAGAATAATTCTTGATACATCTCCTCCCCGAAATGTATAAACCCATCCACACAGCTTGCGATAAATAAAACACTAAATATTATTTGTGTCATTTGAGTTGAAAAGAGCCGCTGCTTCCAACTGAAACTAATATACAACTCCACCAGTCCTGTCAATTTGGCTTGCAGTATATTAGTGAGATGTCTGCATTTTGAAACTAAGTCTAATAACAAAGGAGCCTGCTAACACTGTCAAGGTAAACTCCAAATATAGCAGGTACCGACAGTAAATGAATATACTTTCTTATTGTTCTATGTAGTGTTGGACCGGGTCCTACTTTAAAAAAAAAACGGGTAACGGGTGCCCGGCCAAAATTAAATGATCTACCCATCCGGGTACCCAGTTACCCGGTTGGCACTTACCTGGGGGTGGAGGAAGACGGCGGCGACATCTAGGAAGTTCAGCAGCGGTCCTGTGGCGGTGGCAGCATCAGAAGTTTGTGTTCAGCCGGCTGTCCAATAGGAACGCTTCTGCTCATGCTATGGTCATGTGGTTCCCTAGCTCTCACTGCTATAGATTCCTGCACCTCCCGCGCGGTTCAACACACACTGCTGATGCTGCCACCACCACAGGACCTCTGCTGACCTTCCTTGATGTCGCCCGCCGCCGTCTTCCTCATGGGTCTTCCTCGCCTTCCGTCGCTGTCAGCAGGTAAGTGATGTTGTGGGAATGTATATCACCAATTAGATTGTAAGCTCCCCGGAGCAGGGACTCCTCTTCTGAAATGTTACTTTTATGTCTGAAGCACTTATTCCCATGATCTGTTATTTGTATTATTTGTTATTTATATGATTGTCACATGTAGTACTAATGTCAAGCGCTATGTACACTAATGGCGCTATATGAATAAAGACATTCATACATATCAATGGTGTTGGGTAGGTGTGGGAATGTAAGAGGGTGTTGCATAACTAAAAGTGTAAGATTACCTTTGAGTATGGCCATCTTCAGATCATTCATCTTACGGCCAGAGTCAGAGAAATGTTCGCCGACAAGACTGTGTATTGTTCCGCGTGTGATGCTGTGGCGATGCAGATTCATTCTCTTGTTTAGCCCCTGTCCCGTCTCACCTATGTAGTTGCAGCCCCTGGGCATTTCATGCACATGATGAAGTACACTACATTGCTGGAGGAACAGGTGAACCTTCCTCTGATTTTGTACTCCAGATTCCTGTGTGGTATTTGTATTGTGCCCGCTGTGTGGAGCATTGCGCAGGTTTTGCATCTTGCGTCCTGGCATGGTCTTGTCCCGCATTCAGTTGTACTGTTGAATACTTTATGCCTCACCATCATTTTCTTGAGGTTGTCTGTATGATAAAAAGACCTGTTGCAGTCTTGTATCTTCCTGGAGAATGGGTTGTAGTTCCCTGGCGATCTTGCGTAGGGATTCTAGGTACAGATATCTCTACACACACACACACACACACATATATATATATATCATCTCTTGAGATTGGAGGGGAAGATATTTCACCAGCAGTATTGGAAAGGGTTCTTTACAGTAAGGGCAGTTGAAATGTATTTTCCATGGAGGTTGTGATGGCAGATACAGTAGATATCTTTAAGAAAGGTTCCATATCTTTTTAGAAAGGAAAGGTATACAGGGATATACCAAATAAATAAACATGGGAAGGATGTTGATCCAGGGAGAAATCTCAGTGCAATTATTGGAGTCAGGAAGGAATTTATTTTTCCCATTATGAGAAATCATTGGATAATGTGACACAGTTTTTTGGTTTTGTTTTTTTTGCCTTCCTCTCGATCAAAATACTGTAAATACAAATATAGGATAAGTATCTGTCATTTAAATTTACCATAGGTTGAACTTGATGGACGTGTCTTTTTTCAACCTCATCTACTATGTAACTATGTAACTATGTAACTATGTAACTATGTAACTATGTAACTATGTAACTATGTGTTTGTGTGTGTTAAAGCCCGACTTACTATCCCTGGAACGTCGCATAAAAAGCAAAAGCCCCGGCTGCCTGCGTGGGGTCGTTCTTCCGAATGAGACCCCCCATAGAGAGATGTCCCACTGCTGGAGGATGCCATGGTCAGGATTCTGATGGTTTCTCCAGGCAACCTAGCCGTTCGCCATTATCACTTAGCATACAATGCTTCCACTGCAGCTAGGGATTCTGGGTAGTGATATGAAAATGAGCACACAGTGTGTCACCTTATTATTGTATATAGTAACAAACCTTCCAGCACCATCAGAAGATTCTTTAACACCCATTGAAGTGGATGGACCGTGAAGTGTATATTTTTTGGAAAATTAGTTTGATGTGAAGAATGATCATTAAGGTGTATATGTTAAGTAAAGATCAATAAAAAAAAAAAGAACATTATATTGAACTTTATATAATATTTTATGAAGTTAAGTAGACTGTAGAAAGTGTGTCTAGCACAAGCTTTTTAAGCTATATAACATATTTACACTGCAGACTTTTAGCCATCTTCCTATATCTTGTTGAGACATTGTGAAAGACAAGACAGAAAAGGTATGATATTGTAAGCCGATACCGTGGTTATAGTAACTGAGATGATGAAGTGACAGAGCTGACAGATGATAAATGACAGTATGCATATGAACAAGCACAAAGTGGCGTTCAATCACTGTCCAATATGCTTTGCCACATTGAAGGACAATGCAATCTTCCTGGGGAGCAGATAACAGAGCAGCAATGACAGCCACCTAATATCTTCAGCACCTGAAAAGACGTACAGTAAGCTGCTCATTGAAAATGCAAACTCAAAAATATATATTTATTTAATAAAAAATTAAATAACTAAAAAAAAAAAACACAGTCCCCCCCATTTTGCTAAAAATTATCTACTTTACTTATTTACACCTTAAATAAGTTATGGTGGCTAAAAAAAAAAAGTGCCAAAGACACTCCACCATATAGCATACAACAAATTCAAATATCACTTGTGAGCACATTCACATGTCTCAGATAGGTCTGCAACCCTGCTTTTCCCCATTATCTCTTAGCATACTACAGTGCTTCCACTGCAGCCAGGGATTCTGGGAAGTGACATGCAAATGAGCACACAGTGTCACCTTTTGCTTCAAATCTATTTTGACATGGACCCCCATGAAAGGGCGAGTTGCAGACCTCTCTGAGCTTTGTGACCGTGCTCGCAAGTGATATTTTCATTTGCTGTTACTTATTTACAAAATATCTTGCTCTAATGCACAAGTTTATTATATGAGAAATGTATATTTAAGATAAAACTAGTTAAAGCACTTCTCACCATCAGTATTTTATATATGTTAAATAGCCGGCGATATTTGTTCCAAACTAAAGCCAACTTCTAAAAAAACAATTACAAATACTCCAAATTACACAGTGTATACAGCTTTAGGTTAAATATAAGTATGGGTTGGTTGAATAATCAATTATATATTGTCAACATTAAGTGAAACTTCTGTCATTCCCTCCAACCCCCCATCTCTCCCACATCATAGGGGGTCATGCACTAAGCAGTGATAAGTGCTTTTAAGTGAGATAAAAAGCCATTATAGCACGATACTGCAGTGTTATCACTGCTTTGTGAATCTCACAACAGGCAGTATCACGCTATAAAGGCAGTTATCTCACTTAAAAGCACTTATCACTGCTTTGTGCATAGCACCCAGAAAACCCACTTATCACTGCTTAGTGCATGACCCCCACAGAGAGGTACTGTAGTAAGGAAGGATGCCGACATGGAGATAGAGCAGGGGCAGGCAACACCTATTCTCAAGAACCACCAACAGGTCAGGTTTTAAGGATATCCCTACTTCAGGACAGATGGCTCAATCAGTGACTCAGTCATTGACTGGTCAAATCCGGTCCTCAAGGGCCACCAATAGATCAGGGTCTATGGTCAAAGATTGAGCCACCTGTGCTGAAGCAGGGATATCCTTAGCACAGGTGGCTCGGTCTTTGACTGAGCCACTGATTTAGCCACCTGTGCTGAAGCAGGGGTATCTTTAAAACCTGACCTGTTGGTGGCCCATGAGGACGCGAGTCTCCCACCCCTGAATTAGAGGCCGGTGACATTAATTACTTGATTTGAAATGACGTAGGAAATATTTTCCCGGTTGTAAAACAGAAACATGCAACATGTCCAAACGTTTCTTACGAAAGGCTAACAGTGAATGGTTTTATTCTCATGGTACGAATTTGCCATGCTGCTTTAAGCTTCTATTACTGTAATGTGAATTTTTGCTTTCAGAAATAAACTGCAGTTTATCCAAGTATAGATGTACTGTGATTTCCTTTACCCTCTGAAGCCAAACTATTCTAATATACTGTACATGCTGTTGAGGATGATATATAGTAATTCTGCGAGTGTAATCACTTTACCTGTACTAAGTTTCAAAGAAAATTGGGCATTAAAAGCATCCCTGCCTCAAATGCATTAACAACTTATGTAGTGATAGACAATTTAAAGAACATTCCTTTTGTTCCTAGCTCACCATAAACAATGTTTTATACATTCTTAGTTTGAGTTATGCCCATATGGTTGCATTTTATCGCTAACTAATATTCATTAAATGACTCTTTCATGATTCTCTTTGGAAAAACTAATTTTCCATTTGCACAAATGTACTGCATTCTTCTGAGCTATGATATCTATACCACATAAATATTGCTTTTAGGTTAACAAGTAAACTGCAGTACTGTACATGCCTTATCGTCTCCAGCTGAAGAGGCAGCAGTAAGGAAATTAAAGACTAAGATTTTTTCCCTTCCTACCTTTATTCAATAATCAAATACAGTTGTTCATTTATTGCACTGTCAACTTCCAATTCCTGGTTATGTCATTGATCTATGTAATTATTGTATCCATCAAAACTCCTGTTTCTAACACTGATGCACATACTGTAGATCAGTATTTTGTTAAAACGCCAGACATGAACATAATGCAAATTTATAGATTATATTAAAATGTTTGTGTAATATTACAAGAGTGATGTTAACCATCAACTGTTAATGCTTTTATTTTTAAGTGCACACCATAATTTATATTACAAAATGGTAATATTTGTTGTAGCTTGCTGACATGAGAGGCCTGTAAGTTACGATATAACAACCTGGTAGGCAAGAGGGGGGTGGGATTTACTTTTTATGTTACAGGTACAGCATCTTATAACTAAGATATTGGAAATTTTAAATCCTCCATTCCCTATAACATGAAGGGGTTAACAATTCCAGTTCTTGTTTTGTAGGTGTAGAGGAAAATGTTATATTACTAACAGAGATACTCCTGATGAACCACATATAAGTGCGAAACACATCAAGGACCCCTGATGAAGCAAGTCTAGCCCCACTTTGGGGACAACTAAGTAATGTAAGGAGTTAATGGCCTTAATGGGTTAATCAGGTGGGATCACTCTGTTATTGCCCCTCCCCATGTGATGTAGGATGACTGCGCAGAAGGGATTACCACTCCCATGTAAGTCTTGCGACCAGTGATGTCACCTTAGAGAAATTGTCAAAAATCTAAATGATTCCCATTTGCGTAAATTTAAACCACGTTTGAGGACATTCACACATTTCAACTACTCTCATGGATATGTGCATATTTATCAAGTTTGAACGTATATTTGGCCCTTTATTGTAATGAAACTTATGTTACGCTTGCCATGAAGGCAGAGTTTCCAAAACAAATCAGAAAACATAAGAAAAAAAGGCATATATTAATATAGACTTTATAAAGCGCTAGAGACCATGCATAGGAAGATATAGGAAGATACAATTGTAATAACTGAAATGATAGCAATATGATTCTGCAGTACCCAATAGAAAAATATTTTCCAACTGTGACCATAAAATAGCTTAATATATATTACCCATTATAATCCAGAAGATGGAAGTGGAAACATTGCTCTTTTGTACAGAATAATTTTTGATTGGCTCTGAATACTAAGCCACTTTTAAGAGATAAATTATTTATTTATTATTTATTTATTTATTTATAAAATATTTTACCAGGAAGTAATACATTGAGAGTTACCTCTCGTTTTCAAGTATGTCCATAATGGGGGTTATGCACTAAGCAGTGATAAGTGCTTTTAAGTGAGATAAATGCCTTTATAGCGTGATACTGTCTGCTATGAGATTCACAAAGCAGTGATAAGTGCTTTTAAGTGGGAAAAAATGCCATTATAGTACGATACTGCAGTGTTATCACTGCAGTATGAATCTCACAACAGGCAGTATCACACTATAAAGGCAGTTATATCACTTAAAAGCACTTATCACTGCTTTGTGCATAGCACACAGAAAACCCACTTATCACTGCTTAGAGCATGACCCCCTAAGTGCCCTATTCTAGTACAGTAGCTCTCAATTGTGACAAATAGCTTTAGAAGCACATTTGCATGTTTTGCGATTCTCTAAGCCATTCTGACATGTCCAAACCATGCCCAAAGGGCTTTTTTTTTTTATATATTGTTTTCATTCTGGCAGTGCAAATCCGGGAAGAATTACCAAAATCGAATTTTTTGCTATTTGGGTGTAATCTGGTAGCTCTGAGAAGTGGAAAAGGCTAAATCGTTCTAAACAACTCGCTACTTCAAAGCAGACGAGAGAGGAGCTCCGTCCTCAGTCGTGTATATGTCCCCTCAAACCTCCCTCCAAATAAATGAGGGAGAGATGCCTGTGCTGAAAAATGAACATAATTGAGGTACCCTGGGAGATACTGTATGCTTATGTCTATAAAAAGTATATTTAAATGAATCACACATCCTAAAACATATCCTTAAGACAAATCAGTTTAAAGGCTCTTGTGGTGAAGAGGGTACCAGTGTCAGAGCCAACAGGATTAGAACACAACGCTGCCATGCAAGGATGCAGCTCTAACACTGAACTAAACCAGATGCTGGGAAATTCTCCCGACACCCTCTCCCGGCATCCTCTCCCGACACCCTCTCCCGGCATGCTCTCCCGACATCCTCTCCCGGCATCCTCTCCCCCTGCAAGGTCCAGTCAGCATGGCTCTGCGACGTCAAATGGAGTGCATTACCATGACAAGGTGACATTATGGCGTCACGTGGCGTCAAGTTGCTTTGACAACGTGACGCCTTATGGCACGGAGGCGTCACGCATCGCCCCGTTGTAACAGCAATGTGATGCTACGTGATGCTGTGACGTCATAGCGTCCTGTTATCATGGCAATGCAGCGCCATTTGACATCACGCAGCCATGTTGACGGGATTTGCCGGGGGAGATGCCGCTATCGCCCAAAGATTTTCCATGTTGCCGAAACCCGGGTCAAACCCGGAGTGGTGGCAACCCTGGTGAGAAGCTCTGAATGCAAGGTTTGGCTATGACCTAAATACATTTGCATTATTTCCATTGTTAACTTTAATGGAATACTGGGGATATGTGCAGCGGTTTTCTACACCCTGTTAACGGCCACCTGTCTTAGCAATAAGACCAACCTTAGCACAAAGTTCGGGAGCTGTGAAGATCCCTGTGAGCACTCCCTGATGCAGTATCTTTAGTACGTTTGTGGATTTTGGTTTATGTCATGTAAAAGGACTACAGTTTGCGTAAGGGGTGAGCCCACTATATATATATATATAATTACATTCAGATGTTGAGAGGTGAATGCTTATTTTGTCTTCACAGCTCCCAAACTTTGTGCTAAGGTTGGTCTTATTGCTTAGACAGGTGGCCGTTAACAGGGTGTAGAAAAACGCTGCACATATCCCCAGTATTCCATTAAAGTTAACAATGGAAATAACGCAAATGTATTTAGGTCATAGCCAAACCTTGCATTCAGAGTTTCTCACCAGGGTTGCCACCACTCCGGGTTTGACCCGGGTTTTGGCAACATGGAAAACCTCTGGGCGATAGCGGCATCTCCCTGCATCTCTCCCGGCAAATCTCGTCAACATGGCTGCGTGATGTCAACATGGCTGCGTGATGTCAAATGGCGCTGCGTTGCCATGATAACAGGACGCTATGATGTCACAGCATCACGTAGCATAACATTGCTGTGACAACGGGGCGATGCGTGACGCCTCCGTGCCATAAGGCGTCACGTTGTCAAAGCTACTTGACGCCACATGACGCCATAATGTCCCCTTGTCATGGTATTGCACTCCATTTGACGTCGCAGAGCCATGCTGACTGGACCTTGCAGGGGGAGAGGATGCCGGGAGAGGATGCCGGGAGAGGATGCCGGGAGAGGGTGCCGGAAGAGGGTGCCGGGAGAGGGTGTCGGGAGAGGATGCCGGGAGAGGGTGTCGGGAGAATTTCCCAGCATCTGGTTTAGTTCAGTGTTAGAGCTGCATCCTTGCATGGCAACGTTGTGTTCTAATCCTGTTGGCTCTGACACTGGTACCCTCTTCACCACAAGAGCCTTTAAACTGATTTGTCTTAAGGATATGTTTTAGGATGTGTGATTCATTTAAATATACTTTTTATAGACATAAGCATACAGTATCTCCCAGGGTACCTCAATTATGTTAATTTTTCAGCACAGGCATCTCTCCCTCATTTATTTGGAGCGAGGTTTGAGGGGACATATACACGACTGAGGACGGAGCTCCTCTCTCGTCTGCTTTGAAGTAGCGAGTTGTTTAGAACGATTTAGCCTTTTCCACTTCTCAGAGCTACCAGATTACACCCAAATAGCAAAAAATTCGATTTTGGTAATTCTTCCCGGATTTGCACTGCCAGAATGAAAACAATATATAAAAAAAAAAAAGCCCTTTGGGCATGGTTTGGACATGTGAGAATGGCTTAGAGAATCGCAAAACATGCAAATGTACTTCTAAAGCTATTTGTCACAATTGAGAGCTACTGTACTAGAATAGGGCACTTAGGGGGTCATGCACTAAGCAGTGATAAGTGGGTTTTCTGGGTGCTATGCACAAAGCAGTGATAAGTGCTTTTAAGTGATATAACTGCCTTTATAGCGTGATACTGCCTGTTGTGAGATTCACAAAGCAGTGATAACACTGCAGTATCGTACTATAATGGCATTTTTTCCCACTTAAAAGCACTTATCACTGCTTAGTGCATAACCCCCATTATCTCTTAAATACGTGGCTTAGTATTCAGAGCCAATCAAAAATTATTCTGTACAAATGAGCAATGTTTCCTCTTCCATCTTCTGGATTATAATGGGTAATATATATTAAGCTATTTTATGGTCACAGTTGGAAAATATTTTTCTATTGGGTATTGCAGAATCATATTGCTATCATTTCAGTTATTATAATTGTTTCTTCTTATGCATGGTCTCTAGCGCTTTATAAAGTCTATATTAATATATGCCATTTTTTCTTATGTTTTCTGATTTGTTTTGGAAACTCTACCTTCATGGCAAGCGTAACATAAGTTTCATTACAATAAAGGCCAAATATACGTTCAAACTTGATAAATATGCACATATCCATGAAAGTAGTTGAAATGTGTGAATGTCCTCAAACGTGGTTTAAATTTACGCAAATGGGAATCATTTTGATTTTTGACAATTTCTCTAAGGTGACATCACTGGTCGCAAGATTTACACGGGAGTGGTAATCCCTTCTGCGCAGTCATCCTACATCACATGTGGAGGGGCAATACCAGAGTGACAATACTGTATATATATATATATATATATAGTATTGTTTTATTTGTGCTAGTTACTGCATTGTAATTATATTTAAATGGCAAAGCCAAGGGAACACTGCGCACACATACTGTATTTCAAAAGACAAAATAAGCATTCATCTCTAAACATCTGAACGTAATAATTATATCTACTAACACAATTAGAGATAAATCACTGAGCAGTGCAACAAATGGAAAAATAAGAAAAATTATCTTGGTTACATAGTTCCTACAGCTGTAGCAATTTTAGAGCAAAAAGCGTTTCACATTTGGCCTGACTGTCCACAGCTCCTAAATCAGATCTGACAGTTAAGACATCTTGCAAATTTACTAATTTAACTTATTGCCCCCAAAATAAATATTACAAAAAAATGAATATTTATTGGCTTGAAGACATCACCATTTAGAGTTCAACAGAAAGCCAAGTCAATTATTGTAAAATTCTATAAATGAGGCTGAATATTAACATTTGAGATTTGTGTGATGCAGAATGTTTCCAAAGCCTCACCAATGAAGATGCTGATCGTGAAAATTATTCCCGAACAGAGAACAAATGGGAGTTGACATTAATCCTAAATGAATGCCATGGCGGGAGAAGTGTTTATGAACTTGGAAACTAAATGTGGTCCAGGTTAAAATGATTAGATAACCTCAGATGCCAAGCACATCATTTAGGCTGCTCAAGCTCTCTCAAAATAGATGCTTCCAACATACTGTACATCAATGATCCTGAGTTACGGTATCAATGCAGCAAAGTCCAACAGTTTGGGCTACTTAATAATAATAACTTTATCTATATAGCGCTTTTCTCCCATTGGGACTCAAAGCGCTTCACAGTTAGAAAAAGGAAAAAAGAAGAAAACATTTAAGGTTATAAAAGAGACCAAACACAAGGAAAGATACAATACAGGTTGGGGCGGTACTGTATCTATTAAATGCCGGACAGGTTGTAGTTAGTTATTTTGTTCTCCCTCAAACTTCTTAAAGATGCAAAACTGGTTTCCCTTTAAAAAAAAAAAAAATATTACAGGATAGAAGCCGGGGGTCTTTGGAGCTGAACTGTGATAATTTCAGCTCTGGGGGTCCACTGCTTACCAAGATAATTACTTGTAGGTGCTACTGGTATCTCGTTTCAATTTAAATGTCTCAGTCACACAGGCCAATAGGAAGCCGCACTGGATGATGTCACAGCTTCCTATTGGACCGTGGGACATTTAAACGCTGCCCTTATGTTAGGCACACAGTTTCTCTGACTGCAGAGACACCTACCTCTGTAGGGGTGCCGGTATCTCTGGAAGCAGTCGGTCTCCAGAGCTGAAAATAAAACAGTTCAGTTCAGAAGAACCTCTGCTTAAATTTTGTAATAAAAATTAAGAAGTGAAACCCATATCGACTGAGAACCCCTGAGGAAGCCGAGCAATCATGCAAAACGCGTCAGGTTTTTTTTGGCGTTCAGAGGCCACCGTGCCTGGACTTCGGCAGGCTGATGTCACACCATCCCATAGCCCTGAGAGTAGGGGGATCGATTGCGAGAGCCGTGCGCAAGGAGGACGAGCAGCTGTGTCTGAAACCGGAGCCAGGTTGGAGCGCACCTCAAGTCGCTCACTGCCTTTACTAGTGGGGAGAGTGTGAGTGTTTCCTTTCCCCCCTGTGTTGTATGTTGCACGATCTGCTTTTTCTACATGTGTTTCTTTATGCATGAGGTCATATAATACATACAAGAATAAGGGATTCCACGCTGTGAAGACATGGAGTGAACTGCTGCAAGAGATCCGTGATATGTTTAGTTATACTATCCTTATTTGCACAGTTTATTGTCACTAATATATTCACTTATTTAACCAGTGTGCCATAGATACCTACTTTTTGCAGGGATATCCTTAAGACCTGACCTGTTCGTGGCCCTTGAGGACTGGAGTTGGCCACTCCTATACCATTTTATTTGGAAGATGTATCTGGATCTTTTGCTGCTACATGTGTATTTGTTAGTGTTACCCTGATGAAGTGACTGAGAGAAACCAGATTACAGAGCTCTACTGTATCAATTGAGTGATGTAATATGCTACTGAACTCATTCCTGTAAAGATGATTTTCAAGGCACTTCCTGGAATTGCATTTTTTGTTGAAAATAAAACATATATAACATTTCTTATACTAGGATCATATATGAGGCCATTGATAAGGTGTTGTGGCGGCAATTGTGTCAAATTCGTAATGCATAGTATAATACAAATGGTATATCTAAATGGTCAAAAACAAACATTAAAGAGGTACATACCGCAAAAATGAGAAAAGTAGAGATAATTGAAAGAGAATATTGTAATTAAAAACATATAATGGGAAGCCAGCAGAGACATTTTGATATGAGAATAGGCGGACTTAAAAAAGTATTAATTCTCCAACACATGAACTCGCCTAATATAATGGTTGAAAGAAACTATTTCCAATCTCTGACCTAAAGCTCCTGAAGTTGTTGTTATGTTTTTCTCCTACATAAGTCTATCCAGACTATCTTATTAACATTGAACATGAACTTTAAACGTCCTGTAATAAATATTTCTTGCAAAAACTCCCACAAGTCTGAATGCCATTGATCATAATAGACTTAACATCTTTCAGCTCCACCTCACCATCTGTACTGCCACTAGGGCATATTTCTGTTTGATTTAACACTGATAGTGCTGAAAGAGCCAGGGCTGCATTACTGTATGGCAATACTTTGAAAGATCCATTGGACGTTGCTTGGGAAAGGATTCCAGAACCGAATAAAACCGTTCCAGGCATAAAACCCTAGAAACAATAATACATTTACGTAGTCTATCCCTTTTGTAGAAGGAGCTTGAAATTCATTGCAACATCTTTGAGTCTTCTCCTGAAGAGACGGAGTTGAGTTCTATTCATTAGACAAGAGGAAATGAATTAACAATTAGCAAGAATTGCCAATGCTTAACGCTCAGCTTAATCACAAAGCATCTCCAATATCAACAAGAAAATCGTGTATACTTTTTATCTACATAACATCAGATTATATATTCTTAAATGTGGTGCATAGTAATGACTCTGGTCATTGCAACACAGAATATGTAATTTAACAATTATCAGTGCCACACACTGCCTAAGGATACAATTTGTCAAGAGATTTATACGATGGGCAATTATACTCACTCAACCTTGAAGGATAATTTTTTCTTCTGATGAGAACAAATTAACATTTCATTATAAAAACGCAAAACTGTTACTTTTTTTTGTAGGTCCTGGTAAATTAAAAATCAACAGAAACAACACATTCCAGAGAAGTATTATACCTTTAAAGTGATATTCTTGCTTTTACGACCAGTCCCCACAAACTGGTGTATTGCTCATGGCCATATGTGTAATCATCATTCAAGTATTCATGTAAATCGGGATGGCTATCTCCAGTCCTCTAGGACCACCAACAAGTCAGGTTTTAAGGATATCCTTGACATTATACATTATACATGTAGATTATTTTTACCCAATAATAATTAGCAGTTTATGTGCCAGAAATAACCCATTCTCACAGTGATATAGCACATAAAAGGATGTAACGGTGAATAGTATTGAATGATATTATCTGTGTGTAGATGTGTATCAGGAACATACTGTATCATTAAGTGTGCACGTCCTATCTTATTTTCTATGTTCCCGCTAAAACGCCATTTTCCCCGCAGTGACGCATTCGCGAGTCTCTGTTTGTGAGTGAAACGCGTAGGGCGTCATGCCAGGAAGTCTAGCACAGCTTTGAGAAACAAGCAGCATGTCAATGCAAAGACGCTAGAACCAGGGAACAGCTACATTTTGCTACAGTATATTGTTCTTTTTTGGAGTGTCAATAGGTAGCCGCTTAAGCACTGTGCTACTAGATAAAAGATGCATAGATCCACTGTGAGCTAGTTATGGTAGCTAGTTAATGCTTACACTGCTTACACTGTGTCTTTACACCAATGATGGCTGCTCAGTCTCACTTAGCACAAGGCTAACATTTTATCTCTGGTTCCATGCACATCTTAGCTGGCATATACACAGGTCTTTTATTTAGGATTGTTGTTCCAATATTTTACCGCTATCTAACTTGCTCTCAGTTAGATACTGACCTGTGCTGGTTGTTAACCCTACAGGGTGTGGCATTTATTGTACTCCGTTCCCTTTGATATACAGTGGTAATACTGGAGGTATTAACCCTTTAACTGACAGATTAGACATTAAGCTATATTTGCCAATATATAGCCTTATCAAGGGACGTAACATACCTTGGCTTCTTCCTGGCTTTTAACTTAGTTAGCCACTCTTTTCACTTGGTTTTTGACCTATGACAAAGCGTTGTTATCTATTGCCATTTATTTTCATTTTTAATATTAAAAGTTGCCATAAATTGTGGTGTGCACCCACAACGCAACTCTTTGGGGTGAATTGTGAATTTCTACTCCCCTATCTCCCTTTTAGTATTGGTTAGCAGTTTCTTTACCCTCCATTGGCCAAAAACAGGGCCGGCTTGATGGTGGTGCTATCTTTATGAGTGCACATGGCCCCGCGCTTACAGAGACCCCACGCTCTTCCCCGGCCCAACTTCAGCAATCACAGTCTAATCCTGCAGCGGTTAAATGAACCACCACAGCATTTAAACTGTTACCGCCGGACCTGGGGGAGGGTGCGGGGGCCTCTGCAAGTGCCGGCATCTCCTCCCCGGTACCATGCGTACGGCACATCACTATGACAACACGGTGCCAAATCACCATGACAACGTGACATCACATGACGTCATTGCGCGTCGGCAAGGCGACACGCTGACGCAGGACGAGATGCCGGCTCCGGCGCCAAACTCCCTCTGCACCGAGCCTTGCGAAACTCCCAGCTGGCCATGATTATTATCCTTATATATGCTACCACTTTCTTTATCTCTTAAACTGAATGAACAGGATGTATTTCTGTAGAACAAAATAATTACTGTCTCTGAAACACATACAGAGCCAAAAATGAAAAAATCACCAATATATTGCTTTTATACAGGACTTTAACTACATATCCTTACAAGATATATGGCAGATTGCTCTGAAGTATAAATCTGCACACATCATAGAATAAGAAATATGGAAATTTTGGTATCTATTTTATGTGCGTTTTTAAAAAAATATAAAAAAATTGAAAGATACAAAAATATCCATACATTTCCTCCCACAAAGTGTAAAAAAAAAGTCTGTTCCTTTAGCTCTGTTCTTCTTCCACACTCTGATTAAAAGTCGGTAAAATCAGAGACAAAACTTTCAATTGTTTGCAAAGTTATAAGGTCATTTGCCTGTGACCCCTTCAAAGGGTCGGCAGGATTACATTTCTAGAGAAGATTTGAAGATTCCATTTAATAGAAAAGGAAGCCTCCAGTGCCAATGTCTCCTGCGTTTCTGGGTCAAAATAATGCTCCTTTTGCGGATTCTCACAGATTTAAAGCACGTCTTCCTTAACAAGAGTCAGGCATAAAAGAGAAACAATGCAGTAACCAAGCTCTCTGCAGAAACTACTTCTGTGACATTTAAAAATATTTTTTGTTAGTTCATAAAATAGCTTTTGAATGTATTGCTAAAAGTGGAATTATTGTCACGACAGTGCAGGAGAGCAGGGATCAGGCAGCTGATACATATTTTCATAGATGATTGCTTATGACAGCCGAGGAGATATAAGAATACAGTATCTCAAGCATTTAGATTTACAATTACTTTTATATAGCAGCCATAGTGTGCATATACTGTTCATATACTGTACACTGTTTAATCATTTTGAGGCTAAGTTTAGAACCAAACAAACCAATATAGGTTTTGTTTGTCATACAGACTTAGGTTTCACTATTTATATATGTAGGGTATGTGGGGAATGGGTGCTCCAATGAAGGCAAAGCTTATAATTCAATGAATCCTAAAAAAGGCTCCTATATACAACTGTACTACGGTTATAAACTTAAGTATGACCTGTGAGTGACCAATTCAATAACAACCTCTCTTCTCCTGGAGGGAACAATCAAAAATGCATGATGTCACCTTGGTGTGGCCTCATTGGAGGAAAATAACAGGTGATGGTACTCATCCATATATGATCATAAATAAACAGTTGAATTGCAAAAAAATCTTACCCACTCCTACAGTCTGGGGGAGTCCATGGTGGCGTGCCAGCCGTCCGAGCAATGATCCAGAGGTAGAAAAAGAAGAAGATAACAGTGCATACTTCTTGATAAAGGACATTCGTGTCCGAAACGCGTAGGAGGACTTGTTCCACCTCCAGAGGTGATGCTTCTTTTGTACCTGTAATGAATAAATAGATTTTTATTTTATACCACCTGACTCCCTGGCAATGCGCTGTTATCTTTTTCTATTTATATATGTAGCCCACTTTCCCCTACCCTCTGGGAAATGTTCTTGCTACCAGTGTAATCTGTGGCTGGTGGTCCATACCTGTAGGCAAACAGAAGGCCGGAAATCTCTGCAGTGGTGTGGGGAGTGTCAGGACAGGTTTGCGTGAATTCCTCAGTAGTCAGCGCCTCCAGTCCAAGAGGATCCTGAGGCTTCAGGGTGCATCTCATGGGCAAACCTTCTCTCTTTTACCATTACCATGCTTCAAAGACTACACCATATGTATATTGGACTGACGTTTATTCATCTTCATAGTACATGCACTGAATTGTACATCATTATACCCTATCCTATCTTGGACTAGGCCTCAGCCACTTCACTATGCAGAGTATACATATTCTGGCATCTTCCAGTAGCACTCCTTACTCCTTCAAGGTTAGCTCAAGAACTCTCTGGAGCTCTCTTACTATTCTCCTCACTCCCCTCCTTCACTGTGGAGACTGCTCCCCTTCCCTGGGGAGTGGCTAGTAAGCCAGCCTATTTCTGTCATAGCACCCCCCCCCCCCTTACTTTAGTGAGAGGCCACTATAACTTTATTGTTCATACCTGCTGAACAATGTAACATCACACACTGAACATTAGGATGGATTCCCCTTTTAGGAATCATGCCCACACTGCCCATTGGGGACTTACAGTGGAACTTAAGGCAAGAAATAGTAGTCTAGAGAGAGACCTGGCTACACACACACACACACACACACACACACACACACACACACACACACACACACACATATATATATATATATATGTATGTATGTATGTGTGTGTGTGTGTATGTATGTATGTATGTATGTATGTATGTGTGTATGTGTGTATGTATGTATGTATGTATGTACAGTATGTATGTATGTATGTATGTATGTATGTCTGTATGTCTGTATGTCTGTATGTCTGTATGTCTGTATGTCTGTATATATGTATTTATGTATATATGTATATATGTATATATGTATATATGTATATATGTATATATGTATATATGTATATATGTATATATGTATGTATGTATGTATGTATGTATGTATGTATGTATGTATGTATGTATGTATATATGTATGTATGTATGTATGTATGTTTGTCAAATAGAAGACAATCAAAATTACTATTTAGGTCTCTCTGATTATGGTAGATCAGTGGACTGCAACATTTCTTCCACCTATTTTAGATTTCCTAATGTTACTTTTATGTCTGAAGTGCTTATTCCCACTACGTGTCATAATAGTATCTCGCGCGTATTACCGCTGCAAAGCGCTGTGTTCATGGATCGCGCTATATAAAGATATACATGCAGGGCATGGATACATTTCTCTTTAATACAATATTGCGGAAGGTGTCTCAGAGAACCCTGCTTTGTCTTCCTTGAAACCATTTTAATTCTCACAATAAATTATGTATGACTAATAAAATTTGATTTTCTAAAAGGGTTGTCTGTAAAATTAGCTGTTCCATAATAATTTATACGAGTTGTAAGGATTCACAGAAAAAAAGATTATCTACAGTACAGCAAAGTACATTTATAAACCTCATATATTAGGTGATTCCTAGCACAAAATACGTCCAAAACATCCCTAGCAGCAAAATAGTCCTTTTGGAATTATCATTATGTTAGGTTTTAGCGAACCAAATCAATTTCATAACATCTAAAACCAATTGATTTTCTTTCCCCAGAGCTGTCAAAAAAATGTATTTTTATTGGAGTCCGTCACACACAAAGCTTTGAAATCGGGATTAGAAAATCAAGCAGACATCAAAATGTTCACAGCACCCCAAGCCACGTTCTGCCTTTCCTCAGATTCTCGAGCAGTTATTACACTTGACAAAGATTTACAGGAGAAAATTCCTCCAGGTAATTCATTGTAAGGAGACATTAATTCTTTAAATAATTTTTCAACTTTTTTTTTTTTTTACAATGATTTGACATAATAAAATATATATATATATATATATATATTTGAATTGCAGGGTTCTGTGCTGTACTATTTCAGTATTTAAAAACACATTTTTTTTAATGTTACTGACACTCTTGATCACTATTTCGTTTTTGCATTGAAATATTTGTTAATGGCAGACACTGCAGAAAAAGAATCTCAATTTGCTGCCAAAACACAGTTTGCGACGGTTTTCCTCTCTCCAGGAACTGAACTACACTATTATATGAAATCCTATACTGGATTTAACACTTATACTTTTGAAGACCTCAACAGTAAAATGGTCAAATAATGTACAGCACTTTTTAGATACTGGAATCCTCTATGAATATATTCCCTTGGTAACTGATTGATTTGTATCAATCTCACATTTCCCATTATTCCTATATGTCTCTCTTGTACCAGCAATCATCTGTAACCAGCCATTCGGACAGGAATGGGTTAACACCCCGGCTCTAGCGAATAGAGATATATGTGTAGCCAGGTCTCCCCAGCCTGTCAGCACCCCCCTCACCTTACTGACGATCGCGGGTGCAGCCGAGTCAAATGGCGGCACCGCGTGGCGATCTCAGGGGTGAGGGTGGTCAGGCCCCGGCTCGGGGGTTGCCAGGGACGCGTGCGCGTTACAGGGCTCCCGGCGCTCTCGGAGCCGGGTTGTAAGGGCGCCGCCATGTTGCGCCGGTTCGCGCATGCGCAGTAGGTCCCAGGCGGCCCCGATAGCTCGCGCATGCGCAGGGAGGCTGCGAGAGGCAGGGAACAGTTGCGTGAGGGCAGGGAAGGCGCAGGAAAGTCGCGCGAGAGTAGGGATAGCTAATGAGAGGTTGTGGCGGCCATTAGGGGTTAGTATAGGCAGAGGGAGGGCACGCACGCGGCCCCAATGTTATTGTAAGTGCCCCGGGACTACAATTCCCATAGTGCTTAGTAAGGGAGGCACCAGGTGCCTCATAGGAGCCAATAGGGCTGCAGGACTGCCCTGGATAGAAGTGGATACATTTCGCGGGCAAAAGAGCACACTAGTCAGTCAGAGACCGGAGCAGCCCAGGGAAGGAGGTAGGGTACAGGAGTCAGGGACTCCCTGTACTAGGCCAGCACCCCCAGGGCCCGAGATAGCTCAGCTCCCCAGTAAGGTGAGTGTTGCCAGGGGCAGCCCTCAGGTTAGGGACCCTGCCACTTACATTAGTGGGAGCTGGGAAAGAAAGGTTACAGAGAGTTGGAGTCAGGGAGCTGTGAGGGAAGGAAGGGTGGGGGGAGCGAGTGCAGCTTCTGCCCCATATTGGTACCTACACCCCAGGTAGGCCCCAACTCCCCACTAGTTTAGTGGGTAAATGCTAGGGAGGCCCAAGATAGGGACGCTGCCCTTAGTGTAGAGTGCTGCCTTGTCAGAGTCACGGCTGTTAGTGCTGTGAGGTCTGACAGACAGGCACCTTGTTGCGCAGCACGTTGGCTGCAGCATCCAGTGAGCTACAGCTTGCTGCTGTAGGCGCTGGGACTCGTTAGGTCTTAGTAAGTACAGTCAAGGCTGGGAAGAGTTAGGGGAGTGGGGCAGGTTATTAACCCCGGTAGGCCTCTAGGAGTTTTCCCCAAAGCCACTTTAGGTTGCGGTATCACAGGGACAGGCCCTAGGTTAGGGTTCCTGTCACGTTAGTACCAAGTGTTAGTTAGGGACTCAGCGGACGCTGCGGTTCCTGTAAAGCGGTTCGGACCCACGTTGGGGTCCGCAGAGACTATTCCAGAGGGAGACCGCCCTGGCGGTCTGCGTACAAAGGTGTTCGGTTGGAGGATCAGACGGATTCATCACACATACAAGCAATGGGGGAGCGTGGGATTAGAAAAACATTTAAGAATTTTAAACATTTAAGAATTAAAAACAGTAAAATACAATAAGATCACACGTCTGACCCTTTGCGAAGCCAGTTGCTGATCCGAGTACCGGAGTGCTCGGCAGGTACCATACAGTCATAAGTGCACCAACGGGCCCTTAGTTTAATAGTGACTGCGCAGTCACCCATTGACTCTGTCTGCAAGAGTGCGGGACATTGGGTGGGGTTCTTTGGACACTGGGTGGGATCACCTGGTGTTGGGGAAGCGTCCTGCTGGACGTCGCAGTTAGTGTCTCCTCGTGAGAGGGACACCGGTTATGTGATACCTGTCATGATGTGTTATATTCTGTTCTAACCTAAGTAAATAGTATTAGTTATTATATATCTGTGTATGAGTATTGATTGTCCTGCGAGGAACCACTCCCCCTCTGGTGGGAGCCATCACAGGTGGAGGCGCTGAATTGAGTAAGTGGTTACCCCTAGTATAATTGCCCCAGGTTCCCCGTGGCGGAAGCTCAGCCCTCCTGCGAGCCAACAGGTAATGCACCACACCTATGGTAACACCGTATGTTCCTTGCACCCACATCAGATCTGCGATTGGGGGGGGGAATACCTGTTACATATGTATGAATGTTTACGCCTGCTTCCATGAATACGGCAAAAGAGCACCTTTTTTGCAAATGTTAAACTCACAAATGTTTGCGAGGAGTAGGAGTTCGCAATAAAAAAAAACATATTTTTTATAGTCTTATACTAAAATTTTGATCAAACCTTGATGTTCACCAGACGAACAGTACCCTGAAATATAGAACAAGTCAACATTTATCCAACTGCTGATCTGTGTATGGTAGCTTCCTCATATTAGGGTTAATTCCCTTATATAGTTAGCGCTACCTACTCTGTGTTAGGCCTCGGTCCCGCTGCGCTCGTTGGCGCGGGCGGTGGGTCGCGAGTTCCCCACCAGCAGGGGAATCCTCGCGAGCCGGTCCCGGTCCCCACTGGCGGCACAGCTGACTACACGCTGTAGCGCGTCAGCCACTGGAGACACCAGAGAATGGTGTTTTCTAGCTTTGACGCGTGACGTGTGTGGCTGTGAGCCAATGGGGAGGGGAGGCTTCCGGAGGAGGAGAGGCTTCGGGGAGCGGGGAGGAGTGTGGAGTGAAAGCAGGTGAGTGCCTTTCTCTGTGTGTGTGTCTGAGTGCGTGCCTGTCTGTGTGTGTATGTGTCTGTTGCGTGAGTGCCTGTCTGTGTGTGTGTGTGCCCGAGTGCCTGCCTCTGTCTGTGTGTGTGTGTGTGTGTGTGTGTGTGTGTGTGTATGAGTGCGTGAGTGCCTGCCTGTGTGTGCGCGCGTGTGTGTGTATGAGTGCGTGAGTGCCTGCCTGTGTGTGTGTGCGCGTGTATGAATGAGTGCCTGCGTGTGTGTGTTTAAATTTACCTTCCAGCTCCAGCCCGAGTCCGTGGAGGGAGGGGGGGGAGAGTAGCGGGTCCCTCCGCTCAAGCCACGCCCCCCCTCCCTGTCAAACCGCCCACCTCCCGCCCACCTCCCGATCAAACCTCCCACCTCCCGCCCACCTCCCGCTCAAACCTCCCACCTCCCGCTCAAACCTCCCACCTCCCGCCCACCTCCCGCTCCGGCTCCCGCTCCCTACAGACCACAGATCGCGGTCTGTGTATCTCAGCGCACCGCCTGTCAGCAGCACAGGTGCGCTGACTCTGGGAGCGGGGCCTTAGCCTTAGCTTCCAAATGTAGCTATACTTCCTCTTGCTGCCCGCTGCCAATGGAACGATCCACTCCACACACTTGGAAACAAAGTAAAGAAGAACAGGGTGACAGGCGCACCAACGTACGTAAAACATAGGATGTATACAGTATAAAAAGGAGAATATCCAAACTTATAATTCAGAAAACATCGGCGCGTTCACAGCAGCACAGCCATGTGCAAATCTTGGGTAGCGGAATGAATGGCGTCCGGCATACAAGGACGCACTGCATACAGTCCGCAAGGCATAGTTGTAGGAACCAGAACTGATGTCACGGACGAGGCTTGACCAATCCCAACATGTTTCGCACAGCAGGTGCTTCATCAGGGGTGAACCAGAGAACGTCTGTCATGTATTATATAGCCCGCCCATAACATTTACTGTCTGGAGGGTCAATCAGTCAAATATGTACATATATATGAAACAGACGAATGTAATCAGCAAATATTAGTATATCAGTGGAGAAGTGTCATAAATAAATAGAAGATTTGAAAGAATTCCGTATAATAAGGCAATAGCTTAAATAACCATTAGAGAATTTGAATCTTATATTCAGAAATATAATTTCACGCAGAAATGTAAAATTTATAAATAGAAATGTGAGTGAAGTAACTAGAAAGAAATAAATACAAATGTATTCTTGAATAAATATATGTGAAATCAATTAGAATGTTTGTAATTAGTTGTGTGAGGTCATTTTATAATTGTATTTTTTAATGTATTCATTTTATACTGTACCTGCATTTCTCTAATGATGGAGTCACCTGGTCTCAGATACATGGCAAATCTGCTCATTTAGAAATGCAAAGTATATTCAAATGATTAACAATAACAAATTTTCCAGGTATTTCAGGAGTGTTCCTTTTTGTTCGCATGAGTTTCTCCCTTTTCTCTCCTCTTTCTCTCTTGGGCGTAATTTTGCACATCTCTGATAGTGAATACTTCCAAACTGCAGGAGTTCTTAGCAGTTACTAGCTTGGTTCAATCCATAGGATAAGTCTCCAGTCAGCACAGAAAAAATTGGAGGAATCACTAAGAAAAAACAGGATAAGAAAATATCAAATGAGACAAAGTAGTTACTGAGGAAACAACAAGAAATGAACCAATCCCAAGCCGTGAAAACAGGAATTGAATTATGCAAACGTTGTGCAAGTTGATCAGCAAGAATTTAACCGAAGATATAAGAAAATGGAACTGTGATTTGGTGAAGACTATCAAAGATAACAAAAGCTTAAAGAAGGCAAAGCCATGACTTATGTTTGGGAAAAAGCAAATCAGTGCTCCAAACAAGATGATGGATCAACAATATACAGTAAGACCATGCACTTATCACAAAGAGAGTTGGGGGATTCTGCATGAAATTGTATGAGAACACGGATAACACGGGGCATATTTCAGGATGAGCAAGAGGAAACGACAATGATGTACCCTGTTTCCTCCCAGAAGAAGTGGCACAAGTAATAAAATCCATGAAGAATGGGAAGGCCCCCAGGGAAGATGGAATTACAACTGAAATCTTGAAAGAAGCCAGGGAAGAAGTAGAGAAAATCCTTGCAAAACTCTTTTGCTGCTGCTTTATGAGGTTTGGCACTATCCTTTCTGGGTTTTCAAATCCCGGTTCAGGATTTTGCTCTTGCTCGCCCTCTGTGGCTGGATTGTCTATTTTTGCTCCTGGCAACTTCCTTTAAAAGGACAGCCCTGTTAGCAGGAAGTTGCCGAGCAAAGTTTCAGTTTATGCTGAGAACATGCAACGCGTTTTCCTATTGTCTTCACATTACCAGACCCGGCTCACGTACCTCAACTAACCTTTGATTTCAGCCTGCCTCGACTTCTGCATCCACACCGACTACGCAGCTCTGCTGCCAGCCCTGACCTTCGGCTTACGACTCACTACTCTATCAGGACTCTGTCCCTCAGCTAAGGTCAGTTCTTTCACCTTCCTACCTTAGCCCTGCGGGTCCGTTTCCTGCTTGAGACGAGCATCGTTACATGCTTGAAGAACAGGAAAATTTCAGAAGAATGGAGCAATGCCACAGCTATCCTCATCCACAATAAAATAAACAAAGAAGACCTCAAATACTATAGACCAATCAGTCTACTTCCAATCACTAACAAAATTTTTCCGAAAATACACACTAATCAGCTTCAACAGACCATGGACTTTGCCCAACCTAAAAACAAGTGGGATTCCATAATGGATACAGCACAATGGACCACATCCAAGTCATACAACAAGTGATCTCACGAAGTACGGAAGATGATCTACCAAACTTCTTAGGACTCGTAGATTATGCTAAAGCATTTTTTCAGTCTACACCTCAGCGGTTTTATAGGCATTAAGAAGCCAAAGGATTAAAGAATCGAAAATTGATATTATAAGAAACATTTGCGAGCATGCCACATAAACAATTAGATTACGTGAAGTTACAAGCAAGATATGGATCAGCAAGGGTGTGGACACTTCATGGAGACTTCATGTGACACAAGCTTTTCACAGCAATACTTGAAAAATTGTTCAAGTCATAACATTGGGACAAAATTAAATCAAAATCATTGGAGAATATTGGAGTCAGCTATGATTTGCAGATGTTAGTTATTTTTGCTCCAAGTCCAGAAGACTCCCTGCAACAAATCTGAGAACTCTCAGAAGAAAGTAAGAAAATGGACCTCCATATTAATCTTAGCAAGACCAAAGTGATGTTCAACAAATGTGGCAAAGCTACAAAGATGAAAATAAATGGAAAAGAACTAGAAGTCGAAGATGTATGCTGGGTATTACCCGAAGAGACGGGAAAAATAATGAATAGGTTTGAAACCAAACATAAGACTATGGCGACATCATCAAAAGGTACAGTATCACAAGAAGAAATTACCTCCGTTGGACAGGGCTGGTACTCAACTGGATTCCAAGGGATGTAAAAAGACCAAGACAACAACCAAAAGTAAGATGGAAGCATGAAAATGCTGTACCTAGAAGACCATTGGGGAGGCCTTCATAAAGCAGTGGATCGACCAGGACTGAAGAGGCTGATATATATATATATATATATATATATATATATATATATATATATATATATATAAAGCCTCCAACAGAAAAGGGAATAAAGCAATAGGTAGAGAGGTTTTGATGAAATAAATATTTGGCATTGATAGACACTTCAAGTCTGATTTTTAAGGGGCATCAAAATTCCTGCCAAATCTGCCATCATTGTTCTCTAACCCAGGGAAGTGCAAACTTTTCCTGCTGCGCCCCCCTGTCTGCCTGCTCAGGACCTTGCGCCCCCCCCCCCCTCCTACCTGGCAGCTGCATCAAATGACGCTCCGGAGTCACTTACATCAGGTCACGTGACACACAACGTCATTTGACGCCTGTGAAGTCACGTCACATGACCCTGTGGCGTCATTTGACGCCGTGATGCCATGGAGACGCGTAACAACGTCTGAATCCCGGTAAGTGTTATTGCTACAGAGGCCTCACGTGATCCCCCGCATTTAATTTAAATGTCTGGGGGAAGAGCGCGAGACCTCTGCCACTGACCGCGCCGCTCCTGACAAATCTCCCGCCCCCCCCCCCCCCCCAGTTTGCTCACCCCTGCTCTAACCCACCATCAAAATAGTATTCGGATATCGGCAGTAATTAGTTGGGTCTATTACTTCTAATTCTGTTTTCAAATCAGTATGGGCTGTGGACATTTGTAAATGTACATGCATGCTCAGTATCGTTTTATATTACTGCATGCTTGGGTTAATAATGCTTTAATAAGTCCCTAAAATTTCAGATAACATTGTGTAAATGCTCAAATTAACTGCCGGAACCAATATTTCTATATCATAATATATATTTTGCTTTCAAAAATGAAAATATATCCCTTGGGTTCAATCATTATTCACTTAAGTTATACCATCCAGCTTTCCAAAATCTAGTAATGTGGAAGGTTTGCTCACCTTCTACCTATTTTAGTTTCTGAATAAAGATGATATGAGCCAGAGCTAAATAATTCAAGGGAAAACAGTTTCTGAAACAGTGCTGAATGGATTGCAGCCAAGGTACATAATACCTTAAGATTTCAAATCCTTGGAGGTTTTCTTCACAATACGTGCAATTCTGGGATGACATTAAAATGGAACCCAACAAGGTGAATCAAAGCAACCAGCTGGGATGTATCGATAAGGGAGGCTTATTCTAATCAGGGTTTTTGTGTTGAATATATATCAAAAGCTAAATAAACCCCTTCATTGCCGGACAGGTCAACAGCACGTAACTCTGCAATAAATGCATCAGGCAGGGGAGTGTAGAGAATATTAAGGGGGTTCTGTTAGTCTCTTGGTTTTCTAGCAATTACAGTCCTCTCTCCCGTAAACGTATTTAATTAGCAAAGGATCCAACTAGTTATGAATCTGATATTATGATATTACCAGTTAGATTTCTAAAATGTGAATAAACCTCAGTCAGGACTACCACATAGCATACAAGGACTGGATTCGAGTCAGGAAGAGACTGAACCCAGTTTAGTGTAGTGCCAGAGACAGGGAGCCTTAAATATATTGGTTGTAAAACCTATATTTTAGCATGTTATCAGTGAACAAGCAAGTAAAATGTTTTTGAAAAATGATGTGAATCGAAACAAGGATTCCATTCTCACGCACTACATGCGTTAGCTATACTGCATGTATAGCCACGAACAGACACGCAAGCAGGAAGCTACGACTGGTCCACTGGATGCCAGGGGACATCCCAAGAGGACCTCGGCACCTGGTACGTTGTCAAGATACAGACAGTTCAAGTACTCTAGAATTACAGTGACCCTTCGAAAATATTTGCTATACTCAGGATTTGGGAGACTAGCTGGGTCTGTATGTGCGTGACATTCTGGTGAGATTTCTCTCTCTCTCTCTCTCTCTCTCTCTCTCTCTCTCTCTCTCTCTCTCTCTCTCTCTCTCTCTCTCTCTCTCTCTCTCTCTCTCTCTCTCTCTCTCTCTTCTCTCTCTAACGAATCTGAGGATAATCCCTCTCAGGGGTTGGGCTCGAATTTCGCGAAGATTCCAAAGCATGTTCCAAAGTTCAGTTTTCTAGTGCAAGTCCTTTTTTGTCTGTTATTGCCCTATAACCACTATAATCTATTTGCCCCATGGGCCTTTGATACCCCAGTCCAACCGGCTGACACACACATTCATTTCAAGATAATATGAAAACATGAATATGAATCAGTGCTCACTGTCTTTTCCTGACGATAATATGAAGAAAAATAAACATATTAATGGGCATTACTACTGTTAAGCCAATCTAATAACGCAAGAATGTATCAATGCTAAGTCTGATCTTTCAAAGACAACGTCGCAACCTCTTCTCTCTTTCATTTGCTTCTTTTTCTTCCCTTTGTCTCTCATCATTTATCAGGAGACTTGTTAAAAATTGTTCTAGTTATTGAACTTGTCCTATCAAAGGAAAGGATACTTGTTTGAAAGATGTATTTTGTCTGCCTTTGCCTGTGTCTCTTTCTATTACTCTCACTATGCTGCTTTCAGTGGCAAGAGATCATACTGACTGAAGGAATGATAAAACATTTGAGCCTGGTAAATAAAACACACAAAATCAATATCATTTTGAAAATCAAGTTGAACTCGTGCCTATCAAAGTGACTCTTCCATTTGATGATATCATCTTTTCCTTATTCAGAACAATTGTTTAGCTGGCTGGACATACGTGATTTGAAGGATCCTAGATGAATGGTTTTCAGTGGTAAATGTATAGAATTTAGTATTTTTCAGGGTATCTGACCAAACTAAGCTTTCTGCAAAGTTGTTTTAAGTGTGTTATGTTTACAGTTATTCAGTGACAACCTAATAGACTAGCATGCTGTCTGTATTGACAAAGCTGTGCTTTTCATATAATGCATCATTTCTTTGTGTTTGGAAGATCTTTTGGAACACTATGGTTAAATCCATTTTTTTTTACAGTCTCTCAACACTTGTTCTTAACTATGATCGCCGAACGACGGGCGAATCCACCCAAATCCGTTGCCTGTTTTTTCTCGCATTTTACCCACAAGATTCATTTCGCGGTGTAAAATCCGCAAACGAATTTGGTCGGTTTTAATCCGCGCGGTTTCATCAAAAAAACGCAATTGGACACAACCCGTGGACGGATTTGTAGAATCCAATCCGCGGATTCAGGAATCCGCCAAAGGACCGCTGAATCCGTGGATTGGATCCTAGAAATCCGTCCACGGGTTGTGTAATCCACGGAGTGTATTGGTGATAATAATAAAAAAAATCCACAAACCGCGAATCGCCCTTTTTGAGATTTATCCACTGAAATCCATGGACCAAAGGAACCAGACAATCCACTGCAGATCCAAATCCGCCCCAAAACATTCGTCCATCTCTAAATAACCCCATAGAAGCACAGTTTACAGTCTCTATTACATCCATGTGTCCTCAAAAAGATATTTCAGAATATTGTGTGGCTAGGTGGTATCTACATTAGTAATTTATCACCATCAGATAAGAGATTATGGAAACTAAATGAGCCAGTACAAAGCTTTAACAAACCTCTCCACCCATGGCTAGTTGAAAAATACCAAATACTTAATTAATCTTATTTTGTAATTTAAACTACATTGATGTGCAAGAATAGGATCAATGGTGGAATGCATCAAGATATTTTCTTAACTTGAAAACAGAATCAGTTTTAGGGGTTTAGGGAAACTGACTGTTTTTAAGTTGGAGAGTCGGAATCAGTCCAAATTACTGCCGTGTCGCGAGTTGACGACTCAACTTTGGCAGGTTCGTTCCCTCTGCCGTAAGATTGAGATGCAAAACGACTTCCAAAATGTCTTGAAAGAACGATGAATGGTCAACATTTTCCAATCGTACATTTTGACGGTTTTACTGTAAATTATAAATACACTTTTGTAAAAAAATGTGACACAGTCCAAAAGTAAAACGAATTGAACAAATAGATGTAAAATGTTACCAGTTCATGTTTCAATTATTATTCAGGCCTCTAACCATCTATTCAATTCGCAATTCAAATACAAAAAAATAAAACTGTCAAAAGAAAACAAATGCTCTAATTCAGGGCTGGCCAATTCCAGTTGTCATGGGCCACCAACAGGACAGGTTTTCAGGATATACCTGCTTCAGCACTGATTGAGCCACCTATGCTGAAGCAGGGATATCCTGAAAACCCGACCTGCTGGTGACCCAACATGACTGGAGTTGGCCAGCCCTGCTCTAATTATTCATAGGATCTTTCTTCATTACATTTCACAGTGCAAATGTAAAACTAGTATGTGCTCATTTAAGTCAATGGGGGTTAACACCGGATCAGGTGCGCTAACTCGTCCCAGCGCTTTATTCATCGGCCCAGTAGTCGCATTTTGTACACGTTATCTACAGGTATATGAATTAAACAAAATAAAAAGGCATGCAAATGAAATATTAATAGAATTGGGAAAATACAAAAATAAAAAAGCACTTAGAATGTAAGTTCTTTGGGGCAGGCACTCCCTTTCCTATTTTTACTCATGTCTGAAGCGCTAGGTTATATTATTATGTCACGTGCATTGCTGCTGTGAAGCGCTGTGTACATAGATAGCGCTATATACCAAAAGATATACATACATCTAAACATGAAAAACATCTTTTTTTCCCTGAACACAATATAACCCCTTTATATTTAATTTATGTGTTTCTTTATTAGACGTTTCAATGATTTTATTCCTACAGATTGCTTGCAGGAAATTATTTTGTAAACACTTAGCTAGTTATATTACTATGAAAATGCCAATGCTTTGCTTTCCATTTCTTTGCAGGAATGTCTGACATTTAAAACAAATTAACATATGACATGATATCACATTATCGTCCCAGTGATCAAAACCACTTAGAACTAACAGAATGATTTATCAAAGTAAAAGGTGTAATACAGAGACAGTGTTACAGTTTGGAGGCTGCCTCAGCCTAATGTACCAGGGAAAAGAATCCATACTCCCCTTGCATTTCACATTGTAACGTGCGTCCCTGCTGTAGACAGATAGGTATCGTCAATTAGAAGAAAATAAAATCTGTGTGTTTAAATTAAATCTTATGCAAAACTGGCATGAAACTGGGGTTAACCTGTGATGCATTTTGCGTATTTATTAAAGCTGTAAGACGCTTGGGGGGAGTTATTCATTAAACTGCAATAGTGCCGATCGGGGAACTATTGCATGAAGAAGAAGAAAATCGCACTTCAATGGGAACTATCGCAGTTCCCCACTGCTCTTTTAAACGTTAATAGTTTTACAATGGCCATGTGAGCATGAAATAAGTAGAGAGCCATGTCTACTAAGGCCGATAGGTACAGTATCAATTGTCAAAAACGGAAGCATTTCTCGGAAAACAGATAGAAAGTGTGTCATTTTTACTTTGTGTCACTTTGCTTCAATGTATCATTGGGCTTTGCTCCAATTTTCTTCCACTTGGCGCCAATGAGTGCTCAGACTGTTTCCTACTGTAGTTAAAGGCTTTAAACTCCAGGCTCTGAAGCCGCTTCACACCTAGGGGCCTATGCAGTAAACAGCGATAAGCCACTTATCGGCACCTGATCGCCAAAAAAGCCTACTGATATTAAGTATGCTCCGATAAGTCGGCGATAAGAGAGGTTTTCGGCAAATTTTGTTGCCGGAATAAAAAAAATCGCCAAACGCGCCGTGATAAGCCACTTATCCCCACTTATCACCAGCTTTTCAAACTCATGCTATTCTAGTAGCCCCGATTAGCTTATTGAGGCTAATCACGGCTCTAGAATCGCGATTTCCTCTCCAAATCGACTCACCAGGAAAAGTTGGCAAGAAGGTTGTGAGAAGCTGTCGATGAGCGGTGAGACGGGACATTAAAAAAACCCGCATTTTTCCTTTATCGGATTGATCCCGGGCGACTTCGGAGCTGATATCCATTAATATCAGCACCGGAGACCCCGGCATCAATTACATGCAATAAAAATGCATTTATAGTCAACTTCATAACCTTAGCGGCTAAACGCTAAGGCAATGAAGGGGTTAATGGACAACAGCAGCCTAATTGGGGGCAGACGGGGTGAGTGAAGGGGGTACTTGGCCCTTCAATCACCCCCTATGTCCCCTGTGCCGGTATCTCATTCATGATTTAAATCCCTGTGGTCACGTGACCTGGACAATTTAAAAATGGCGCCGAGACTGGCACCTGATGCCCCATACCAGGGCCTGTAACTCGGGAAGCAGGGGGTCACTGAGGCTGAAATCAAAGCGCTTCAGCTAAGGAGACCACTTGTCCCCGCACACTATTAATAAAAAATATATTAAAGAAGCGTCATTACCGTAGCAGATAGCCGCTGCGGTAACAAATCTGATAACATTTTTAATGATGTTTTTAGTACTAGTGTATTGTAGCAGGGGGTTTCCGGAGCAGAACCGTGTGGATTTCAGGTCCGGGGACCCCCTGCTTCCCGAGATACAGTCCCTGTTATTGGGTGCCGGTATCTTCTATGCATTTAAATGTCTTACGTAACGTGACCGTGGGAATCAAATGCATAGGAGATACCTGCACCCCATAACGGGGCCTGTAATTCGGGAAGCAGGGGGTCCCGAGCCGGTTCTGCTCTGGAGACCCCCTGCTATAATACACTAGTAATAAAATTAAAATGTAAAAAAAAAAAAATTCGGCCAATATTTGCAGCAGAAACAACTCGCCAGGTGAGCCCTTTACACAGGAGCAATCTTCTCGTCGCCGGTTACTCGCCATTTTTGCAAATGTTGTATTCGGGGCTTTCTGCATACAGTGATAGCAACGCTGTCAAAAATGGAGATTTAAAATCCCTGGCGATTTTGTCTATCGGAGTTTAGTGCATAGGCCCTAATGTGTTTTAATGCAGCTTTACAATTGAATTATGTGGGTGGTGAAGGAATTTAATTATGTGGGGGGGGGGGTTGAATTGTGTGTGTATAGTGGGCAGTGGAATTTGTGGGTGTGCGTGGTAGAATTGTGAGTGTATGGGGCAGTGGAATTTGTGGGTGTGCGTGGTAGAATTGTGTGAGTGTGTGTGGGTATTGTGGGGGGGAGATGGGGGATTGTCTGTGTATGGGGGGAGGGGAATTGTTTGTGTGGCCAGTGGGGGATTGATTGAGAGGAGGGGGGGTCATTGAGTGATATAAAGGGGGAGAGTGTGTGAGTGAGAGGAGGTGGGGAGGAAAGGAGGGAGCAAGAGGGGGAGAGTAATACATACTATACTATAAAAATAGAGGGGTTAAGAGAGCGAGGAGGTGAGAGAGAGGGGACCCAGTGGAAAACCTAGTCCAAGGTCCGGGAAAGCTGTCGGCGGCTCCTGGCTATGGGGGTTCCCAGAAATTTGCCTACATCCCTCAAGGGTCGTGACCCATGGGCTGCGCACCACTGCTTTATAATATACAGATGTAGTCATACTTGCTGTTTCCAGATCGTGAGGCTGAAAAAGCTGAAATCTGCGGTTCTGGAGGCAGTGCTACTGCGTCGCACTGTAGGGGCCCATTGTTCCGGGTTTGGACCCCCACAGCGATAATCCTCTTGCGCCGGGGCAGTTACGGTCCTGCGTGTTGCCCCAACGCCGAAAACAGTAAAATATGAAACATCTGTACATAGAGATATGCGCCGATGCCGAGATTCGCAGCACCACAGATTCAAGAGAACTAGCTAAAAGTTCACAAAACCAACAGAAAACGCCACTAGTACTTTGGACACCGAAAGTTTAAGGGACATGGCCCAAATTGTTCCAAATTCGCTTAGGAGCATGAAAAGTTTGCAGATCTGTAGTGGTACAATTCCGAAGTGCGGGGCAACAAGCCTCAGGTGAGGCGATTCCTGCTTGTGCACTCAACACAACATAGGGACCTGAAACGTCGTCTTCCCACTGTTCTTGGCAGCCACATTAAATGGAGAACGTCATTATGAACTTGTGAGTAGAGAGCTACTTTGTATCTCTGGCTTAGAGAGGAGACCTGCACTGTGATGAAATTGTCGCTCTGTAGTGGTGATACCCCAAAACAGCAACTTGCATTCTAAGTAAACTTAGCCTTTTCACAATGTTTATTATCTTGTAAAGTAACAATTAAAAAAATAATCATCCATCCGTGATGTGACTAAATGCATTGTCGTTTTGTGAGCGGGGGGAAAAGCCATTGTACATTGTAGTAGCGGATGCCAAATTGAAATGTTCATTACATTTTTATAGCCTGGATAATATTGTGTGGTACATTTGCCATATCCTGTAGCTTTTAAAATTGTCATACAGACAGTCATTTACTGGAATTACTGAAGAGATGGGCATGATTCAATTGATTAGAATCAACATTAAATAACCAAAATGGCAAAATAAATAATTTAACTAAACAGTTAGATATGTCATGCCGTGGAAGGCATATGCTTTTGAACTAGAAAGTTCATAATACTTCATGAGACATAACAAGCAAGCTGTGAAATATAGTAGTAAGTAAGCATACAGTTATGATACCTTAAAGCTGCAGAACAAGCAATATCCTACACGTGGCTTTTAAAAAAAAAAAAAAAAAAATTGTTCTATATTATGAGAAAATACTTGTAGCATTTAAAAAACAAAACAACCCTGAATGACATTTGTTATGTATTATAATGTAACAAGCATTTTTTGTTTCTATAGCAACCATTTACAAAGTCACATCACCTTTCTCTTCTGAAATGGGCTGTGGCACAACCCTTTTTGAGCCCTGCCCTCTCTCAAGCAGTGCACCAATTGTATCTAGTGACTGCCTGGTCATATGATCTTCACTTAAATATTACACTATTCTTCCGACACCCCAAGCAAGATTCTTAGGTGTCATTGCTGATTCATCACTCTCCTTCATCCTACCCATACCCTGCAGGGTCAAATTCAAGACACTCATGCTCACCTACAAAGCTATACATATTGCCTTCAAACGTCACATTTTAATGGGAGTTTCTGTGCAATAGTGCCATGATCGGAACTATTGCAGTTCCCCACTTCTAAACTTCAACAGTTGTACAATGGCCGTGTCAGCATGGAATAAGAAAACAGCCATGTCAACTAAGGACAATATTATCAAAGGTAAAAAACAGAGCATTGTACTGTACAGATGTAACGTTTTTTCCATTGGTGATGTAGAGTCACTCCCCTCCATCTCTGATCTAATTTCCAAGTCTTCCACACGCAGTCTATCCTCTGAGCTTTGTCTTTCCACCTCCACTTCTTCTCACTCCCACTTCCAAGACTTCTCTTAAGCTGCACCCCAACTGTGACTTTCTATCACGCACAATCAGACTTTCTCCTAATATAAATACATGTGAAAGTACCCTGAAAACCCACATGTAATGGAGGCCTATCCCACACTCTCCTAACTTCTTTCTTTTCTAATGTCATCCTAGAACCAAACACTCCGAGCCCCGGAGTTGATAGCTAAACCCATGCTGTGTAAACACACACACCTTTATAGATTGTAAGCTCCTTGGGCAGGGATCTTCTTCCTATTAAGAAAAAATATCAAAGTGCGCTACTATAATTAACCTCTACTGTATTATGTGAAGCAGTTAACCACACATTAATTAAACCCCTCTGTGATAAATATGAAATAGCACCAACCTCTGTTAGTGAAAAAGGCGTCTGCTGCTGCTAGTATTGGAGTGGCTCAGCACCCCTACAGATAGTGAGACACAAGAAAAAATAGCGCACAACGCATATACTGTAGGGAAGTAGGTTCAATAAAAGTATTAAATTTAAAAGGTTTAATATCTGTGTACATCAAGTTAGAACAAACAGGCATATCATGTACTAGGATATGTGTTACCAGACACCGCACACCAATGGTAGCAGGATCAGTCTCACAAGCGGCACCTTTAGATGGTATCCCTGAAGAAGTAGCCGTGTGCTATGAAACGCGTAGGATTACCTCTATACGTTTGATCCCCAACTGTGCAAGGGTGCCTCTAGGCAATTTATTTATTCCCCGAGGCTCAGCGGGTCTCCAAGTGCTATCGAGCGACGCCACATCAGCTGATGGCAGTCACTGCTTGGCGGCCTGTCGTAAAATCGCGCGAAGCAACTGGGCTGTAAGTGTGACTGTGGACATATACTCTCCCCACACTGAAAGCTATCTACCCTACAAGTCGGTCACCGGATGGAAGTTTTCTAACATCAGACGCAAGTTACTTGATGACAGCAGCTACTCATCTGCAGAGAACACACTCCGAGGCTCTAGCCGAATACCGTCTGAAGGTGCCGCCTGTGAGACTGATCCTGCAACCATCGGTGTGCGGTTTCTGGTAACACATGTCCTAGTACATGATATGCCTGTTTGTTCTAACTTGATGTACACAGATATTATACCATTTTAATGTAATACTTTTATTGAACCTATTTCCCTATATGTGTTGTGCGCTGTTTTTTCTTGTGTCTCACCTTCTTCCTATTGTCTCAGTTTGTCTTAACTTATATGTACTCATTCTTTATACAATGATATTGTCCTCTGCCCCACATTGTACTGTCCTGCACAATTTGCTGACGCTGGACAAAAGATAATGAAAGATAGTGGCAACCAATGTATTACATTGTGCTGACAGTGTATACAGCACTTTACATATCATTTTACAGCCACAATGAGTCCCTGCCCTGCAGAGCTTGCAGTCTAATTTTGGTGGCTGAGGCATAGGGAGATGACGTGACTTCTCCAAAGTCACACAAAGTCACACAAGGTGAGTTGACACTGGAGTTGAACAAGGCTCACCCGCTTCACTGGCAGTGACATTACCTCTGAGCTAGTCCTTCCGCATGCTTATTGCAGATAGTCCTATTGTATAGGAGAAAAACGCATAAACAAAATTGAAGTCTGTGATGGAGACGCCAACCCCCCGAAAAGTAATGTTATCGGGGCCTTGTTACATCGAATCAGCCGAATCAGAGATGCCAGAACCAGTTCCCATGTACAGTAGGTAATTACTTGGGCAGCATATCTGCACTTTTTTTTCCAGTTACCGATTATCATTGTGGTCTGTCTCTACTACCCCTGCTAAATACAGCTGTCGCATACAGCCCCATTGGCTTGCATTGCGCATCGCACGAAAACAATAGCACATCGCATGATGACGTTCAAACGCGCACGCGGTATTGTGCAGCAAAGGGTGCAAAATGTCGTCCACATCTGTAATTATCCCTTATCTCGAGCGGGAGAGAAAGGGACGCTGGGTAGATTTCTATGTGATTGAATAAGAACAAGCCCTTTTCATGTAAAACAAGGTTGGGAGTGTGCATTAATCTGCAGGGATTCCCTTCTTTTGCACCACAATGTAATCTTTAAATGAGTTCTTAACTGTTTAATCATAATAGAGTGTGGTCAACAGCTCAGCTAAACACTAGCATCTGTTTAATCACAAAATCCATTTGAGTAAAGGATCCAAGCTCACTCCATCTGTTTCATCTTTGAAAGAAAAGAAGCATAAAATTGACATTTTCGATGGTGCTTTTCACTTAATAACGTCTTGCTTCGGCTGCTTTGTTTAAGTGGACTTCGTTTCTTCATCAATGAAAATATAAGATTTCCATCATTAAAAGAGAGGTTATTAAAATGTGTAAATCCCTCAATTAGAAGCAGCAAGAGATGGGCAAATTTTTTTGGGGGCGGATTTGGATCCCCGACGGATTGGCAGGTTCCCTTGGCCTGCAGATTTCAGCGGATCAATGTCAAAAAGGGCAAATCTCGTTTTGCGGATTTTGTATTATTATTACCAATACACTCAGCGGATTCCGCAACTCGTGGACGGATTAGTAGAATTCTTAAGAATACGCCTACGGATGGCTGAATCCGTTGATTGGATTCTACAAATCCGTCCACAGGTTGTATCCAATCGCGGATTTTGATTAATCTGCGCGGATTAAAACCGACCAAATCCGTTTGCGGATATTACACCGGGAAACGGATTTTAGGGGGGAGAATACGAGAAAATACGGGAAACGGATTTGGGCAGATTCGCCCGTCTCTAGAAGCAGCTTTAATGTAACTAACTTTACTTACCGTTCCCTTTACTTCTTTCCGAACTTGCAATTTATGGCTAAATACCGCGTTACATGGCATGGCTAATTCGTGCAGGAGTTTAATATGCATCTTGGATCATGTAAGGAGATGGGCAAACTTTTCGCTTGAGTTCGAATCGTTTGCGAAAAAGGCGTTTTTTCACAAGTTCAACTTTTTTGCAAATTTGTCTTGAGTTCAAAAAGAGTCTCCTATTTTTTAAACCTTTTATGGGAATATTTGACTAAGCGACAATAAAAATGTGACACCAGCACAAAGTTAAGGGAAGGCACGAACACTGTGGGAGAGAAGGCAGGGGGCGCAGCTCCAAATGTTTGTGCACACCTGGTCTACAGCATGCAGCACCCATGCTCTGTTTAGTTTAATATTCTAGATATACATTGGTTAGCGCTTGTTCTTATTGTTTGTTTTGTTGTACAGAAGTGTATCCCTACAGTACCTAAGGATTCAGAGGGACATATTAGATGTGTCAAACTTTCCACAATGTATTCGAAAAATTGCTAGTGTTTTGTCCCTTCCTGTACCCCCCCCCCCCCAATTAAAATCCCTACCAAACACTTTGCCAATCATCAAGAGGCTAATAAAGTCACTAAACCAATATTATTGGGGAAAAAACAGAACGTGAATCCCTGCGCTTCTCCCATTGGGATAACAATAAATGGGGAAATAAATATACATATTGAAACCTAAGTCTGTAAGACTAAGGAGACTTTTGGTTACATCTTTGATCAAATAATGCCAAGCCTGCTAACCAACGTCAAGGTAAGTCTCAGTAGCAGGTCCCTATGCTAAATGCAGACAAACGTTCTGTGAAATATACCCTGAATGGGGTTAATATACTAAGCGTAAGCGTATGTAACTTAGTTCATTTAAAAACTGGTATATACCAATGAAGATACTTACATGTGTGCAAGTAAAGGGGAAAGTGAATTTACAGGGACGTTACCGGGAGATTATATACCTTGAAAAGGAGGGACTAACCTCCCACAAGCTGCTCAATAAGCAGTTACAGGTGGATTGGCTAAATACATTAATCTCACCCTAATAGCGGTGCCCACTGGAAGCTTGCTGCTAGGGATTTAATTCGGCCCAACAGAAAATGTAAAACAAATATATATACAGTATATTCACCGCGCTTCTCCGTGTAAGAAGCATGCTGCTGGTGAAACATGATGTGTGCGCCTATTAATAGCCCATTTCCAGAGCAAATATGGCAATTGTGGAGAATTTGGCAATATTAGCATATTACATGACATTTCAATGCAAAATGACTCAATGCATGGGAAATAGCTTGCAAACTGTGACTTAGCTATAGCATGGTGCGTGACCTCACGCGAATGTCTCACGCATCTCTTGAGTTGAGTCATGAGCTGTAAATAGGGTCTGGATGGGGAGAACCATCCACGTGCTCAGAAGTGAGCTCCATGTTGATCTTTGATTGAATCCAACGCATTATGCAAATCATTTTAATATTATAAGATTGTGATTTCAAGTAGTTGCATTGACTGGAAACCACGGCACAATCTAGCAGCCCCGGCTGATATATTTCTTATTTGCCTTAAACATTTTTTTAAGAAAACAAAATCTGAAACTCAAGTCACTTTGCCGATCTTGATAATTAGGCCCAATGGCCTCTAACCCATTCAAAGCCAAAGAGGATTAAAACATATTGTGCTACAAAGCACTGCAAGGCCCTTTAACACTGGTAGGGCAATTTGCTAATTTTATATGAACGTGTAATTAATTACTCTAATTTAAGAAAATTAAGATAAAAGGTGAAAGATGGATGGAATCAACTACTAATTAACCTTTTTCAGACTAATTACGGTATGAACGCTAAGAGCCCCTTCTTAGTTTTATCCGATGAAAAATGTAAGTTTAGCTTCCCTGCTGCTGCACATTGTATCACTCTGCTTAATGACAGTATAATTGGATAACATGGAATTTTAGACAGGGTGCCAACAAGACAACAATGAATAACGTGAGGATTAATACAATTAACTGTAGTAAATAGAGTCTGAAATAAACCGTTCCAAAAATGAGCCAGTTTAAAATGTAAATTGCTATTATTGAGTAACAGTAAGTATAAGCACCTATTATAATAAGGTTTTTTTATTCTTCTTGTACAGCACTGACAATGCTGTAAAAAGAATTTGTGCAGGCACAGGTCCTTGCCCCATAGAACTTAAAAAATACATTGTATGTCTAAGGCACAAAAAATCACAGCAACTTGCTTAAGGTCACAAAGAGCTGACACCAGGAATTGAACCAGGATCCCCACACTCCATATCGTTCTCAGAATCAGAGTCTTTACTCACTGAGCCACTCCTCTAGCCCTACCGAAAAATGTGTGTAGTGAATACATATCTATTCAGCTGCGTAAAACATGAGTCTTGTACACATCATTTACCATGCAGCCCTAGTGATTTGATTACGCTTTGCTTGCGCCTCTGTCTAAACTCTAATTGTGAACTTATGTGCACACTGTCAAAAGAAAAAAAAGATAAGGATTCAGAAATCCACCAGCACAGCTAAAGCTCTCAATGTTCATTAACCCGAATGAATGACATTTGAGATTCTGGAAGACTCTGGGACATAGGCATCAACGCAAAATTGTTACAATTCTGGGTCAAAACCATCTCCCTCTACAGTATTCTGTATGTGTCTAAGAAAAAAATTCCATTGACATTAATAGGATTTTTTTCTTTGCTACATAGGGTGCAATTGTTTTGCACGCAAATTGCTCCACTTTTGTCTTGATACATAAGCTCCTCTGTCTTCAAAGTCTTAACATGGGTATGTGGCTAGTATGGGAATGGTTTAGGGACCTCTGCATCTTGCACAGACCTACTGTACATAAGAGATGAGAACATTTACAGTAAAAGATGTACAACAGGTGCATCTATAAATCCAGGGAGTATCCCTAATAGAGATCACTATTCATTCTGCCTCAGAGATTTATTACAGATACATGAAACTACAGTGGCTAAACTAATGAAAGTGACTCCCAACGAATGAGACTCATTCGAAATGAGTGAGAACCAGAAAGTAACCCTGTCTCTTGAGTGGTCACCTACAAGCTGCAAACCATACATGAGACTGCTAAATATCCAGTATGTTCCCGGTGGTGATGCAAGGCTGAGACCAACCTTTACTGGAATTCCATTCATCTTCAAGCAACCACTCAACTTCAAACAAATGATTGTGGGGGTTCCGTGTGAGGTTCTAAATGACAACGAGGCATCACAATCAATATCCAAAAGAAGAGGAAATAGCAGATCTTGCACCCTGCTCATGTTTTGGAAAAACACAATGTTGAACTCAATTAACTGTGAGAGAGACATTCAGCACAAGAAGGAAATTGAAGTCAGATTCCCGACCACCATGAGCAAGCCCACAGGTTATTGACGAGATACATTATGCAATGAGTCTGACCCGTTGAAAAGACCCAGACAAATGTTTCCATATGAACGCATTTGGTGTTCTAGTCAAAGGCCTTAAGAATGACAGAAAATGACAAATAGATTAGCCCATACAATCCCTTTAGAGATCCCATCTTCAATTCTATATGTTGTTCTAGAGAAGGGGTTCCTAACTCCAGTGCTCAAGAGGCCCCCGACAGGTCAGATTTTAAGGATATCCCTTCTTCAGCACTGGTGGTTCAATATGTCCCTGCTTCAGCCTCGAAGACTGAGCCTCTGATTGAGCTACCTGTGCTGAAGCTGGGATTTCCTCAAATCCCGAGTTGTTCAGGGTTCTCGAGGACTGGGGTTGGGAACACCTGCTCTAGATGAATATTACAGAACTGAGAAGAAATTATAGGCTCAGCCCCTGAGGAAGCCATGGACATCTCCTACAAGATCATGGAATGTAAGCTGAAAAGTAGAGGATTCAATGAAAATAAAGTGGTAAGAGCTTCTACAAGGAATGTGTGTGTGTGTGTGTGTGTGTGTGTGTGTGTGTGTGTGTGTGTGTGTGTGTGTGTGTGTGTGTGTGTGTGTGTGTGTGTGTGTGTGTGTGTGTGTGTGTGTTTGTGTGTGTGTGCATGCGTGTGTGCGTGCGTGTGTGCATGCATGTGTTTGTGTGTGTGTGTGTGCATGCGTGTGTGTGTGTTTCTGTGCAAGTGTGTGTATGTGTGTGTGTGTGCATGCGTGTGTGCATATGTGTGTGTGTATGTGTATGTGTGTGCGTGTGTGTGTTTTTAAAGTGGATGCACAATTAACATTGAGTTTGAACACATCTTATATGCAATAAGTGGGCTGGGGAGATCTAGACACATTTAAAAAAGTATTTCAAGTAATTAATAATTCAACACATTGTCCTTGCTTTAACTTTATTTCGGAACAGCTGTCATTTCGCCTGTGCTACAGTATGTACAGAATTTTGTTCCATTACATCTGTTCTTACACCTTGAAAGCAGACAAATCTTTCGAGGAAAAAAAATAATCCTAAGAGTTCAGACCAATTCTGTTTTTATAATCCTGAATGTAAAAAAACAAAAAAAAAAACCCCTGTCCTATTTCCTTTAATTAACGCTTCTTTGTTCTTTTGGCACTGACGGGGTTAAAAACATCAAGAGTTACGGAAATTGTCACTCTGCCAGCTTGATAAATTGTAGCCCCAACTGGCAAAGCCTTTTGCCCTGCGGTAAGCACAAAACGACAGATCTTTGCTGAATACAAACTATATGCTTGCACCTTTCACAGCTGGTTTACCTTGTAAACGCTGCAAAAAGTACTCTAGTCAAAAAAAATTACAAATAAATGAAGGTTATGTGCAGAAAAAAAATATTTTTGCATTGAAATCCTTTTCTACAATAGTGGTCCTCACTTTTATGTGAGAAATTAGATTTGAACAAAAGTCAATGCAATGTACCAGAAATTTTCTGTTAAAAGTACTTAGAGAGAAATACAGTAGCAATAATTATAAAAGCATCTCCATTGTCTCCCCAGTTGGCTGTGTACCTTTAGGCTGTGCTTATAGTGCTGGCGTCGCCACTAGCGAAAGTTATAATTTGATTTTAAGCGACGTCGCTGGCGACAAGGCCAGTGACGTCACGAAAGGGGACGGACGGGCCGCGGTCTCTGATTGGTTTAGAGACAGTCACATGTGACGAACTGTCTCTAAAAAATCAAATAGACTCAGCTTCAACATTTTTGGTCGCAACGTCGCCGTCGCGCTTACTAGAAGCACTTGTGACGGAGTCAATGTATTTGTTTCGGAGCGACGTTGCATCACCGTCGCCGTTGCAAGGCACTATAAGCGCAGCCTAGGAAGCAGCAGAAGACAGTGTTTGGGAATAGAGACTTGTTTTAGCATTACCAGACACATCAACTCTCGCTGATTTGTTTATCTCACTGATTTTCTTATCTCACAGAGGCACGCCTAGTTTAGTAGCATGAGTGTTCCATAGAGTTCAAATTAGTCTCACTAATAGAAGAATACAGGAAGTACTATAAGGCACTGCAGACTTCTCAAATTGAATGTAATGAGCCAAACACTACCAACGTTTTGGCCACATGCCATAGCCTATATCAAGCTCTCTACTATCAGTGATTTCTTGGCGCTTTAAAGGATAGCTCACCAGCAGTACTGAGCACCAGCTCTTACGAGACGTTGTCTCTTTATCTCTAGAGTACTTGAATAATCCATCATTTGTCTTGCTAATAGAGAGAGGACGAATCCGCCCAAAATTCACGGTGTAAAATTTACAAACGGATTTGGTTGGTTGTAATTCTGTGTGGATTCATCAAAGTCCACCATTGGACACAACCTGTAAATGGATTTGCAGTAACCAATCCAGCCACTCATTGGCAGATTCTCAAGAATCTGCCAAAGGATTGTTAAATTTGCGGATTGGATTCTGCAAATCCGTCCACAGGTTGTGAAATCTGCGGAGGGTATTGGTAATAATAAAAAAATCCAGCAAATGCGGGTCACCCTTTTTGAGATTGATCCGATGAAAACTGCGGACCCAAAGAACCAGCCAATCCACTCAGATCCAAATTCACCCATCTCTACTCACTAATAAGAGTCAGAAGTGTTACATTAAAATGCCATTTCTTGTGACAGAACCACCAAATCTGACTGGTTTGGGTCCTTGGAAGTTGACATCTCTGCATTAATATTTAATTAGCAAGTAATATGATTCCACTGCCCCTCTCTCATTGTCTACAGATGTAGCCAGTCACAGTGTTCAGAGAACCCATGGTCACGATCCCGCATCTTCCCCGGCACCGAGAAATTCTCGGTGGTGGGTCCCATTTGGTAGCATGAACCCCCCGCAGGCACCCACACCTCCAACTGTCCCAGGTGCCTCTGCGTTTTGCTTTACTTCCCGCGGATCCAGAGACGGTAGTTCCGGCTACATGTGTATAATGTTTTGCGCATACATTTTTTGATGCCCCCTCTGTCTCTAGTAATTTTTAGAACTACCGAGCCTCTGTCTTATTTAAGATTAGGTTGCACTTTTTTGACCCACAGTTCCCTTTGTCTTAGCTGCCTTTTCTCTCCCTCTTTTTAATCCGGGTCATATAATTCATTATAAAATCTTCAATAGTTTCCTGTTTTGCAGAACAAAGAAGGATGGGTAGCAGTATTGGTCATTTCATCCATGTAATAACAAAAGAGGGAGAGGGAGTAGGGGGTATGATACCTTTTATTGGACCAACAAGTAGTGGATAAGTTACTAGCTTTCCAACTTCTGAGGGTCCTTCATCAGGTCTTCCACCGACCCTGAGAGGTTGGAAAGCTTGTAACGTATCAACTACTTGTTGGTTCAATAAAAGGTATCATACCCCCTACTCCCTCCCCTTCTCCCTCCTTTGTTACTGTTTTGCAGAAGAATTCATGGAAATTCTTTTGCTATCTTTTTCAAAACTGGCACCATTTAGAAATATTGAAGAAGCACTCTATAATTAGCGCTGTGTGAAGGTTTCACGTGAGTTTGAGAAACTGTGCAAACTGGCGATTTATTTTCTGGAGACAGAAGTTGCGGGTTAGTCGCGAGCAATTCGCCAGACATTATGTAAATGTGCATTTCACTTTTGTTTAATGATGCCGACTCCCCTGTAATAGGGCTTTCGGAGGAGAGAAGAAGAAAGCAGAGGAGAGAGAGAATATGCTACTTTGCATGTGCAAATTATATCCAAATTAGCATATTTCCCAGTTTTCTTTGCTATGTTGACGTTTATTCACATGGAACTATCCATGTGTTGTATAATACAGTGTTTGCAGAGGTATATAAGTTGATGGGTACTCTACTAAATGTCTCGGGTGTCGTCTTGGGTCACCATCTTGGGTCACCATCTCGGGTCACCATTAAAAAGCTAAAGGAAATGGCACACAGTTTATTGCTTTCCATTAATTGAAACTTCAATATATGTTGCTGGAAGACGTCACCGTTTCTGTTTTGTTAATAATCAGTTGTAGGCAAGAGGGGGGATGGGTGCACTTGATCAGTTCTGTTCTCCTGCAATGTCACCTCCAGACTGTCGCGAACAAAAATAAATCTGTAGCTACTTGAAATGGTAACATCTGAAAAACATTGTGTGGGAGGTTGCACGGAAATAAAAACGAGAATAATGAGGGTCAGGAACGTTGGCATTGCTTTGAGGGACAGATGGATTGAAGAAAACAAATAGGAGTTCAAAAAAGGATAAAATCATTGAAAAATAACCAAAACAATTCCTCCAAAAGCACATTCTAGTTAGCAGATGCCCGTGCAAGAGATACAAAATAACACAAATAAAGACACCACTTATTCCTTCTGTGTGATTAAATGAAACAGAGTGACATTCCCAGAGAACAGACCTTCTAGGCAGTGATATGATTCTGTGCAGTAACAAAAGTGCACCAGAAATTTCCCATGCAAATATACCTAAGGCAATATTTTGAGTATAGTGTTATTCCTCTGACCCTGAAAGATCCATTCCAATCACACAGTACAGTACATATCTCCGGGTCATTTATGACTTTCTTTTGAAATATCATCCCAATGTATCTTGAAACAAGACGTACTAAAATGTTGTACTGTAATAGTATTTTTCTTTCCCGTTTTGGCTGAGTCGCGATCCCCATCTGCATGAAAATCTTTTTTAGCACTAGAATAAGGATGGTAAAATAATTCTCCAGTGACGCTCCACTCCAGCGGTTCCCAAACTTTCTTACATCGTGCACTCCTGCAAGAAAATATTGGTTGTGCGAACCCCTATTAATCTTACCACATGCAGACGGGTCCCCAATATACAGCCTGGGATCCACCATTACAGATTTGATTTTTGAGAACCCCCTTGGAGACACCTCACAAACCCCTAGGGGTTCCCCAACCCCATTGGAATCAGTGACTGGAAAAATAATCAGATGGCTTTTACTAAACAGTGGCGTCATTACAACTGATGCCTAAAACAAGTTACAATATTTCTTAAAGCAACCAAATTATACACACAGAAAATGACATCGGTCAGGGATTTTTTTCTCTCCTGATTTTGTACTTATTGGCCATCGGGCAGCAGTTGTTTAATGGTCTTATTTTTTATCTGTGAGCATTAGATTAATCTGCCACTGAGGATGAGGAGGATGGCCTGGCAGGTGTAAGTAATATTTTTATTTATTTAGGGCGTAATCACTTAATAACACATAGTGCTTTTCTCCCAATGTGAGTCAAAGCACGTCACACTTACAGTACAGTGCACGGTACACAGCACATACAGTAGGAATGTTACAGGCACAGGTCCCTGCCCAGATGAGCTTACAACCTATGATGTTGGTGCCTGAGGCACAGGGAGGTAAAGTGACTTGCCCAAGGTCTAGGCCTCCATTTAGGGCCTAGGTAATTGTTTCATTCTCCCGCGTCACGTGACCGCGACATTTAAACAAATGTAGGGAGGTTCCGGCACCCCATACCGGGGTCTGTAACTCAGGATGCAGGGGGTCCCCAGACCTGAAATGAATGCGGTTCCGCTCCGGAGACACCCTGCTTCAATACTGTGTTATTAAAATAAAATGAAAGCTCCGCGATTGCCTGTTAGAGACGCGCAGGGAGAGTGACTGATTCAGTCTCACTCTTACTGCGCGTCTCTTACTGCGCGTCTCTTACAGAGAGGTGCAGCCCGGTAGGATTCAATCCGCGGGAGGCCCATTCAGACGCAGGGACCCCCGCGGTGTTAATCCCGATGGGACATTACCGGCTGCTATGCGGTGCGCCACGGAGACGGTCAACGCTTTGCACACTGTGCGCCAGCGCATGCTCTGCGGCCGTACGACCGACCGTAGCCCTGCATCTGTATGTAAATGATGTATCCATAAGCATCAATGTCTGTAGAAAGGGAATTCACTTTTATGGCTAATATTAATATACTGAACCTAGACCTCTAGGAATTTGAATAACTGATGATATGACTATAATTATATTGTGATACTTTGTGACTGTGAGCCGTTATTTATACAGTATATGGTAGTAAAATCTGCAACCGCAGTCAGACTACCCCAGATCTCACATGCAATACAGTATGTCTGGTTACCAGTGACAGGCCTTGTTACACATTTAATTACAATTATAAAAAGGAAATAGACTGTGTTTTAGAAACAAAGCGGATCCAATACAGTAGCTTGTTCCCTTAAAAACAGATTGCAGGCACCCCACTGGCAAGCTATGTTTGAAATCCACTAGTGCAGACCCTCTTGTACTAACTTTATCTTGAGATAAAAGAGTGAAAGCTAATGAAAGTATAATTTCCTGTCGTATGCTAATTAAATACCCTACACTGGCTAAGACAAACAGTTCGCTGTAGGGAACTGATCCTAGAGATTTTAAAGGAAACGCTATGGGGGTTATCATTAAGCTGCAATAGTGCCGATCTGGGCATTCTCACGCAGAAAACTCCCATTGAGTTAAATTGTACCTTTTGTGTCACAGTGCCCCGATCAGCAGCACTATCACAGCTTCAGGTATAAGCCCCTAAGACTTTTGTTCAGAATGCTAGTTTTTGCAGCTTGCTTTGTTGATTTACAGATGCGGGTTCTATAATCCCATTTTACAAGCCCTGGATACACGCAGGCTTCCCATTCTGGTAATTAACATAAGTACACGAAGAAAGAACATGGTTGTGTTGTCATTGGGAAGTTCTACTGAATGACAATAGAAATCTGATTTTCTCCTCTTATGATTCCCACGGTATTTGGGTCCTAATCATGACAGAATGCTGGCAACAAAAAGCGCTGCTGACTACAGCTTTGAACGTGCACCGCTGTGTGTGTCAGGGGTGCTCAACTCCAGCCCCCCTTCCCTCCGTCCCAACAGGTCAGGGTTTCAGGATATTTCAGCTTCAGCACAGGTGGCTCAATCAGAGGCTCAGGCTTTAACTGAGCCTCTGATTGAGCCACCTGTGCTGAAGCAGGGACTGATTCAGCCACCTGTGCAGCAGCAGGGATATCATGAAAACCTGACCTGTTGGGGGGCTTAAGGACTGGCGTTGAGTACCCCTGGTGAAAGTAATATATGTGCCTAACATAATGACCGCCTTTCAGTTTCAATTAATCCTTCAGTCAGTGTAACTCAGCAGCTACAATGTATCCTTATATTACTAAGGTGCCATTATCTATTTGTACAGTTTACAACTCAAACTGCTGAGAGCATTGGCAACAAATTATCACAAACAGGAAAGTATTGCAAATATCTTGCAATGCAAGGGAAGTGTGCTAAAACCTGCAATGGAACTCAAAGGATGCTTCAAAACTCATTAAAAATAGCATTAAGAGTTTGAATAAAATAAAAAAATAAACAGTTGCTATTATCTAGTACTACAGCACTGATTTATTTAAATACATTGTTTACTATTTAGAATGCCCATGTGCCCTTCCTTATATTGGCCGCACTAAAAGACAACTCAGGAGGCGGGTATTGGAGCATGCAGGGAACATCAGGATTGGGTTTGAAAATCATAGTGTATCTAAACACATCATAATCAGGAGCACACTCTACTAAAATATAAAGGACTTGAGGTTGTTCCTATTAAAAGACGTGGTGGTGACAGTGAGAGGGAGTTAGCAAGGAAAGAAAGCTATTGGATCTACACTATAATTTATTTATTTATTTATAAAATATTTTACCAGGAAGAAATACATTTAGAGTTACCTCTTGTTTTCAAGTATGTCCTGGGCACAGAGTTAAATCTATGGCTCCCCTCTGTCTACATGAAGACATAGACATTCTGTCCCTAGTCACTCGAACCTCTTCGGCGACTCCTTAAGTGATAACTCAGTCCTGGTGCTCTATCCATGCTCCATGCCCTGTGGTTTGATTCTGCCTAGGTTCACATACGTTTCATCACACTGTTATTACTGTGTGGGATATTGTCGCATTAAGTGTCTCCACCTATTGTCAATACCCGAATACCATGCTTTTTATGCGAGCTGTATAGCTGGTATATATTTTTTTGGCACAATTTTGTGCAAGTATCAATATGAATATATCACAATTAAGTTTGTATGTATTTTTATACCACACATATATATACTGTATATAGATTTTTCATGATAGTATTCTCAATAGAGTTTGCTGTGGGTACAACAATACTGTTCAGATGAATGCACCGTTTATTATTAAGTTCCACCTTTAATAATTATACTAATATAATATTTTGGGGGGGGTCTCCCCCAGTGTTTCTCTGCATTTCTCCATGACCATGATCATTGAAACTACACTGTTTAGCTATTCAGCTGATATCTATTGTTCTCTTTTTTAGCTTAATAGATGTTTTTTGAGACCATTTTGGTCTTATGATATTTGTCTGTATTATGTGTATTTTATTATATAGAAGTAGGTTTTTTACGGGATGTGTATAATTTCTGTATGTTTAATATGCACACACCTGTTCCTATTTGCTATTACCCCATCAGGAACACTTACACCTTATATATAGCATTATGGGAGTTAATCACTCCATTTCACTGAAGAAGTGACTTTGCGTCACGAAACGTGTTGGAGTTTTTCGAGCAAGTGGTGCCTCGATATTTATCAGTCCCCTTGTCTAGTTCTTTTTTTGGTAATTATTACACTGAGAGACACTTCCGTTTGTTTGCGGATGTGCCAGGTGGAATAACTGTGAAGCAAGCAGCCTCCCATCCACCACCAATCCCGTGAGTCGTGAGAGCTGGCGACGCGCTATACGTCACGCGCTGTGTGTGGTTCAGCTGACGTGACAAATTCCCCCCGGTGCAACCGCGCTCGGACGGGTCAACAGGCGGTCGGGAGAAGGAGACAAGCAGCTCTACCAGCCTGAGGTTCATTCTCTCTCCCTTCAACAGTGCAGTGTGCAGCTGGTGATGAGGAGACAAGCAGTGCCTTGATGACCCTATGCCACAGCTGCGGGAGCGTCTGTCCTACATTGGTTAATATACCTACACGCTCATTTTATCTTTGATTCTGTACGTGCTTTCTTCTTTTGTGTTTTTCTATTTAGCTGGTGCAATCCTGACCCCAGCCTATCCAGTGTAGCAGCAGACCCTCCGTTTTTAAGAGAAGTGTTTCACTACTTTTTTTTTGGCAGATTTTTGCAATTTGGGTGTTTAAATATTTTCAATATACACTTTTTTATATACACACTTCATATTATACGTTGCACTTCTATTACTATATCACAGTTTATATCTGTGGTTCTTAATTTGATATATATGTTTATAATCACAATCATAATTTGATATTAATATCACAGCGACGTCTGCCGCGCTCCCTTACCCGACCACCAGCTATCCACCGCGCGCCCGACCTGACAAACCAGGTCTGCCAACTGCATGTTTAACTGTCCCGCACGGCAACGCAACACTGCCTAGACAGTGCAATTCTATGCGCCATCTTTAAATGTCTCGCGTGGGACCGCTACATTTCCTAGAAAGGCCGCTCCAACGCGCCATCTTTAAATATCCCACACATGACATTTAACCATGCAGTTGTCAGCGGGGGGTCGGAAGCGGCCCTGCGGCGATATGTCCCTGCGTCGTTTTGGTTCCATTCTGTTAGTACGTATATTAGTACATTTGTGGAAAACGTATATATATTTTTATCACTAGAACAAAATTATTATCTATCTTCTTTCTGGATGTTTTTATGAACTACTTAAAATCATTGCCATGAAACTCTTTAACTCATATCATGTTGAAAAACAGATAAGCTGGCATCAAATCCGACACAATTTGTACAGAACCAAAATACCTATTCTATGCCAAGAGGTACTTCACGCCTGCGGAGGGCTCTGTGCCTAGCTGCTCTTTGTATGGCTAGAGCTTTATGTTTTATATAATATTAATTTGCGTTTGGTACTTTGCATTTGGTACAAACAGGTCAGGGTTTTAGGATATTCCCTGCTTCGACTGAGCCACTGATTGAGCCACCTGTGCTGAAGCAGGGATATCCTGAAATCCTGACCTGTTGGTGGCCCTTGAGGATTAGAGTTGGCTACCCCTGGACTAGAGCCTATTTACTTTCCAATTGCACCATGTACTAAATACAAAGGAATATTATATGAAACAAAAGTCTTTGATGTCATCACAAAAGTGAGGAAATTATAACCTCTGTGTGACGGTCATGTGATATCGAGAGAATATTTGTTTGAGTAATGTAGAGCAGCCGTGCGCAAACTAAGGGGCGTGACCCCCAGGGGGGCACGAGACTGAGTGCGGCACGGGGTTCACAGAGGCCCCGCGCGCTTCCGAAGGCATTTAAATTAAGTGCCGGGGGGGCTGCAGGGCCTCTGTTAACCTAACTTACCTTGGCTCCGGCGGCTTCTCACACACGGCGCCATGGCAACACGGCGTCAAATGACGCCACAAGGGCATGTGACATCACGTTGCTATGGCAACGTGACGTCATGACGCGGGGGTGAGGGGGGCGTGGGGGTGAGGGGACCGCCTGCAGGGGGGCGCAGGGAAAAAAGTTTGCGCCCCCTTGATCTAGAGATCAGAGCCTGGCAACAGCAATACCTGGAAGAGAATTTGGGATGTCTTCATCCAGCAGTGGATCGACAAGGGCTGGTGATGAGATATATTTATACATCATATATATTTGTGTCAAGAGGAGCGGCAAGGATTGTGACCTGATGTATAGAACAAAAGACAAAAAAGACTCCATGCTACATCCCGCTTGACCTAATATATAGTTAAATACTTATGTATGTATGTGTGTGTGTGTGTATCTGTGTGTGTGTGTGTGTGTGTGTGTGTGTGTGTGTGTATCTGTGTGTGTGTATGTATCTATCTATGTATCTATGTATCGCCATCCAGGAACCCAGCGCTTCCCAGCCATAATACATATGACATAATTGTAGAACATATAGTGGGATTAAGTGCTTCAGACATGAGAGTAACAATAGCAAAGGGTGTCCCGGTCCGGAAGAGCTTACAATCTAAGTGGTAACTAGGGAGAACTTACAGAGACAGTATGAGGGTGTTCTGGTAAATACTTAAATATTATATTACCTTAACAGCAACGGTGCTCCACGTGGACACGCCACAAATACGACCAAATTGTCCAACACGTTTTTCTTGGGGTAAAATATTAACGCAGGTAAGACTCAAACAATTCTTAATACATTCGGGTGTCAAAAAATGAGACCCAGCAAAGCAAGACTAAGAACACGTGCGCTGTATGTAAGAACATGAATAATTACACACAAACATACACACAGACATACCCCGGTATAAGGACACTCACTTTAAGTACACTCGCGAGTAAGTACATATCGCCCAATAGGCAAACGGCAGCTCGCGCATGCGCCTGTCAGCACGTCCTGAAAAGCAATATGGGCTCCCTACCTGTACCGAAGCTGTGCGCAAGCGGGGAGACTATAGAGCCTGTTACACATGCTTTATTTACATCAGTTATGCACGTATATGATGATTGCAGTACAGTACATGCATCGATAAGTGGGGAAAAGGTAGTGCTTCACTTTAAGTACATTTTCGCTTTGCATACATGCTCCGGTCCCATTGCGTATGTTAATGCGGGGTATGTCTGTGTTACATACACGCTCCCGTCCCATTGCGTACGTTAATGCGGGGTATGTCTGTGTTACATACACGCTCCCGTCCCATTGCGTATGTTAATGCGGGGTATGTCTGTGTTACATACACGCTCCCGTCCCATTGCGTATGTTAATGCGGGGTATGTCTGTGTTACATACATGCTCCGGTCCCATTGCGTATGTTAATGCGGGGTATGCCTGTGTTACATACACGCTCCCGTCCCATTGCGTATGTTAATGCGGGGTATGCCTGTACGTAATTAAACAAATATGCTGCTAATGATTTCAGGTGAGAAATTGTGTTTCGATGCAATGCACTCTTTCAATTCGTTTCGATATATGTCAAGCCCCATATTATTGAAAATTAAGCAGTGTTGTGATTTTTTTAATTTTAGCCAAATTACGTGAGCGAATTTCTTTGCAAAATAAGCGATGTACCAGTAGACTTTTTTTTTTATATATACTGTATGTGATCATTTTCCTGGAAATAATCCAATTTGCCCTAAACAAACAGAACCTATTTATGAATTTGTAAGTTCCTCTTTCTATAATATTGATATTGATCAGATTCATGTCCCCGTCTGCACATACAGTGTACTTTATTACCCTGCCAGTGTCTGCAGTTCGTCTTAACTACTGAGTGTAAGATAGGTCTCTTGTATAAAACCACAGGACACATTTTCTATATGTAATGTAGACATCTTTTTAGATAGGAAAGGTATACAGGGATATACCAAATAAGTAAACATGGGAAGGATATTGATCCAGGGAGAACTCCGATTGCCAATTCTTGGAGTCAGGAAGGAATTTCTTTTTCCCTTATGAGATATCATTGGATGATATGACACGGGGGGGGGGGTTGTTTGGCTTTCTCTGGATCAATAAGTAAGGATAGATATAGGATAAAGGGGCCTATGCAGAGAGCCGCGCTATTTCGAAATTCGACATTTTTTGGAGAAAATCGCGCAGAAAGCAGCAGAAAATGGCGAGTTCCGAAAAACGCGCCAATTTTTCTTTTCTATTTGTAAAACTCGCCTCGCGGCTGGCGAGAACCTCAATCTCGCCAGTTTTAAAAATATCCGTATGCAGAGAGGCGCGAACGGCATCTAGCGGCTGTTCGCGCCAATAAAATGGCGCGATTGTCTCCGTTTTGCCTCGCCAAAAAAAACTGCCGCTCGCGGCCATTGCAAAGGGAAAAAAAAAGGCGCGAATTTGTTTTAACACATTTCTGAAGCGCGCATCTCGCCAATTTAAACTCGCCACACGCATCCATGTTAAACATAGCAGAATTCGCACTTTTCTGCATATGGAGATTAAAACTCTCCAAAAAAGCTACTTTTTAATAAATTCGCCAATTTTAAAATTCGCTGCTCTCTGCATAGGCCCCAAAGTATCAGTCGTCTACATTTAGCATAGGTTGAACTTGATGGACGTACGTCTTTTTTCAACCTCATCTACTATGTAACTATGTAACTATGTAATGTGAATTAGTTACAATTAAAGCAGCAATTCCACCCCCATTTATTTTCTTACAAGGTGGGTATTGGGGGGTTATGGAGCTGAAAATAGAGCATTTCAGCTCTGGGAATCACCAGGTTCAAGAGATACTTAACGGTGAAGTTATCTGGTTTAAATCTCCCGCCACAGAAAACAAAATGGCCACCAAATCTCAGGTCAATTGGAAACCGCAATGTTATCAGTTGCGGCTTATCGAACAGCAGTACCGGTAACTTCAACGACAAGTTACTAAGTATCCCTGAAAGAACCCCCAGTCCCAATCCTGTAAGAAAACATTGGGTGTAGTTAAGGGGGGACTGCTGATTTAAATATGTCAGTGTACTTAGAAACCAGATATATTTACATGCTAGTGGATAAATGCATCTGCCTATACTGTACTGTACTGCGCTTTCTATTGTAGCATTAAAGTCATCTTAAATAATGGAATAGCCTTACCACAATATAATTTATATATGTCCTAACGTCTGAGTTGGTGTGATATCGTCCGAGGAAATCCCAATGTACGATAAACATAGCTGTGTAAACTTTGGCTGGTTAAATATGTCATCAACGCGAGCTGTAATTCAACACATTATTGTTACAACTACTTTAAATGCAGAGACAGTTTCAGAGAATATTCTGTTTTAAAGAAATGACAGGCATTACTGTAAATTGCCTTCTTAGGAATGGACTAGAAAATACAATTGTAACACGTATTTTATTAAAATGCCACAAACATAGAAAGGTCGATGTCTGGAAAGGTTGCAGAGTAGTGGCCCTGTAGATGGGTAGGGGTTAGCTGTGCACCACATCACAATACTAATCTCTGCCCGTGTGCGTTCACACAGGCACTGAATGTGCTCAGCAAGTGGTATATAGTCATCGCAAAATCATTTCAAAGGCTACCTAAAAAAACCAGAGTCTAATGTAAGAATACCAAAGAAAAATATCTCTGCTCAACTCAAGTTCCCCTAAGGATACTGTAGGTATCTGCAACAAATTAGGACAAGTCTTTTAGTCCATTCAATCTGGTTGCTGCTCCGTGCTAAACCAGACAGGGGAAGCAAGCATGCGGACGTGATGGGTGTCTTGCCAGGACGCGCCCATGTTTTTTCCATTTTGGGCAAGAATGGCGGTGATTGGACCTTCCATGCCTTGCTACAGTTGATGCTTGGGAACTACTGAATGGTTTCTTCTGTCTCATATGTGAGTGGGGATTGTGGGCTATTGGGAATTTTAATATATTGCTTTTGACTAAATCTTGGATGCACCTATCCATTTTCCCATCTAATGTAACAATAGCATTACTTTAAATAAAAGAAAATGTATTTCATAATCTGCTTTATATTTTGTTTGTTTTTTTGCCTAGATTTGAGTGGTTTGAACATTTGGGAATTCTATTCAAACACATCGATCAAATAAATGATTTATTTTTTTAGAGAGAGAGTGAACACCTGTTTTCCCATTAACAATTATTTATACATTTTTAACACTAATTGACAAATTCAAGAGGCTTTTTGCACAATTCCACCTCTACTTTTCAATGTTACCTGCGAACAATGGTCCAGTTGAATCAATATCTGTTTCCTTTATAAACACTGTAGCTTCTGTAGAAAGTTTATTCCGTATTATTCTCTATTCAAGAAAATAGCGTCCAGCTATCGTTGACAAATCTTGAATTGTTATGATCTATGAAATAGAATCAACTCATAGTTTTCATGACTTAAAGGTCAAAAACATATTTCAACATAAAGTATTTGGGATAGCAAGGTACAGTGACTCCGAGGCATATTGGGCACAATGGGAGAATTTGTTTGTTTTCCATTTATCATATAAACATTATACTTAGTTCATAGACACACACATTGCTCCGTCTCCAAGCAGTGGACAGGAATGATCTGTCAAATGTTTCTGCAAGCCTCTAGTTTTGTCTTTCAGCATGCTTCCAGGAGGCTAGTGAGGGTCAGTGATCTCAGTGAAAGTGAGTGAGATATCGAGAATCTGGAATAAAATGCAGCATTGGGGAAGGTCTGCCATTAAACAGACAGATTTCAATTAGATCCTACGCCTGTGGAAGCAGAGGGCCTGGCTGAGTCTTCATTTGGGAAAGGTTCACAGTCAGTGAATGACACGTGACAGGTGCAGGGTCTTGTCAACCCTGGCGTAACTACAAGGTGCAATTACCAACCGGCAGGGTGCCCACAACTGGGGTTTCTTTTCTTTATTTAGTTATATCTACTATATATTTGTGAAATCACTGTATGTCTGCGTCCCAAGGGTCAATCGCATTGGACCTTGGGCCTGTCACTCCTGTTCAGGCCATGCCCGCCCCCGCACACCTCTCATTGGCCTACGTCCAACACCAATGCCACATTGTCCCACCCCTCACTGACTCTCATTGGCCTGCGTCCAATGCCCGCCCCCGCACAACTCTCATTGGCCTGCGTCCCACCCCTCACTGACTCTCATTGGCCTGCGTCCATTGCCCGCCCCCGCACACCTCTCATTGGCCTGCGTCCCACCCCTCACTGACTCTCATTGGCCTGCTTTTCACAGCTATCAAAACCTTCACGTCTGCTACCACAGACTGCCGAATCAGGTACAGCAGTGTTTCCCAAACTGTGCGCAGCGGCGCCCTGGTGTGCCGCGGCTTGGCTAGAGGGGCGCCGCGATCAGGGCCGCCAGCAGCGGGAAACAAGGGCTGCTAGCTCATTTAACAAAAAAAAAAAAAAAACCTCTGAGGGGAAGCAGAGGAGCGGTCACGTGACCGCTCCCATCCAATGGGGCTGCAGCCTGCCCGGCATTGCAACTGCAGAGCCACCAGACAGCACCAAGGTGTGTGTGTGTGTGTGTGTGTGTGTGTGTGTGTGTGTGTGTGTGTGTGTGTGTGTGTGTGTGTGTGTGTGTGTGTGTGTGTGTGTGTGTGTGTGTGTGTGTGTGTGTGTGTGTGTGTGTGTGTGTGTGTGTGTGTGTGTGTGTGTGTGTGTGTGTGTAAAACGGGCTGCAGGGTGTGTGTGAAAAACGGGCTGCAGGGTGTGTGTTGTGTGTGTGTGTGTGTGAAAAACGGGCTGCAGGGGGTGTGTGTGTGTGTGTGTGTGTGTATATATGTGTGGTGTGTGTGTGTGTGTGTATATATGTATATATATGTGTGTGTATGTATGTGTGGTGTATATATATATATATATATATATATAATGTGTATGTGTGGTGTATATATATGTGTGGTGTGTGTGTGTGTGATGTGTGCGTGTGAATATATTTATCAAAGTTGCACAATGTTAATAAATAATTTATTCTCACATGTCTTTTTTTTTTTCATTTTTAAATATTATATAATGTACACACACACACACACACACACACACAAACACTGACAGCTACCAAGTGACAAACACACACACACACACACACTGACAGCTACCAAGTGACAAACACACACAGTGATACCCGCCTACCAAGCGCGCTTGCTGTCTCCTCTGCCAGGCAGCGCTGATTACAGATGCAGGGGCTTTGAACATCTGTTCAGCCCGGCTCAGCGACGCTGAGAGAGGGAGGCCCGGCACGCACGCTGGAGGAGCAGCACCGGGAGACTGAGAGAGAGAGTGAGGTCAGAGAGAGAGTGATGTCAGAGAGAGAGAGAGAGTGAGGTCAGAGAGAGAGAGAGTGAGGTCAGAGAGAGAGAGTGAGGTCAGAGAGAGAGAGAGAGAGGTCAGAGAGAGAGAGTGAGGTCAGAGAGAGAGAGAGAGAGAGTGAGGTCAGAGAGAGAGTGAGGTCAGAGAGAGAGAGTGAGGTCAGAGAGAGAGAGTGAGGTCAGAGAGAGAGTGAGGTCAGAGAGAGAGGGAGGTCAGAGAGAGTGTGAGGTCAGAGAGAGAGAGAGAGGTCTGAGAGAGAGAGAGTGAGAGAGAGAGTGAGGTCAGAGAGAGAGAGAGTGAGGTCAGAGAGAGAGTGAGGTCAGAGAGAGTGAGGTCAGAGAGAGAGAGTGAGGTCAGAGAGAGTGAGAGTGTGTGAGGGAGACACCAACTGCGCACTGCAACTGTTAGGTATGTATATACACCTTTGTTTTTACTTTGGGCGCCGCGTAAAAATCCTGATCGCCTTGGGGAGCCTTGAAAAAATTCTGATTGCCTTGGGGAGCCTTGAACCGAAAAAGTTTGGGAACCACTGAGGTACAGAATCTACACACAACGCACAAACACAGCACACACACACATTCACACAACACCAAACACTGCAGACTGCCTCTTCAAACCCCCCCTCCCCTCCACTCACACACCATGGCAACGATGTCCCTCCCCCTATCCCGCTACCTCACACAGTGTAGCTCCCGCGAACCGCACAGCACGCCACATCTCCTGCACCTCACACAGCTCCCTACCGCAACCGGACCGCGAGGCCCCCTACCCCGCTACACCATGCCACCAATGTCCCTCCCCCTATCCCGCTACCTCACACAGTGTAGCTCCCGCGGACCGCACAGCACGCCTCACATCTCCTGCACCTCACACATCTCCCTCCGCAACCGGACCGCGAGGCCCCCTACCCCGCTACACCATGCCACCAATGTCCCTCCCCCTATCCCGCTACCTCACACAGTGTAGCTCCCGCGAACCGCACAGCACGCCTCACATCTCCTGCACCTCACACATCTCCCTACCGCAACCGGACCGCGAGGCCCCCTACCCCACTACACCATGCCACCAATGTCCCTCCCCCTATCCCGCTACCTCACACAGTGTAGCTCCCGCGGGCCGCACAGCACGCCTCACATCTCCTGCACCTCACACATCTCCCTCCGCAACCGGACCGCGAGGCCCCCTACCCCGCTACACCATGCCACCAATGTCCCTCCCCCTATCCCGCTACCTCACACAGTGTAGCTCCCGCGGACCGCACAGCACGCCTCACATCTCCTGCACCTCACACATCTCCCTACCGCAACCGGACCGCGAGGCCCCCTACCCCGCTACACCATGCCACCAATGTCCCTCCCCCTATCCCGCTACCTCACACAGTGTAGCTCCCGCGGACCGCACAGCACGCCTCACATCTCCTGCACCTCACACATCTCCCTCCGCAACCGGACCGCGAGGCCCCCTACCCCGCTACACCATGCCACCAATGTCCCTCCCCCTATCCCGCTACCTCACACAGTGTAGCTCCCGCGAACCGCACAGCACGCCTCACATCTCCTGCACCTCACACATCTCCCTACCGCAACCGGACCGCGAGGCCCCCTACCCCGCTACACCATGCCACCAATGTCCCTCCCCCTATCCCGCTACCTCACACAGTGTAGCTCCCGCGGACCGCACAGCACGCCTCACATCTCCTGCACCTCACACATCTCCCTCCGCAACCGGACCGCGAGGCCCCCTACCCCGCTACACCATGCCACCAATGTCCCTCCCCCTATCCCGCTACCTCACACAGTGTAGCTCCCGCGAACCGCACAGCACGCCTCACATCTCCTGCACCTCACACATCTCCCTACCGCAACCGGACCGCGAGGCCCCCTACCCCGCTACACCATGCCACCAATGTCCCTCCCCCTATCCCGCTACCTCACACAGTGTAGCTCCCGCGGACCGCACAGCACGCCTCACATCTCCTGCACCTCACACATCTCCCTCCGCAACCGGACTGCGAGGCCCCCTACCCCGCTACACCATGCCACCAATGTCCCTCCCCCTATCCCGCTACCTCACACAGTGTAGCTCCCGCGGACCGCACAGCACGCCTCACATCTCCTGCACCTCACACATCTCCCTACCGCAACCGGACCGCGAGGCCCCCTACCCCGCTACACCATGCCACCAATGTCCCTCCCCCTATCCCGCTACCTCACACAGTGTAGCTCCCGCGGACCGCACAGCACGCCTCACATCTCCTGCACCTCACACATCTCCCTCCGCAACCGGACCGCGAGGCCCCCTACCCCGCTACACCATGCCACCAATGTCCCTCCCCTATCCCGCTACCTCACACAGTGTAGCTCCCGCGAACCGCACAGCACGCCTCACATCTCCTGCACCTCACACATCTCCCTACCGCAACCGGACCGCGAGGCCCCCTACCCCGCTACACCATGCCACCAATGTCCCTCCCCCTATCCCGCTACCTCACACAGTGTAGCTCCCGCGGACCGCACAGCACGCCTCACATCTCCTGCACCTCACACATCTCCCTCCGCAACCGGACCGCGAGGCCCCCTACCCCGCTACACCATGCCACCAATGTCCCTCCCCCTATCCCGCTACCTCACACAGTGTAGCTCCCGCGGACCACACAGCACGCCTCACATCTCCTGCACCTCACACATCTCCCTACCGCAACCGGACCGCGAGGCCCCCTACCCCGCTACACCATGCCACCAATGTCCCTCCCCCTATCCCGCTACCTCACACAGTGTAGCTCCCGCGGACCGCACAGCACGCCTCACATCTCCTGCACCTCACACATCTCCCTCCGCAACCGGACCGCGAGGCCCCCTACCCCGCTACACCATGCCACCAATGTCCCTCCCCCTATCCCGCTACCTCACACAGTGTAGCTCCCGCGAACCGCACAGCACGCCTCACATCTCCTGCACCTCACACATCTCCCTACCGCAACCGGACCGCGAGGCCCCCTACCCCGCTACACCATGCCACCAATGTCCCTCCCCCTATCCCGCTACCTCACACAGTGTAGCTCCCGCGGACCGCACAGCACGCCTCACATCTCCTGCACCTCACACATCTCCCTCCGCAACCGGACCGCGAGGCCCCCTACCCCGCTACACCATGCCACCAATGTCCCTCCCCCTATCCCGCTACCTCACACAGTGTAGCTCCCGCGAACCGCACAGCACGCCTCATCTCCTGCACCTCACACAGCTCCCTACCGCAACCGGACCGCGAGGCCCCCTACCCCGCTACACTATGCCACCAATGTCCCTCCCCCTATCCCGCTACCTCACACAGTGTAGCTCCCGCGAACCGCACAGCACGCCTCACATCTCCTGCACCTCACACATCTCCCTACCGCAACCGGACCGCAAGGCCCCCTACCCCGCTACACCATGCCACCAATGTCCCTCCCCCTATCCCGCTACCTCACACAGTGTAGCTCCCGCGGACCGCACAGCACGCCTCACATCTCCTGCACCTCACACATCTCCCTACCGCAACCGGACCGCGAGGCCGCGGCCTACACTCACACACCATGGCAACGATGTCCCTCCCCCTATCCCGCTACCTCACACAGTGTAGCTCCCGCGAACCGCACAGCACGCCACATCTCCTGCACCTCACACAGCTCCCTACCGCAACCGGACCGCGAGGCCGCGGCCTACACTCACACACCATGGCAACGATGTCCCTCCCCCTATCCCGCTACCTCACACAGTGTAGCTCCCACGGACCGCACAGCACGCCTCATCTCCTGCACCTCACACAGCTCCCTACCGCAACCGGACCGCGAGGCCGCGGCCTACACTCACACACCATGGCAACGATGTCCCTCCCCCTATCCCGCTACCTCACACAGTGTAGCTCCCACGGACCGCACAGCACGCCTCATCTCCTGCACCTCACACAGCTCCCTACCGCAACCGGACCGCGAGGCCGCGGCCTACACTCACACACCATGCCACCAATGTTCCTCCCCCTATCCCGCTACCTCACACAGTGTATGACAACACCTACCACTGGAAATCAGATGTTCGTTGAAATAAAATATGTTTTCCTAACTATTTTACTGTCTGTATAATGTACACAACACTCACCCACACAAAACCCCCTCATACACACACACACACACACGCAAACATCCTGTCATTCTATGCCACACACTACACTCAAAAACATGCCATTTTTAACATGTGTATGACCAACAACACGCACTCACACACGTCACACACACAACATGCCTCATACACACACACACGCCATCACACACCAGCAACACACACACATGCTCTCACACACACCACACACCATGCCACCGATGTCACTCCCGCTATCCCGCTACCTCACACACTCTACCTCCCGCGGAACAACCAGCACGCCTGACATCTCCTGCACCTCACACATCTCCCTCCGCAACCGGACCGCGACGCCGCGGACTACAGTCAAACAGCATGCCACCAATGTCACTCCCGCTACCTCACACACTGTATGACAACACCTACCACTGAAACTCAGCTGTTCCTTACAATAAAATATGTTTTCCTAACAATTTCACTGTCTGTATAATTTATTCTAAAACACTTCTCACACCACCACTCACACACAACACTCACCCACACAAAACCCCCTCATACACACACACACACACACGCAAACATCCTGTCATTCTATGCCACACATAACAACAAATCACACCTCACCTTCACCCTCATAATACACACACTACACTCAAAAACATGCAATTTACAACATGTCTATGACCAACAACACGCACTCACACACGTCACACACACAACATGCGTCATACACACACACATGCCATCACACACGCCACATACACACATGCTCTCACACACACCACACACCATCACACACAACACACACACAAATACACAAACACATGCACACACACACACGCACTCAGCAACGCCACACGCCCTCAACCACGCAACACACGTACTCACACACACACACCAACCAACCTCCTCTGCTGATACAACACACAAAACAACACTTCAACATAACCTTAACTACCACACACAACACAACCACCACTAAACAAACACACACACCCAACCCACTGTTCCAATTACCTACCCTTCACCATACACACTACACTGAATACAATGCACATTTACACGTCTCACCACCCACTCCCATTGCACATCAACATCCCACCACACACAAACATTAACAACAACACAACACCTCCGCTACTAACACACCTAGCACAATAAATCACCTCTTCCTTTCAATAACATATTTTACACAAAACATTACTATTTACACATCTGTCTAATTTATTGCACACAAACACTCAACTAACCAACACTGACACACACACTCATACACCACACACTCACTATCACATCACACACTCACTCATCCACACACACACCCCACACAATCAACAATCACACACAATAATTACATACACACACTATTCTGCCACACACACAGCCAACATTAACACAAAACAAAAACACACACAACATTTCAACACCTACACAAACGCACACCAAACACAAATAAATACCCCTCACCTCACACAGTGTAGCTCCCGCGAACCGCACAGCACGCCTCACATCTCCTGCACCTCACACATCTCCCTACCGCAACCGGACCGCGAGGCCCCCTACCCCGCTACACCATGCCACCAATGTCCCTCCCCCTATCCCGCTACCTCACATGAGTGAAGATATACTTCACAAAGCACAGAGACACAACCCATCACTCAATGTTACCTTTTCACCTGACATTTTCAACGAGGTACTCATATTTTTAGAAGATACATGTCTCTCTATCAATAACAAAACACTACTTCAATTAGGTCTAGAAGCTCCCCAACGTCATCATCACGATGTACTCAATACAGACCTTATGCGAGAGAAACAATACAATATTTCCATACTACAAGAATATGTTGCCACAAGAAAACCAATGTTAATTCCACAACAACTTAACACCTATGACAACATCATGCAGCACATAAACAACGAACAAGGTGCAATCCTGTTTCTTGATGCTCCAGGTGGAACAGGCAAAACATTTCTCATAAATTTACTCCTTGCAGAAATAAGAATGCACAATCATGTTGCACTTGCACTTGCATCATCTGGCATTGCAGCCACTCTTATGGATGGAGGAAGAACTGTGCACTCAGCTCTTAAATTACCACTAAACATTGCTCATGAAGAAAACCCAACATGTAATATTACCAAGACATCTGGCCAAGCCCGTGTTCTTCAAATTTGCAAACTTATTGTTTGGGATGAGTGTACCATGGCGCATAAAAAAGCACTTCAAGCCCTTAATAGAACCTTGCAAGACTTGCGTAACAATAAACAAATAATGGGTGGTGCTGTCATTCTTTTAGCTGGTGATTTCAGACAAACACTTCCAGTCATACCACGATCCACACCAGCAGACGAACTTCATGCATGCCTTAAATCCTCTATTTTATGGCGACATGTCAAACATTTTCCATTAACAACCAATATGCGAGTCCAACTTCTCGGCCACTCAAATGAACAACTTTTTGCACACACACTTCTTCAAATAGGTGAAGGCACTTTACCTACTGACTTAACATCAGGTGAAATTGCTTTTCCCACACATTTTTGTCACATGATGACATCACTTGAAGATCTCATACATCACGTCTATCCAAATCTCTTACACAATTACACAAACCACCAGTGGCTCTGTGAAAGAGCCATCCTTGCTGCCAAAAATACTTCTGTCAATGACATCAATCATCAAATTCAAGACATTATTCCAAACACAATTACTCAATACAACTCAATCGATACAGTTGTGGATTGCGATGAAGCCGTTAACTATCCACCTGAATTCCTACACTCCCTCGAACCATCAGGGATGCCACCACATCATCTTCGCCTCAAAGTTGGAGCACCCATCATGCTACTTCGCAACCTACACACACCTAACCTTTGTAATGGAACCAGACTGTGCATAAAAACATTGATGCCCAACCTAATTGAAGCTACTATCTTAACTGGCAACGCCAAAGGCCAACATGTCTTCATCCCCCGCATTCCACTCATTCCTACAGACATGCCTTTTACTTTCAAACGGCTACAGTTCCCCATCAAACTAGCTTTTGCTATCACCATTAACAAAGCACAAGGACAATCTATAAAGTGCACTGGTATCAACTTAGAATCACCATGTTTCTCCCACGGCCAGTTATATGTTGCGTGCTCTAGAGTTGGATCCCCCCAACAATTGTACATCTTTGCTCCAACTGGAACTACCAAAAATGTCGTTTACAAACAAGCATTACAATGAACATTGACTTTCCTCAATTTCCATGAACTCTACATATTGCCATAAGAAATTACAAAAAAATGAAAGACACTCAATACACTACTGTCATCTTTTATTACTACATTATTTTACAACACACACTTTAACATTACATCAAATACACTCCTCTCAACAATGGACATTCACATCTTTCAAGAAGCATTTCCAACAATAACATTTTCAAAAATAACTACCGTAACAACTAACATACACTTCAAACATTTGCCCTCATATACATGTGCTTTCTACTACTGTTGATTTACCAACACAATTCTAACTAATATTACATAACATTGGCATCACATTACAACTTTCACATACAACATTTACACATACTTATTCACACTTCACATCCCGGGCAACGCCGGGTTTCTCAGCTAGTACTAAATAAATATCTAATTTGTAATGTGACTATAATATATATATATATTTTTTTTATTTTTATATATATAATATATATATATATATATATATATATATATATATATATATATATATATATATGTGTGTGTGTGTGTGTTTCTTGTGAGGGTAATATGTTATATCAGCTATGGCAAACTCCAGTCCTCAAGGGCTGAACCAGTGATGGAACCACCTGTGCTGAAGCAGGGATATCCTTCAAACCTGACCAGTTGGTGGCCCTTAAGGACTGGAGTTGGCCTCTCCTGCATTATACTCTTTCAACAGCACTGCCAATAATATTCCATGCATCTCTCTGGACTATACGGAGGCTGTGTAAAATACGTAATGTCACTCTCCCATCATTTCCGCTATACTGTATGTTCAGCTTTAAAATGAAATGATTAAATACTGTAAATAGGTTTTTCCCTATAATATAAATATAGATTCAAATTGTGCATGTGTGATTCTTTTACTCATCCATTTTAATATACATATTGTAATAAAGAAACTGGGTATTGTGGAGGCTGAGAGGACTATTAAATAAACAATCTAAATGCTGAAGTACAAGTCAGTTCATACACAGAGATTTTCACCTCTAAATGTTTTGTAGGTGAGAGAAGCACATGGCTAATTTACTGAGTGATGGCTAGTGACACCATGATAAATGATGGTGTCCAAGGTTGCTTGTATGTGCAATGCAGTATTTTAGTCCACTCAATTAAGTCTAGTCAGACAAGCTAAGCCATACAACGCAGTCCCTTTCAGTCTGGAGGGCTGATGATTCTGTAAACTCCCAAGCTGACTTGCATGGGAGTTTTTCGCCCGACCGCGGTGCGATCGGCGGATTTGGAGTTTAAAGAATCAGCTCTAAAATCCAGGCCGACTCGGGGAAATTGGCGGGGCTGAGCGCAGAGGTAGTTTGCGGGGCCTCTTCCGTCACCCAGAGCCGGCATCTCCTCCTGCTGCCTACCTTCGCGTCATGTATGTCGCGTTGCCAGGGCGCCATGGCATCATGTGACATTGCGTCATCAACGTCACATGGTAACAGGAGGAGATGCCGGCACTTACAGCGGCCCCGCACTCTCCCCAGCCCCGGCAATCACAGTTTAAATTATGTGGTAGTTAATTTAACCACCGCAACATTAAACTGTGATTACTGAAATTGGGCAGGAGAAGAGTGCGGGCATCTGTAAGCGCGGGGCAAGGTGTGGTCATATTGATGGCACCACCGTCAAGCCAGCGCTGCTAAAATCATTCTCATGACATCCTATTTAAAAACAGCCATCATTACTATTACTATCAAAAGAAGCTCCTACAGCCACAATCTAACATGTTGACTAATAATGATAAAGTGTAACGAGAAGGAGTGGCTCAGCGAGTAAAGATACTGACTGTAAGCAATGACACTGAGTTTCAATCAGGAGCCTGGTTCAATTCCTGGTGTAAGCTCCTTGTGACCTTGGGCAAGTCACTTTATCTCCCTGTGCCTCAGGCATCAACAACATAGATTGTAAACTCATCTGTGCAGGGACTGTGTCTGTAACATTCCTATGCACTGCGTAAATGCACTATACGGTAATTGTGGCCCGCTTTGAGTCGTATTGGGATAAAGGAAGAAGTAGTTGTTGTTGTTATTATTGTTATTAACTCATAGATAATACAGGCATGAAAAAATACTCCCATTTTATCCTACACAGAGTCCATCCTCTTCAGTAGAAATGTGTTGTGAAACATTCGCAGCAAATATGAACTTTTTCGCCAGGCATTAAGGAAAAGTTGCCGTCCAATTTAGCGATTTTTGTCAAATTCTCCAAAATTGCTACATTTATTCAATGCAGAGATTATATGTAGCGTGTACACATCTGCAGCCTTGTAGTACAAAAGTAAATGACACAGAAATGCAGGATTTGTCAACACCATCATCTTCTGCAGGTTGGAAGAGGTTGTTCAGAAGAAAAATAGATTCTGTTGACAAGACTAGAAGTGACTTCCAGGGAGTAGCCATCCATGGCAAACTAAGCACACCTGCCTTAACCCCTGGGTGTGCAAGGTCACCCGCAGAACTCCTCTACCTGTGAGGGAAGGGCCAGAGTCCCTTAAATAAGAGTGAGCAAGTGCAGCAAATATTATCACCTCAAAACATCTGTACCCATTTTGGCTGCTCATCGAGGGGGTATACCAATTGTTGACCAACCAATGACATCTGATGGTGAACCTGTGTGGACTACTGAGGCCACAGCTCTGATCAGCAGTCACAACAATACTGGCATCAGCCAATTCCTCCCACTTATACTTCCACTAGATCGGAACGTGCACTCACATGCAGGTTTAAGTGAGGCGGGTGGTCGATGCTATGCTCAACTGCTTTTGAAATCATCATCATTAGCGTATTGAGGTCCAAGATGTCTAAGCCACAGATGTACAGTAGCCAGAATCCAGAGCAGTGGCTGAAAAAGTAAAGAGCCATGGCTCTGAAGATAGCAGTGGGGGATCCATGGATCCAGATCAGACACCCCACAGCGATAATCCTCCGATGCCGGTCAGATGCAGTCGCTTGACCCGGTACCGGTGGATACATTTATACGAATAACCTCTGGACAAATGCAGACGAAGTGTGAGCGAATTTGAGATTCAATGACATCGCAAAACAAAGAAACACAATAATATAATCACTGCGTATTTAAAGATATTCTGCCATGTGTTCAGTCTACATTAGATTCAGCTCCCTCGCTGAACAGCTGCTATATCCTTTAAATCATCTGTAACCATCATTGAAGGTGGTATTTGCCACAGCATGAACACAACCATTGTTTTATTGTGTTCAGCACACCAAACAAACTCTGCCATTTACTCTTCCTAATGGCTCCTTCACATAGGTCTGTTCCAAGTCAAACAGGCTGACAGATTGATATTTCCAGGGTGACCTATCTCAAATAGTAGAATTACACAATTCCTGTTCATCCGATCAGGACTTTCTGTTTTTCTTTGTGCGTTCTGTAAGTTTTTAATGTCAACTTTTCAAAAGGGCGTTCTTGATCATTCTTAGACTTGTAAAAAATATATTGGACATTTCAGGGACAATCTATTATTGCCGTTAAAACTAAAAGCCCAGAGGTGGAAAGGTATCCTTCTGTATGCAGAATCCTAGAGGAAATTTACATGTCATATTTGTAACTTCACTGCAAAAGCATTTGGCTTTAAGGAAAGAAAAGTTACGCCTATTGTGTGAATCTGTTTATTATCTCGCAAATCTCAATGACTTTTTCACATGAAAATAGGAAGAACAATGTTAAGAACAAATCTGTTTCCTCCCCAACCGCAGACAAAAATAGATTTACAGTGATAACTAGTTGAAAGCTCAGTATGCATTTTCAGAAAGGTACAATTCCTCTTTCAGTGAAAGGTATTTTGCAAACGAGGAAGGACCTCTTTCTTCTTCTGTCACTTTTCACAATCAAGGTACAGTACAGTTGTAAATTTAGACAGATTTGTTATTCAATTTATACAATATATCAAGTAGATTGCATTATGTCAACGCAGAGGGTAAATAATTGACTATCATTGCCTGCAGCACAAAACATAAACTTTTTTTTTTGTACTCTGATAATGTGCATGTGACTCAAATATTTGTAGTCAAAGTTCAAACTTTGTCCATGAACACTAATGACAAATGAGAGAGAGAGACACAAAAGTATATATGATGCAATCACATGCACTTATTGTGTCATTGAGGCTCAAGGGTGTATCCTATAGAGCTAGATTGTTAGACCATTGCCAAAGTAATAACCTTTGTAGAGCTACATTCTCCAGGGCAGTGATTTTCAACCAGTGTTCCGTGGGCATCCCTCAAGAGTTTCGCTACTGACAGGGGGTAGAGCAGGGACAACTGTCCCAGTGGCTCCCCACGCAGCAGTAGCACAACAATCACAGAAATCCTCTCCCTCCTCCTGTCAGCACTAGAAGTTGAGTCTTAACTTCCACCCAACTGGAGGAGGGAACTGTGGAGTCCCCGGAACCAGCGCAACACCGGAGAAGCACTTTGACCACCTCACCCCAAGGTAAGAGTATTGGGGGAGAGGGTGTGTGTGAGAGTTTGTGACGAGAAGAGAGAGCTAGTGAGGCGATGAGTGAGTTAGGGGAAGAGAGTGAGAGAGGGAGGAGTATGATGGGGAAGAGAGAGAGAGGGGGGAGTGTGATGGGGAAGAGAGAGACAGGAGGTGTGTGATGGGGAAGAGAGAGGAGTGTGATGGGGAAGAAAGAGTGGGGGGAGTGTGATGGGGAAGAAAGAGAGGGGGGAATATGATGGGGAAGAGAGAGTGGAGGAGTGTGATGGGGAAGAGAGAGAGAGGGGTGTGTGATGAGGAAGAGAGAGGGGGGAAGTTACAGGGAAAAGAGATAGGGGGACTGTAATGTGGAAGAGAGAGAGAGGGAGTGTTATGTGGAAGAGAGAGGGGGGAGTGTAAGAGGGGAATAGGGATGTGGGGGCTCTCACATTTCCCCAGAATTTAACAATATAATTCTAGGGTTCCTTAACCAAAAAAAGATGGAAAACCACAGTCCTAGGGAAAAGAGTTACAAGGTGATCGGTTGTAGCCAAATCCCCAACACCGCAGAATGGTAACTTTTTCTTGGAGTTCTCAAACAGCAGCTGCTGCTTTAAATGTTAATAATATATAACACATAGATATCAGCTTTATAGGTTCACATTTTAGTTACTGCTAAACTAAGGTGTAATTAACGGCGGGAAGGCCCAGGTAGGAGCAGTAGTTAAAGGAACATGTCACATACACATTAATTATAAATGTGGTTCAAATTACTCTGGTTTTCACAGTACCTGTGATTATTTATTTTTTATAGGCCATATCATAACAACTTATTATAATCTATTCAAATTATCTTATTGAGGTTTACATTTGGTCCATAAAAACGAAATAATACAAGAACATTAAAACATGGGGAATTCATGCTTCACTTGTGGAATGGAAAGCTTAAAAATCTAATTACACAAAAAATAACAGTCACTTAATCATGTTAATTTCTTTGTGGTTCAAAGAAACATGTTCTTTTTGATGATAAAAGAAGTAATATTAGTTTTGTGATATCCTAGACAAAAAAAATTGTTTTGTGGGCACTGCCAAAATTAACAATTCCAATAGGGCAACATTTGTCAATGTAAATGTCAATGGTTGATGTGGGCACACAATGAAGGTGATTGTACACATCTTTACATCTCATCTCGCCATATAATTATGTTCATGCCCATTAAATAAGAAAACCCATTTTTCTGTCCCACAATATATGTCTACAGTGTGTAAAAGGCTTATTTAGTAGGAACTGCTTTGAAAGGGATTTCATTGATTCAAGGTTTGTGTTTGAAAGATTGGTTTCAGAGTTGTAATCAGATGTTTTTTATGCAGGCTTGCAAACCTTTTAATGAACCAACCCGAGAGTTATTCATAGGTTAAATTATAGTGTATAGAGATTTGGAAACCTCACAAGTCTCTTCTTCAAATGGAGTTATAACAATGGGATCCCAGTATTGTTTTCCAGCTGTCAGAGATTACTGCAAGTTCGGAATAGATACACTTTACTGGAACAATATACGTATACCAATAACCTATGCAGATGTCCCAATTACATCAGGTTATCATGTCATGTTCACATAAATTCACAAAGTGCACCATGTTCTTACCCTATTTTACCTTTTACTTTTCAAAGAGATTAAGACTTGTTTAGTTGTTTCCAAAAACACATATATGTATGTGCTTCATATACTGTATGTATGTCACATCATGCGAAGCAAGTCGCTTGAGAAGGACGTCATGCTTGGAATGATCGGTGGCAAAAGAGGAAGAGGTTGCCCAAGAACACGCTGGCTAGATACCATCAAGAAAGATACTGGACTGAGCATAGCAGAATTGAAAGAAGCCGTGAGAGATCGGAAAACATGGAGAAGACTGATCCAAAGAGTGGCCGAGAGTCGTACTCGACTGAACGAATAAGATGATGATGATGATGATGATGATGTATGTGCTTCATTGATTAAAAAGGTCAGCTGCTCTTACTCCAATGGCAAAAATAAGCAAATTCAACAGAGCTACTGTAAAATATACAAGGCATTTCCAAATGGCATTACTTAGCCAGTATAGCAAGAGGGTAGCCAAGCACACCAAACAAGTAATGCAAAACAATCTAGTGCAATAAACTCATTTTAATGACTGAACACAGTCATAGAGCATCCAACGTTTCGGTGACTAGCACCTTCATCGGGAATGAAGTGCTAGTCGCCGAAACGTTGGATGTTCTATCACTGTGTTCAGTCATTAAAATGAGTTTATTGCATTAGATTTTTTTTGCATTACTTGTTTGGTGTGCTTGGCTTCTCTCTTGCTATATACTGTATGTTGTTACCCTGACTAGGTCTTTGTTGCCTGCTGCACCCATTTGTTCTTTTCTATTTACCCTTGCCCTCATTTAGTTGGGGCATCCCTAGTTGCATATATCCTGATTGCTGCTATTTAGTTCTACATGACTTAACCAGTAACACGTGGCAAAGGGTGACATGCAGATAAAGTAGAAGGTTCTCAAGGGGATACCAGATTTGAAATGAAATACTACAACACAGTTACAATTACTGTATAGACAAAAGTAATAGGCAGCACTCACACAAAGTAGATAAATATACACAAAGCGGGGTGCCACAGACTAGAGAGGGCCCAATCCCTCTCAAACACAATAAAGTACTGAAGAAAATCCAGCACACCCTAATAATAGATACAAAGTCACTGGTATATAACCAATTTGAAAATTTAATCAGTGCACAAATAAGTTGAACAACTGACAACGGCACACTAGGAGAACAGATAACATATAGGTAGGGCCATACGTGGGATGTACAGGAGGATAAGGGATAAAGGAAAAGTAGGATGGGACAACGAAGGGAAGGTGAGGTGAATGGTGGAAGGGGAACAAAGAAAACAAAAAAAGTGGGTCACAACGGGGGAGTATAGGGGGGCAACGTTTCGGGACTTGTCCCTTCGTCAGGCCCGTTCCCCTCAGTCCCAAGGGGACAAGAGGGTACTTCCCTAACCCCAGAACCCACAACAACAGAACTGACCCTAAGTAAAAACAATAGAAGACCCTCCACAAATTCTAAGTAATATTTTAATTAAATACACATACAATATCCCTAAACTAATTGACAAAATAAATCCACAGTTTAACTTTTGTATAGATATATTCAGGGACAGACTTCATGCAATCAGCTACAATGTATTAGTGAACTAGCAGTTGTTGCATTCATAGTAAGCAAACACCTATTAACGCAGTACATTTCCTAAACAATAAAGTGCATATGTCCTCTTAAAGCTGCAGTTCAGGCAATATCCTGCATGTGTGTTTTTTTTTTAATAAATCAGTTCTGTAGTAAGAAAAAATACTTTTAGCATTTTCTGTTTTAAAAAAACAACTTTGAAAGACCAATTTTCTTGTATTCTATTTTAACAAGCATGCTTGTTCCTATAGCAACCATTTACATTCCCCATATTTAAAGATGTCGCCAAACTTTGCCGATCAATAGATGGAGAACGAATTGACCGGCAGCTGTGCAGTTTTTTTTTAAGGTAAGTAGAGATTGCCCAGATGAAACTATTGAAGTTAAAAAAAAAACTAAAAAAAAAAAAAAAAACGGGAGCCTGAACTGCAGCTTTAATTACATAATATAGTTAGCTCTGTTTAATGGACTGCAGTTGGAAAAGAGGTCTTTAGGGGGGGAAGTGTGTGTGTGTGTGTATATGTATGTATATATATATATAGATATATATATATATATATATATATATATATATATATATATATGTATATATGTGTGTGTATGTGTGTAGGCAGGTCACCTGATGGCTACTATTCTGCCCTTGGGCTGGCAGTAAACCCTGGTACAATCAGGTTGCCAGTAGTTAATATCGGGTTTTCCCCCTCTGAAGAGCTGCATTTGAGTGACAGCGGGAAGCGGTGACATTAGGCCTGGGCATGACCAATCATGAGCCAGACCTGGTGCCCTCCTCCTGGCTGTACTTAAAGGCAGTACCGCCCTAAATTTAGTAGTGTCCTTCCCACTCCGAGAAAGGCAGGTCACACAACTGGGAGCCTGAGATTGAGGCCTTCCCTTGTGCTCTTCCCTCTGGGGGAGAGTGAGTGTGGACATACCTCTGCCTCTGCTAGGGAGGTGGGGAAGAGCTAGGATGGCTGCGGGTGCCCTTGGCCTGTAGTGACAGTCCAGGGACCATCCTTCAGTGAGAGCTGAGAGTACTGCATTGGGCAGAAGCCTGCCGTGTAACTGTGCTGTACAGAAGACAATAAACCGTTCCTGTTTTTATATACCTCCTGCCTGTGACCTTACTGGGGGGAGAGGTAATAAGTTCTACAATGGGAGATAACCTTCAGCTCCTGGAACCTACGGCAGATGGAGTCACTGCACTGCTAAAGAGATATGTTGGGTATGAACCCCAGAAGCCTAGTCCTGTGTCCCAACTACCATTGGCGGATGACTAAGCCCTCCTGTTATCAGCAGGTATATGCACCATACACCATAGTAATGCACCATACACCATAGTAATGTACCAATCTCCCACCGGGTGGGGGAAACACCTTTACATATATACAATATATATTTATATATATAGTGTATGTGTGAATATATTCATATGTGTTTGAGTGTGTGTATATATGTATATATATCTATATATATATTGATAAGAAATTTTAGACAGCGCCTGTGTCAGTGACCACCCGACTTGCAGTACCACTAAAGCCAGATGACCAAGATACAACTCTACTTAGCACAAATGCCTGTAACCAATATCATACCATACAATGTAAATTAATGGTGATGACTACGAAGGTGGATAATGTGACAGGTGAGTGTAATATAACACAATAAATTAATTAAATGCTACTAATAAAAACACTAATCTAAAAATATATATTGATATATAAGTTCAATATTCTTAGCAACTATATATCTCAAAAAAACATCACCTATATTGGTAGTAAAATAGCTTCATACACCCAACTGATGTATTATAAATACGGTTTATCCTTTACTGTAAGTCATTTCATTCATTAGTAATCTCATAATTGATTTTCATTCAAATTTTTCCAATTTTTGAATGGATTTAGTTCACATTAACACTTTTTTTATTTAAATTTAATTAATAAATACATTATAAATTTTTGTCTCTATTTCCCTACGGGATGTCTTATTTTATTTTATTTCTTCATACACCTTAATAATATTATATTTGTATTGTGTAATTAATTATATCAAGCTTCCATATTTATTTTTAATTTCATTTATTATAAACATACAATTACTAAGGTATTGTTTATTTATCATTATATTCATATTAGAATAGATTATTTTTCTCGACTTCTGCATAGTTACACTATTAGAAAGTTTTATAGATAGATATGTTTGTATGTGTTCATATGTATACATATATGTATTAATATATGTGTGTGTATGTAACATGAATATATACACTTTATAGGTATACCACATTTACATTGATTATCATTAGATAGATTGTTATTTGATTGTACAGTATTTGCTTTTGATTTTTGGGTGTTTATATTCTTACCATTATAATTAGTATGTCATTTATTGTTTACTCCTGCTTTTTTTAGATGAATTTATGTTATGGTTTTCTTCATTTTTTATTTTTTTCTCATTATTTGGAAACATATATGTTGTCATTGTATTTGAATTCTATCAGTTTAGATCATTTAGCACCGATGACCTGAATTAACCATTATACTTGCATTTATTCAAATGGACTGAGGCACTATAAATAGTAAGCAATTACAAGTGCAGTCCATCCCCTGAGGAAATCCACCGAACCGAAAGAAACGCGTAGGGTCACGTGGTTATTGTACTACGGTGGTGGAACAGTTCAGACGCCAGGAGCCAGACTGCAGAGAGGAAGTTTCTCAAGACTCCCTCAAGACTATCCATGATGAATGGGAACTACAGGCTGCTCATTCGGGTTGCCGGAGAGACACTGAGACGGTGACACCAACACCAGTGAAGCCTCAATATACACAGCAAGACGGAACAAAATGATTGCGGTCTGATACATGCTGGCGCATGGGCTTGTCCCATACAACGCTTTTAATTCATTGGCAAAGTGTGAGTGCGCATTTGTCTTTGTTTGTGATATTAAACCTTGTTTATTGATTTTACACATGGATCTGGCGCTTTTCCTCTTTTTTCTTCTCTAATATATATATATATATATATATATATATATAATATAATCTTTCAGAAATAGTGTTGTCAGTAAAAACAATCCAAGACAGTGAAAGGACAGAAACATGAACTTTGTATAGTGCCGCGACAGCCCAGTATAATTCCTTTGTATTTTTGGTTTTCTCACCCATGAAAATAGGTTAAAATAGTATTTAGAGTATTGTATCTGACCTTGACAGGCCTTGAAATAGTCTCTTGATGCTAACTGAATGTTCTGGTCTATTGTGTGTAACAATAATGAGCACTACCTTAAAAGAACACATATATTGATTTAACTCCCCATTGCCAGCCATTCCTTGTACACTTCACAGCACAACAATAGGGTTTAACATTCTCTAACCATTTCCACATGATCACTCTGAGATACAGTAGGGTGTGAAAAATGTGAGCTATAATGTCCCGTGCAATAACACTCTAATATAAAAATCTTAAGATGTAGATATTATCAGGACACGAGAGGCTATTCATCAGAATAATCTTCAACGCCGTGTTAATTTCCAGAAGAGAAAACAATATTCGTTTCCAATTGCAGTTTTAAAATGTAGAAGGTACATTCCCTATCGGAGGATTTAGACAAATAAAATACAAGCGTTGGTTACAAAGGCTTACAGAAATAATAATGTGTCATCCTCAATACAGGTTGGACAATGATATTCCAAATAAAGGATGACTTCTAAATAATGTGTTTTTTTTGGTTAACCGCTTCTCTGTTAGAAGCAGAAAAAGGGGGTAAACTGCCAAGAAAACAAGAATGGTAACTCTCTTAGGGATAAACATTTTACATGGATGAGGAGATCAATTCCCTTAGGAACCAGACTGTATGTCTGATCTGTCCATGCTCCCGTCTTATCTACATTTTGTAAAAGGAAGATGGTTCAGTAGGGAAACCTATATTTTATTGCATAGAATAAATAACATGGCTAGGTGTACAGTGATGCTGTTTGGGTATCTATCTCTTTCAAAAGGAGGCAACTAGTTTACCTGCTCAAAAAATAAGATTAGGCAACCATTGCTTTCAGAGAAATGTCTTACACATAACTATCCCGAAGCTTTAATAACCTGCACAGCCTCAAACTGTACGTATTATCTCACATTTATTAAAACGAAGTTCAGAAAGCGGAACTTCTGGTCGCTGATCCAAAGTCTGGAGCTTTATTTTGGAAGTGGCTGCACAAACCAAGGTAAACATGAAACTGTTTGTTAGTCTGAATCTAACAGAGTTAGGGCCTCATGCAGTAAGCCCCGATACAAAATTTTCGGCAAGAATTGCGAAAAGGCTTTTTTTGGGCGATTTGCCCTCGCTGTATTCAGTAAGGGCCGAATCCTTCCGATCCCTGCCGAAGCACTGCGAAAGCAAAGCTGCCGATGAGCCTGTGCCGATACAGCCTGGCTCCCGATAAGGCCTTTTCTGCCGATAGATGTTTGCAGCTGAGAGAGACAAGCCGCTCTCTCAGCGCAAACATCTGCAACAAATAAAGTATTTAAAAACAACTTTTACTGATAGTGGACATGTGCAGGGGGTCTTCGGAGCTGAAGCGCGTTGGTTTCAGCTCCGGGGACCCCCTGCTCCCCGAGATACAGGCCCCTTTATGAGGTGCCGGTATCCCTCTGCGTTTAAAGGTCCCGATCACGTGACCGCGACCTGTAAACAAAGCAGAGGGATACCGGCACCCCAAAAGGGGCCTGTATCTCGGGGAGCACGGGGTCCCCGGAGCTGAAACCAACGCGGTTCTGCTCCGGAGACCCTCTGCATATCTACACTATCAGTAAAAAACACACATCAATAAAGACTCGTTCCTTACCTTGGCGGCTATGTGCTACGGTAATGAAGTAGCATGAATGTATTTTTAATAATACTGTACAGTGAGCAGGGGGTTCCCTGAGCTGAACCGCATTGCTTTGTGGAGCAGGGACCCCCTGCTTCCCGAGTTACAGGCCCCGGTATGTGTCATCGGGTGGCAGTGTCGCCGCCATGTTTATAGCGGTCCCGCAACAAATATGGCGTCCACACTGTAACCGATGGCCCAAACCGGGGCCTGTAACTCGGGAAGCAGGGGGTCTCTGAGCCACAAATAAGTGCGCTTCAGCTCAGGGGGCCTCCTGCTCCCGCACAATATTATTAAAATACATTAATGCTGCTTCATTACCACAGCGGATAGCCGCTAAGGCAATGAAGGGGTTAACACATAGTAGCATGTTTATTGGGGACAAATGCCCCCAATAAACATAGCAGCAATGCACAACATACAATACAGTAATGGGCAACAGTACTATTATCCACAAAAGGATAATAGTGCAGTTGTCCATTTACAATACATACACACCAATAAAGACATTAAATACATGTAGCACTCACCCATGTATGGCTGCCACGATGAAGGCCATCCTCATCTTCATCCTGCCTATGCCCCATCCGCTTCTGCAAAACAGACACAAGAATTAAAACATTCTATGTAATGTCCCCTAACCCCTTAATCACCATAACGGTTATTAACCGCTACAGTCATTAAGGGGTTAACCCACCATCACCCACATACCCTCTCCCACTAACCCCCCCAACCCTGAGGCCCAACCACCCTCACCCACTATCCACAGGGGAGTACTACCAAATACCCTTGGGGCCTATACCCCCTCCCCCAGCACATACAGTACAATAATGAGCCAAATAAATATTATCCACATAGGTATAATACATTATTTGGCCATTATTAAACACATTCAATACGGTAATAAAGTGATTTAAATTGTACTAACCTCATCAATAAGAAGTCTCCATCGCCAGCATAATCCTTGGTGTCCGTTGCCAAAATAATAAATAGCCAAAACATTTGAATACCAGTAACATAACACTGAACCCCTTAATCACCTTATCGGGTACTAACCTGAAAGGTAATTAAGGGGTGAAGCCATCCTGCAATGCCAACAACACTTATGCATAACATCCTCAATGATTTAAAAACCAATTGCCTAACCAAATCACATTTAATCATTCAATCTGAAGGCTCACATGCCTCTTAAAACATTGCATTTACAGTGTATACATGTAGCATAACATGTAAACTACATGTACACGCTGCAAATCAATGTTAACAATACAATAATCCCACTCAAATCGCCATACATCACAAGAAGTATATTATTTTATCCAATTAACTCACCATCAATGAATTAACACACATCAATTACATCCCTAAACAATTAAAATACCATCCATACCAATTACACAATGAACTAAAGCTATCGTAACAGAGAACCACTTCAAAACATAGAAAAAAGTACACCAACAATTACAATATACTAAAGCAAGGCTTTCCATAACCTACTGTACGGCCTAGAAGCCCAAAACTTACATCTCTCTAATAATAAAATACATTTACCACACATCTATGCATAGCCACAATGATTAACAATACAGAATATCAAGCTTTAACAACAGTATCATTTATTACCCTGTATATATATATGTAGACATACATACATACATACATACAGTGGCAACAAATGATATGCATTTTAAAAAATGAACACATGAAAAAGCAACAAAAAACACAGTTACATTCAATACATTTCTTTCTTAAATTTACCATTACTTGCCCCCACCGACTCCCGTTGATCAGCTTACTCACGAACAAATCCACGACACCATCCACGACACCATCCACGACACAATCCACGACACAATCCAGGAACAGGAAACCATGAAATAAAAAAACATTACAAATTAAACATTAAAATAATACAACATGACAATCAAGGGTTGTTCTAGTTTTAATCCATGTGAATCTGTATTAAAATACCTTGTTCCGGGGTCTTCTTGGCGTCCGGTGCCACGCCCAGGTCTTCAATCTTCAGGAAGAAGTCCTTCCTCCTCGGCGTCTGTCTTCAAAATGAGACGCCATAGGCTTTTAAAGGCCTATGACGTCACATTTGTCGTCATATGGTTCCCACGGCCCTGATTGGGCCGTGAAAACCATGTGTTTTGGCTGATGTAAAAAAAATTGATGACGTCACTTAAAGGCAATGAAAGCACAGCCAATCAGAATGGCTTTGCTGCAATTGCCTTTAAGAAAACGACATGAAAAGACACATGGCCGGACTCACATGGTACGGCAGCCAATCAGAGTAGGGATGGAGTTCCCACGCTCTGATTGGCTGCCGTACCATGTGAGTCCGGCCATGTGTCTTTTCATGACGTTTTCTTAAAGGCAATTGCAGCAAAGCCATTCTGATTGGCTGTGCTGTCATTGCCTTTAAGTGACGTCATCAATTTTTTTTACATCGGCCAAAACACATGGTTTTCACGGCCCAATCAGGGCCGTGGGAACCATATGACGACAAATGTGACGTCATAGGCCTTTAAAAGCCTATGGCGTCTCATTTTGAAGACAGACGCCGAGGAGGACGGACCTCCTCCTGAAGATTGAAGACCTGGGCGTGGCACCGGACGGCAAGAAGACCCCGGAACAAGGTATTTTAATACAGATTCACATGGATTAAAACTAGAACAACCCTTGATTGTCATGTTGTATTATTTTAATGTTTAATTTGTAATGTTTTTTTATTTCATGGTTTCCTGTTCCTGGATTGTGTCGTGGATTGTGTCGTGGATGGTGTCGTGGATGGTGTCGTGGATTGGTTCGTGAGTAAGCTGATCAACGGGAGTCGGTGGGAGCAAGTAATGGTAAGTTTAAGAAAGAAATGTATTGAATGTAACTGTGTTTTTGGTTGCTTTTTCATGTGTTCATTTTTTAAAATGCATATCATTTGTTGCCACTGTATGTATGTATGTATGTATGTCTACATATATATATACAGGGTAATAAATGATACTGTTGTTAAAGCTTGATATTCTGTATTGTTAATCATTGTGGCTATGCATAGATGTGTGGTAAATGTATTTTATTATTAGAGAGATGTAAGTTTTGGGCTTCTAGGCCGTACAGTAGGTTATGGAAAGCCTTGCTTTAGTATATTGTAATTGTTGGTGTACTTTTTTCTATGTTTTGAAGTGGTTCTCTGTTACGATAGCTTTAGTTCATTGTGTAATTGGTATGGATGGTATTTTAATTGTTTAGGGATGTAATTGATGTGTGTTAATTCATTGATGGTGAGTTAATTGGATAAAATAATATACTTCTTGTGATGTATGGCGATTTGAGTGGGATTATTGTATTGTTAACATTGATTTGCAGCGTGTACATGTAGTTTACATGTTATGCTACATGTATACACTGTAAATGCAATGTTTTAAGAGGCATGTGAGCCTTCAGATTGAATGATTAAATGTGATTTGGTTAGGCAATTGGTTTTTAAATCATTGAGGATGTTATGCATAAGTGTTGTTGGCATTGCAGGATGGCTTCACCCCTTAATTACCTTTCAGGTTAGTACCCGATAAGGTGATTAAGGGGTTCAGTGTTATGTTACTGGTATTCAAATGTTTTGGCTATTTATTATTTTGGCAACGGACACCAAGGATTATGCTGGCGATGGAGACTTCTTATTGATGAGGTTAGTACAATTTAAATCACTTTATTACCGTATTGAATGTGTTTAATAATGGCCAAATAATGTATTATACCTATGTGGATAATATTTATTTGGCTCATTATTGTACTGTATGTGCTGGGGGAGGGGGTATAGGCCCCAAGGGTATTTGGTAGTACTCCCCTGTGGATAGTGGGTGAGGGTGGTTGGGCCTCAGGGTTGGGGGGGTTAGTGGGAGAGGGTATGTGGGTGATGGTGGGTTAACCCCTTAATGACTGTAGCGGTTAATAACAGTTATGGTGATTAAGGGGTTAGGGGACATTACATAGAATGTTTTAATTCTTGTGTCTGTTTTGCAGAAGCGGATGGGGCATGGGCAGGATGAAGATGAGGATGGCCTTCATCGTGGCAGCCATACATGGGTGAGTGCTACATGTATTTAATGTCTTTATTGGTGTGTATGTATTGTAAATGGACAACTGCACTATTATCCTTTTGTGGATAATAGTCATTGTGCACATTACTATACAGTATGTTAGGGGGGTATAGGTGTTGTTGGGTTTATATATATATATATATATATATATATATATATTTTTTTTTTTTATATATATATATATATATATTTCTTTAATTATTTATTTATGTAGTTATTGTGGGGCTGGGGTGTGTATTTTTTTTAATATTGTGGCTAGTGGGGGTGGGTGAAAGGGGTATTAGCCCCAACGGTGGTAGTTTAGGGCTTGCGGGTGGGTAGCGGGAGGCCTTAACCCCTTCAGGACCGTAGCGGTATTAACTGCTACGGTCGTGAAGGGGTTAAGTGCCCCCGCAACCCCCCCGCAAGTCCTAAACTCACACCCAGGGCCAAATACCCCCCTCACCCATCCCCGCTACCCACAATAACGCTGGCACGGTGGGTTAACCCCTTCATTGCCTTAGCGGTTAGCCGCTGAGGTAATGAAGTGGCTTTTAAATGCCTTTTTCCTGCCTCGGATGCATGCCGGGGGGCTCCGGTGCGGGTATAAGCTCCGGAGACCCCCGGCATCAATCACAGGCAGGAAAAAGGGCTGATTTTTTCTAAGTGTCGCCCTTGCCGATGCTTCTCCTTCAGCAAGTTGCCAACTTTAGTTGGCGGGCTGGATTGGCCATAAAATCTCCAATCTGGCCTGCCGATCAGCACCGAAAAGCTGATCGGGGCTTACTGAATTCAGGCGGGTTAAAAAAGTCCCGATAAGTGGCTTATCGGCAGCCGGGTGGCGAAAATTTTTTTTCGGAAGAAAAGTTGCCGATAATTCCCACTTATCGGGGCTTACTGAATCTGGAAGGGAAAAAATGCCCATAAACGCCTTATCGGGGCTTACTGCATGAGGCCCTTAGTCACTGAAACTCAGTATCTCCGGCCTCCTTATATCACAGGCAGATCTACTTAATGGGCAATTTAGCTCCATTTCTAAGAGAAGCCACTGCAGTTTGTACAATCTTACAGAAGCCTGGCTTTGTGCCCAGTAAGTAGCATCCATATGTCCATATTCAAACAGACTTCCAGACTTCCAGACTTCCAGACTTCAGGCAGTATCTCCTTGTGTGTTGGATTGCATCCTAAATCACATTTTAAAACATCCCTTTGCAAATTGCAGATCCTCACGAGCTTGAAGCCAGAAGCATTTGTGAATATTTCAAACAGCTATTTGAGTAAAATGAAAATAACCAACAAAGGAGCCTAACCAACTTCATGTCCCAACATGGAATGGTAAAATTGCACCTAGAATTATGTTAAAGCAGCTGTCCAAGCTGCCGCCCCCCCCCCCCACTTTAATATGCGCATCAATACAATCCACACAATGATAAGTAATTAGCTAAGTTGCCAATTGATCCATTAACCTGTGATCGATTGGCGAAGATTCGGCTCGGGGGTTCACTAAATGGCTGTCAGTGCAGCAGAAGAGTACTCAAGATGCAAAGTTCTGTGGGGAAGATCATGTGACCAGGCAGTCACTATTTACAATTGGTGCACTGCTAGAGAGGGGGCAGGACTCAAAAAGGGGTGTGCCAGAGCCTGCTTCAGAAGAGGAAGGGGATGTGACTTTGTAAATGGTTACTAAAGAAACAAAAAAAGCGTGTTATATTATAATATAATAAAAATGTCATTCAGAGTGGCTTAAAAAAAGTATTTTCTCATATTACAGAACTGATTTATTAAAAAAAACACACATGTAGGATATTGCTTGGTCTGCAGCTTTAAGTAACTACAAAAATGAACCTCTTTGTTCTAACAATTCCTCTGACTTGCAGATGCCTAATTGATTATTATTGATTGACTATAGTTGTCGCCTGTCTCATGTAGTTTTTGTTTTTCTTGTTGGATTCTAGCCATGTTTTTCCCAGCACACCATGCATACAGTAGATGTACATCACCTAATCTGAGATGTGTTCAATAAAGGTGGCAAACATCTTTAAAGAGCAGAAATACACCATCATTGTCTTCTGTATAGCCTGGCCCAGGGGTGGGAAACTCCAGTCCTCAAGGGCCACCAACAGGTCACGTTTTCAGGATATCCCTGCTTCAGCACAGGTGGCTCAATCAATGGCTCATTTGAAGACTGCACCACCTGTGCTGAAGCAATGATAGCCTGAAAACCTGACCTCTGTTGGTGGTCCTTGAGCACTGGAGTTGCCCTTCCCTGGCTTGACCTTTAATTGTACCCCGAGCCAACATCTCCTAAATAAGCAGGTGGACAACCTTTTACTTCTGCGTAAATGTTTTTAACAAACCACTGCTAAATGTATCATGTACTGTAAGTGAAAGAAACAAGTGCAGTGCTACTTTGCAAACTGAATCTACCTTCTACCCCAAATATGAAATTCCACATTTCAGCCAAAAGTTGAATTAAACTTTAAGACCAATTCCGCCGCCATGTTCATAATAATACAGAACACGGGTTTCCTGGCGCTGTATCTGGATACTAATTGTAATGTTTGCTTTCCAACGTCATAAATGAAGACAATAAAACGGTGTTATTCATCTTCGCAACCCCTAGGTAGGATAACACAACATCTGATGTAAAAGCAGAAATCCTGCCTGTCCCTAGAGATGGGCGGATTATTTTGCCGGATTTGGATCTTCCCCGAATCGGCTGGTTCCCTTGGTCCCCGAATATCTGCGGATCGGTCTCCAAAAGAGCGCTTCGTTTTTGCCGATTTTCTTTTTTTATGCTGACAATCCATCCGCGGATTCCGCAACCCGCTGACACATTTATTGAATCATAAGGTATACTTAGTTTTTCACACATTGCTTCTCCATTTTGGCTTTATTTTTGTTAAATAAATCATGACACGGTGTAATATGGCATGTGTTGCTGTTCATCTGAGGTTGTATTTACCTAATTTTAAGACCTGCTAAGGAACAGATGATTGTTATTATGTCCTGATATGTGAAACCATAGAATTCAAAGAGGGTGTACTTTCTTTTTCACACAACTGTATATATATATATAGTATACATATACTAATATGTTTCCAGCAGTTTAGCAAACATGGCACCAGTTTTTAAATAGTAGGCTGATAATTTAGCATAAAAAGCATGTCTTGAAAACGCCATTCGAATTTAGGCAGGAAATAGAATAGTAAAGATATTGGAAATAATGTATCAAAGATTTCTAACTTGCAACATATGTACAGTACAAGCCAAAATGTATACTCTGGTCAATGAGAGGTTGAATATTAAAATAAAATATAAAACAAAGACTATTGTTACATAATCCATCACCACTTTCTGATATTAGGTCACCTCAAGGATATTGACATTTAAAGCAAGGTTCAGTCTTTTTCCTTTCCATTAAGCACACTTAAGAAGTGGCCGTGACAGGGAACAAACTGACATGATCTATCTTTGGTGACCTAAGATATTAAACAATTTTTACTGCACTGACTTTTGTAGTGCAGTTCTCTTCAGATTTATTGTGTACAGGAGACAAGCTCAAAGAATCCACATTTTTAGCAGCCTGAAGTCTTTTCTTACTTCCTAGCATGCTTATTGCAAAATTGGATTTCTCCAGAAACACTGACAAAGGTTTGTGCAGAAAGAAAACAATGTAAAAAAAAATACATTACAGACCTTTACAGTGCTAGAGGGGTTAATAAGGGGCATAGTGCATGCAATATAAATAGAGCTGTTTTCTCAAAGGATCTCCTTTTAAATAAGACTTTAATAAGTGCTAATGTGCAAGGAATTTACAGTAAACTCAGATATTGTTTGGGAAGGTCCTTTCAGTTCATGAGCTTATAAGCAGAGATGTGCCGGCCTATCCACTATGCAGTCGTGGAATTTCTATTGTTTTTTTTTTTTTTTTTTTTTTAGCTTCCTTACAAAATGTTTTGCCAAGCCTCATACCCCTAATAATGTGGCCAAATTAGTAAGCTTTCAGTAAAATATCACCAGTCAGCAAAATGGCAGCATATAAGTTCCGCAGAACCAAAGAGCGAAACGTTGCTTAAGTATGCACAATTTCACACCAAAATAAGTAAGTGGTCGTGTGACCTGCTGAATCTGCTTCTCATTCAGTCTTGGGTGTCGGGGTGTGCAGATCCATTTCTAACTCCGTTTCGGTGGTGTGAACACAACAGAGAGGAATTGTTTGCTTGTTGTGCGTGTAGTAGTTGATCCGGAGTTTGGCAGCAGCGTCATGAGTTTACCATTGAACTTAAACGCTTTCTCAATGGCCTCATGGGTCCACCAAGATTGGTCAAGCTTAAGGGTGTGGAATACAAGGGCTGCCTCGTTTCTGGGGCTGGATTTATGAATTCCACATTTCACTTACAGAACTATAAAAAAAAATTGGTGCTTTGTCTGGACACTTTGGAGAAGTTAGAATAATAAGCTGTAAAAATGTGTTCTATATACTGTATTGCGTATAATAGGAGTCAGAACATGGAGAGATGACAGAACAAATTCAAATTCTTCCCCTTTGATTGTGAATATTTCTGCAGAAAAATCATATCTTAAATTTATTATGAAGTCAATTTTGTAATTTTTACTCATTTGTTTTCAGTTACAATGGAGTTCTTTTTTTTTTCTTAAACACGTCTTTTTTGTGTTAACAATAAAAAAAATCTATTTGGGGTAAACTCCTATTCAAGACAAAAGAAGTCAAATCAGGTGCATTAACCCATAATGGACCTTTATGATTACCCCATAGAGATAGAAATTCAGTCAGAGTGAGTGAGACTGATTAGTGGTGTGATTGAGTGTCAGTGCTGGACTGTATGAGTGTATTAAGTGTTAGCGATTGCTAGGTGAGTGTATAGTGGGAACTAGGGCAGAGGTAGGCCAAGGACTTAAAGTGAGAGGCCATTGACGTCTTACCGCTGGGCATTGTTTAGCATAGAGTACCTATTCTGTAAGAAAACAGTCTGTATGGGTAAGTTCTTGGCAAGACACACTAACCTAAAAGATCACATATTTAGGTACTATACCAAAGTGTATGACCAACACAGGAACAAGTGGGAGAGGAACACACAGGGTCGGCTTCTTTCATTCTCCTACGATTTATGCAACCACCCCAATATTTGTGTCTGTCCTCCCCCAAAGCCCCAAACAAGATACCACCACCTGAGACTTGAGGACCAACATATTCCAAATGGGCCATCGAATACAACTGTATCTACTTTAAAAGCCCAGGGAGGGGGGTGAGGGGAGGAGGGACAGGAGAAGACAATCATAATAACAACGGGTAGGAGAATGAAAGAGGCCGACCCTGTGCGTTCCACTCCCACATGTTCCTGTGTTGGTCATGTCCTAATTTAAATTAATATAGTGAAATATAATACATCTAGGCAGCATGTGGTGCTGAGAAAAGAGAAGGGTCTTATTCTCGTAGCTCCAAAGCTGTCATTGCCGAACTGGGCGTTTTGGCTGTTAAACCGGGTGCGGTTTGTCACTTTTAATAGAAGTGGTTTAGAAGAAGGGATTTGCAATAGAGAATAGAGGTTTGTTTTTTTTTATCACATTTCATTCTGCTACTTCTAAATAAGCCAAACCGCGCAGTTCAGCAATGACACCTTTGGAGCTACGAGAATAAGACCCTTCTCTTTTCTCAGCACCACATGCTGCCTTGATCCGTTTGGCTACAATTCTTTTGTTTCATTTCTTCTCCCACACACTCAATGATTCACAGCTGCTTTCTTACTTCTCTTGATTTCTGACATATCTGTTGTCAAACTCACAAACTAGATATATTATGTGTCACTATATTAATTGAAATTAGGGCATCATCCCACCCAATATATTGCACTATTTCTAATGCCTCATTAGCAATTTAGGTGGTTGCTTTAAATTCGTTTTCATTATTTCTATAGTTCTTTATAGTTCCTTATGCTGCTAATTATATATGAATCAATTAAAAGTTATTTTTTACTTGTAAACCTCTATGCCCATCGCTTAAGGAGTTTATTTCACGTGACTATGTACATGGCTTGGCTCAGTCTCTCATACCTTGTCAGGGTGTTGGATCAGCGCAGGCTGGGCGTAGATATGCTAATGGGAAAATGAAGGGCGGTGTGACAGTAGGGGCAATGCGGCTCATAATAAAGCTAAAGTTCGGCTATTGGCCCTGCCTTAAGAGATACTCAGGGGTTAACCCAGTATCCCTAGGCCTAACATCATTTGGTTTGTGTATGTTATTGTGTAGATTAAGATGAACATGTTTTGCTGCAGTCTTTGTGTGTAGGGCTCGACCAGTCTGCACACGGAGAGATAGGGCCAAGCTATCCAGGGTGTGGGTGGTGAACTGCTTTAGTCATTGTTGGGAGTGGGGAGTGGTGCTGACTCAGTTCTGGGGAATAATCTCTCTGAACTGAGCCTTTGTTCAGCCCTGGCTCTGAGGCACCTATCTCTGTGGGAGATATCTGTAGAGGGAGAGGGGGGTTGGCCCGGTATTAAAGGGGTTGCACCCCATATGGCCACCCCCTGACCTCACCAGGGAGGCAAGGAGTTAACTGGACTGTGGTCCAGGAATGTGGTTTACACCTTGTCATGTCATGAAAAATGTATGTTCCCCTGTTCCCATGTTTCATTATAATCCTGTATTTTAATGTTTTACAGTGCATTTCTGTATCTCCAGTTCTGGAGGTTGCAGAGAGTTGATATTTGGCCAATGTGTGGAGTCACTGTAGGCATTAAGAATTGGCAAATTTCGACCCACTGAGCCCACCAGAATGGAACTTATTAATATGTGTAGATATTAAAGTGTATATGTATGGTATTTTGTATCTGTCCTGAAAATGCAGACTCCATCTGCTATGCTAATAGGTCATGAAGGGCAGCTGGCTGATTGAGTCTAAGCATTGTGATCAAAAGTTAACTGCCTGATTGTTTACACTAAGTACTAATCAACAGATCAAGTACTAATCAACAGACTCTGCCACTCTAATTGTTACCTGAGGGTGGAGAATCATCAAACTGGAGTGGTTTGTAAGTGTTATGTCTACACCTACAAACAATGCAGATATTTCATTTGATAGACTGGTCGTCGCCCCTGATTTAATTATGGTGCTACCCATAGAGTCCCAGTACACATGGGCTAATTAGCTGGGAGGCATGGGTTAATCTGTGTCTCCACGTTAGGGATTGGATACAGATAATTGTTCACCAATAGTCTGTATTCAATGTTAAGAATAGGGTTACACAGGTATATAAACTGTGTCAACCCTACAGTTTTTGGTTGGGCTTCTGATTCCACCGGGAATGGCACCGGATTGCTGGAGAATTGCTAGCTGATACTACTCCATCTCCAACCCTAAGTAAGTGTCTTGTCTATTAATTGTACTATATTGCTGTGTTCACCTTATTTAAGGAATAAATATATTTTATTATATCTAAGCCTCGTTCAGTTCAACCCAGATATTTGGTATTCATTATATCTTGTCATAAGCTACTGTGACAATATCAGACTCAGGGAACCTTTGCTGGGTATGAGCCCCATAGACATGATTCCTATTGACCAGTTTGAATGTCCCACTCCTCTGCAAGTCCACCTCTGTGGGCTGGCTTAGATGCACGGTCACCTCCCATGTCCTGAATTGGCCCATCACAGATGAGCCTCTGCTCGGTGATTGGTCCATTCACAGCTTCCCCATGCTGGTTGGTTGGCACCCCCTCTTCCATGTCTTTCTATGGAGATGGGGAGTCAATTAAAATAGCTGCGACTTTAGTTCCATAGACTTTTCTGGTCAAAGCGTAATAGGTGTCATCCGAGATTTTTGCTGGAGACACCAAAGTGAGGCTTGTGGTGAAACCGAGCAGGCGATTTGAACTTGCTGTAGTGCAAATACCATCCCCGGACTACTGCGGTTCCCCAAACGGACGGTGAGTGGAAGCTGCCCGGGTAAGCCTTGGAAGCAGTGCCTGGCATCTAGTTGAGTTAGGATTCCCCCCGTATTCCCTGTTTTGGGTGAGTTTGTGCCCCACTGTGTGTAGTGCTGTGTCTGGTGGCTTCAGTTGAAATAAACTTGTTTTATTTAACCTCTTGCCTTGTCTGGTATATGCAATCCCAGTGTTAAGTAATTCGGTCTCCTGTGACAGGCGCCAGGAACTTTTATAGTACCAACGGGAGCTTTATTAACCACTGTTACTAATGCTCTTCACACTTGATCACACAACTCTATTCACAGTTAGGATATATTTAGAGTGTTTGTACTATTTGCTTCCTACCGTGGTACCCTAACACTCTAGGTAGGTACTGAGGTTTGTTTCTCTTATGGTTAGCTGAATTGTCCATCTCCTGTATGGCGCCCGACATGTCCCATTACTAGTAAGCCCCTTGTGGACTTCGGCACACATTCTATTTCCTTGGGATCAATACTCTGGTACTGTACACTGACTGACACCTCTGGGCAGACTGGGTCTGGGTTACCTACGGACATTCTGGTTGGTCTGATCCAACTATGTCTAAAGTTCCTATCTGGGGAACACCTTTATGCTTCCTTGTGTCTGAACAAATGGGTTCACCATGGCTATTATTATGGATGCTATCTGGGTATGTCACTGTCCTTAACTATAAAGCAACAAAAGGGGACAGATCAACCTTTGTACACATCTATACACGGGAACATGTTTACAATATTAACAGTGAGGCTCCTCCAACTGTCACTCCCTGGAACCTAGTTCTAGAACATTCGGACTGGCTATATATACCCCAATAGCGATGTCACTTGCCACGAAGCATACTGTAGCCTCTTTTCTTCCGGGTCACTCTATACCATGTGTGGGGAGAGGGGTATTACTAGGCATGAGCCCACACACTTATTTATTTATTTATAAAATGTTTTACCAGGAAGTAATACATTGAGAGTTATCTCTCGTTTCCAGGTATGTCCTGGGCATAATCTGTTATGGCCATTAACCCCTCATACTACTAGTAGTCCTTAGTTGGGCGACATACTATTAGAGGGTTGTTCTCCAGAGGGCAACAAATTGGGATTCTGTTTCTAGTTGTGTTTTTATTCACCACTAAAAAAGGGCCAATTTCGTCTGGTTTCCTGCTAAATGTTTCTCACGTCTCTACTCGTGATGGGGAGCACAAAAAGGGTGGATTACATTTGATATGTCAATTTATATAAAAAAAAATTTTTTTAAAGACAAAGAAGAACCTTTTCAAAAAGCTCAATTGTATAGAAAAAAAAGAAGCAATAAAAATTAATTAAAAAAGCTACATGCCTTTTATTTCAGACACAGCCGAGCCCTCAAAAATGATCCACAGAAGTGGATTAAAACCAGCTCAGAATAATAAAAACAAAACACATTTAAATGTGATATATATATATATATATATATATATATATATATATATATATATAGCACAAACTAATGCTTTATTTAAGGTCACCATTTACGTGATCTTTGGTTAAAAAGGAAATTGACTATTACAAGAAACAGGTGAATACAATGAAGAGTGTAATTGTTGGTATGCCTCGTCAAACAAGATACATTACCTTAGTCAGTGTTAGGGGTGAGCAGATTTGTCATCATTTTCTCAATGATACATATCTGCGGCAAAATGTTTAGGGATTGGCTTCTTGTAACATGCAAACCAGTGTTCCCATTGTTTTACATTCTGTAACAGATGATTATCTATGGGAGTCAATGCTCTCATGACCTATCAGTGCCTTCAGGTGCTACAATACAGGTTGGAATCTAGAATATGTGGAAGAGATAAAAACCAACCCAATGTAGCATGTATTTAAAACCTGAAAGGTGTACCTCCTGGCCTGAACCCCAATACTGGCGATTAACTGCTTGGAAAAGGTAAAATGGCGTAAGTAAACAATGATAACTCTTCATTGTACACACACTCCTACGGCTCATTACAAATTTACATATAGATTTTGTATTATTATTAAAACTGATAATGGCTGTAGCCCTTACTGCTAACTTATTTCCAATGGCTGCTTCTCCCGCTGGCGCGTTGGGTGTGTCCTGCTGCAGCGCGCCACGTGTTGTTATAACGTTGGCGACATTTGTAAATTCACACCCCCATTAAGAATGACCGCAGCTCTTCAGCGGCTAACAAGTAACGTTATGGTATTTTTTCTCTCAGAAAGAGCAATGCTTTAACTATAATGGCTGCTAGTGATAATGAGATGTGGAGGAAGGTGAGTTCAACACAGAAACATTTCTCAAAGTACATTTTGTTTATTAGCACAGCAAACAATTAGGATAATAGAACAGTGTGGCCTCCCCGTGTGAAGAGAGCAAGCACATGGTCAAGACAACTGATCTCTCCTGAAGCACTGATACCTGAAGAAACAGCATCCCTACTTCATTCGTACATCATGCCTACTCCATGTCCCCCCACCCGAGCTGTATCTTCTCGTCAGCATTTTCCAGTTATCTCCTTTCTGTGGCTTAGTGTATGGAGTAGGTGGTCTTTGATGTGCTTTTAGCAGACTTGGGTTAGTCCAGGTAAATGTGTTCTTCTCTTCAGGGATGGTCAATTGTCCACAGACCTTGCCCACTTCTTGCCTGGATCTGTATTTGCCTGTAATCTTGATAAGATATGTTGCTGATCCTCTTCAAACTAACCCTATTCAAACTTGAAGCCATCCCTTGCTGTTTCATGCTTGCACCGTTTCATCATTTGATTGAGTCACGTTTTAGGTGGTCTGTGTCTTATATTCAAAAGTCCGACAAGATGCAAAATAGGCGTTTCCCCTAACAGACTCTGAAAAGGGGCTTTTATAGGGTCAGAATAGGTGTATCACCACAGTTGGCAGTGATGTAACGCTAGTTAAACACCTATTTCAGGGTCTCGGTGAGAATCAGGCTAAGACATACGGAATGACCCCATAGTGGCAGCCTATGCTAATGAGATAAACAAAGACATTCTTTATTGCTTCAACTGTTATAAATGCATGGTTTACCCATCTAGCAAAACTTATATATATGGCAGAGAGCTGTGAAACACCATTTTAACTGGAAATAACAAGAAACCGTCCAATTTGCAAATAGATGACTTACAGTATTTCCCAATGATGTGTTTTTGGCGCCAGCTAGTAAAATGTTAACCAATTTTAAGACGGTTCTCTTCTTGCTCTTGTCCATAAAACATTCCCATCAAAGTTATTTTGAAAATAATAATAATACCCTAACCATTTGACAAATATATATTTATTTTTGTAAATGGCTAAGGTATTTAAAAATTATTTTACTTAATGAAATACATTTTCTGAAAACAGCTTGTGCCTAACAACCTTATAATTTTATTTTACAAATACCCAATATTTTTTTATTATGTTCTTGTATAGCGCTGCTAGTTTTACGTAGCGCTTTACAGGGACATTTTGCAAGCACAGGTCCCTGCCCTGTGGAGCTTACAATCTATGTTTTTGGTGCCTGAGGCACAGGGAGATAAAGTGACTTGCCCAAGGTCACAAGGAGCCGACACCAGGAATTGAACCAGGCTCCACCTGCTTCACACTCAGTGCCAGTCAGTGCCTTTACTCACTGAGCCGCTCCTTTTCAATATAACACCTGACTCATCTAGAGACCACTGATTCCACCGATAGCGAGTGCCACTTTAGGGAATGAATTCTACAGTTGAAATGTTTATAACAAACCTTAATGAAATATGTATGAGGCACCCATAAGGTAAAACCCTAACTGCACGTATTCTTGCTTAACTAATTAAGCAAGAATTAATGTAACCAGATTATATTACACATTGTAATTATGTTAACACATTGACAAACGTATTATCATTACTGAATATGTGACGCGGCCGCTTCTGTTATTACCACAGACGAGTTCTTCTTGTTTTGGTTTCGGTAATCTTTTTTTAAATGCCTAACTCCTAGCAGATTCCTAAAAGTAGATATTATCTTACTTTAGAGCACTTTCAGTGATGCCTTTCCAAGTAATACCTTGAAGGTCACTGGTAATTAATGTTCCCTAAGGCCCCTTATGCTCAGGAAGGTTGACTAATAGACACGATTCTAAGAAGTCATAAACAGTTCTGTAGCAGAGCGGTAACTGAGCCGCATGAATTAAGGAGGATGTTGAACGGACTTCCTACCTGGAACAAGCTGCCACTTCCTGTCTCAGCTTGGAACCCTAGATGCAGCTTCCCTGTCGTAATTGCTGAATCTAATCTAGCATGGATTCATATAACAAAATAAAACATAGGAATGAGCTAAATTGGCATCTGCCTTCTACCTAAAGGGTTACTACAGATGCCTGTCTTTTCCCAAATGTGTTTTCACTCTCTTCCCCCCACAAAAAAAAGCAGGTTACTGGGAGTGTTTATCATGGCTCGGAGAATTCAAGCCTTTACCACATAGCAGCTTGCTCCCTGCAGTATTGCTGGCAAGATGTGATGTGCATGCTAAAGCAGTTTGCATTAGGCAAGACTCAGAAAATACAGCTTTCTAGTCTCCTAAAACCGAGCACCGTTGCTCTTTAGGAACAGATCCTTTACTAAACCTTTTCAGAGTTGCATTGCGAATCGAAGAAGGAAGCTTTCCCGGATTTTCTCGCATTTTCCCCCCAAAATCCGTTTTCGCGGTGTAAAATCCTCAAACGGATTTAGTCGGTTTTAATCCGCACAGATTCATCAAGAACCGCCATTGGATACAATCCTTTGATGGATTTGTATTATCCAATCCGTCCACGGGTTGCGGAATCTGCGGAGTGTATTGAAAAAAATAGTTAAACAAATGTAAAACGCGAATCGCCCATTTTGATATTGAGCCGCTGAAATCCGCGGACCAAAGTAGTCAGCCCATCCGCTGCGGATCCAATTCCGCTCTCAAAATGGCGCCCGTCTTCACTTCTGGGCCTCTTAAAATGGGGGAGGAGGTAGCTTTATGTATACACAGAAATACTGTGCACATGGAAAGATCCCCAAAAAGACGTTTAGAACGGCTCTTCCACAAGAAACAGTGCAAGTGTAACTATTAAAAGTGTGAATAATAAGACACTATCCAAGTGTGGAAGAAAAATTAGTGACCATTCTAACAAAAATAGATATGTGTCTGGGGTGATAAAGAAAATGCTTGAAACTTCCGGTGGTGTCAGGATCCGTGGTTCTCTATGCACTCGGCACACCATGCTTACCCCAACCGGTGCTCGGGGCCCCCGCTGCACCCATCAACCGTGATGCTCTTCTTCCTCCTCCTGTGACCAGCCGCCATGCTATGGTCATGCGCGCATCCTGCGCAGGGGTAAATCCGCGTCCCTCCGGTCCTGCCTCCACATCACACCCACGCGTTGACGTCATTGGCGCATAGCACGCACGTGCGGCGCACTGTCAGAGCGCGCACGAGTCACCTCATCTGGCGTCATCAGGGATCCTTCCCACACCTGTCTTGTCTCCTGCATCCCTTCAGGCTATCACACCCTGCCTTACTAACACGCCTGCTCCAGCCTGTCCCGCATTGGTACATCTCTCCTTTATATGCTCAGCCATCACACTGTCAATTCGGCTGAGCATAAACCTTCCTATGTGCGAAGTGTTCACTGCTTCCCTTGCCTCAACAGTCTTGTCTTGTACGGTTCCTAGCTTCTCTGTTCCTGACCCCGGCTATTCCTCTGGATTCCGCTCTTCTGCGCTCCTGCTACCAACAACGATCCGCACCTCTCCAATCCCGACCATGGCAAACTACCATGACGATCCTCACCTCTCCAATCCAGACCACGGCTAAAGAACCTGCAACGATCCGCACCTCTCCAACCTCGACCTCGGCAAGTATCTCTAACTATCCATACCTCTCCAACCCCGACCCGGCTACCTTGACCATTCTACACTCCAGACTTGCCCACGCGGCTGTGGGTTGGTGTTTATATATATATCCCCACATCGGCCACGCGGTCAAGCCTTGTTTTGTGGTGAGCGCTCCGTTCCAGGTGGAAACTTGTTTCTCAATTGTTCCCTTCAATGTATGTATTCTCCAAATGTCCAGAGGGAGCACGAACAGGAACCACCCAAAAAAGAGAAAAAATACAATAATGCACAAACATATATAAAGAGTAACTTGGGGGGAATCTTGGCTCTTATAAATGTCCTACTCACAGTGTGCAAATTCAATAAAGCATATATCCCAAAAACTGTGGCAAGTGGTCCTTCTTTAGTTGGTGTATTCTTTGTCGGAGATCAATGAGGTGTTGAAAACACATGCACAGTATTATTACATCAATGGAGATATTTCTTCAAGAACTTTAAACACAGATAGTACTAAATGGTCAATGCTGGAATGGTCAACGGAGTATGGTCGAATAAAAGCAACTACTCTTATAGGTCTAAAGAAGGGGTGATCATAGATTAGTATGATGCCACAGGTCTTCCGTAAAATCCCGCAAACGCAATGGGTGTGATTCACTGAGCTCCAATAAGGGTATCTGAGCTCGATCTGGCGTTAAATGCAAACTTAGCATGACTCAGTCTCCAGAGCTACAACTGAAAAAGCTAAAAGCCTTGCAACATCCCTGCGGGGGTCCATGCTTCCGTCCATCCCTGCGGAGGGTCCATGCTTCCTTCCATCCCTGTGGGATGTCCATGCTTCCGTCCATCCTTGCGGGGTGTCCATGCTTCCATCCATCCCTATGGGGTGTCCATGCTTCCATCCATCCCTGCGAGTGGTCAATGTTTCTGTCTATCCCTGTGGGATGTCCATGCATCCGTCCATCCCTGCGGAGGGTCCATGCTTCCATCCATCCCAGCAGGGGGTCCATGCTTCCATCCATCCCTGCAGGGGGTCCATGCTTCCATCCATCCCTGCAGGGGGTCCATGCTTCCGTCCATGCCTGCGAGGGGTCCATGCTTCCGTCCATCCCTGCAGGGGGGTCCATGCTTCCATCCATCCCCGCGGGGGGTCCATGCTTCTGTCCATCCCTGTGGAGGGTCCATGCTTCCATCCATCTCTGCGGGGGGTCCATGCTTCCGTCCATCCCTGTGGGCTGTCCATGCTTCTGTCCATCCCTGCGGAGGGTCCATGCTCCCATTCATCCCAGAAGGGGGTCCATGCTTCCATCCATCCCTGCAGGGGGTCCATGCTTCCGTCCATCAGTGCAGGGGGTCCATGCTTCCGTCCATCCCAGCGGGGGGTCCATGCTTCCATCCATCCCTGCAGGGGGGTCCATGCTTCCGTCCATCAGTGCAGGGGGTCCATGCTTCCGTCCATCCCAGCGTGGGGTCCATGCTTCTGGATAAGACCTCCCATAGTGATAATCCTGCAGTGCCAGGCTAGCAGTGGTGGTCGTGGTCACGCAGTTTGGCCCGGTGCCGGAGACAATAAGTCCAGCTACATCTGTACCATTGACTTGAATGGCAGGTAATGCCGGATCGAGCTCCATTATCCCTTATTTGAGCTTAGTGAATCAATCCTTTGTGGCTTCACAAATCCTCTTTACTTACAGTTTGTATTGATGCAGGCTGGTCTCCCACTAATTGGCAAAACGCCAAGGTCTGTTCGTAGACAGGATTATGTGAGCACAAACACTTCAAGGTCCTAAGAAAGCTATGGGTTAACCATGTTTACATCATTTAATCTATACATTCTATGCAGATCTGATCAAATGTGCAGCTGCCTAATGATCATCAGATGCCCTTGTCATTTCACAGCTCCTCAAGTTACACCCCTACCTCCGCCCCCCCATCCAACATAGTTCCAGATTGCACTGCAGTTTCCTAGCTCATCATAATGCTGCTGGACAATAAATCAAATCCTGTAATAATTCAGTCCTGGTGTGAAAAATACTGGTGCTATTCCAAGTTTGCTTGTGGCTGTGCTCAGTGGTGCATCCATTCTATATGATTTACATGATACAGCTAAGATTAAGATATACATTTTATTATTCTTCAAAACTGTCTGTCCATAAAAGGCAGCTTTCATCCCTTCTCAGAAAAGAAACAGGAGTAACACAGTAGAATGGATTTGAAAAGAGCAATATTGGATTCTCTGCTTTGTTATTCACGGATCAATCAGTGGCTCAGTCTTCACCTGTGCCACCTGTGCTGAAGCAGGGATATCCTGAGAAGCTGACCTGTTGGTGGCACTTGAGAACTGGAGTTGCTCACTCCTGGTCTAGACCGTCAAATATGGGTGTTACCTGGGAGGGAAAGAAAGGGAGAGAGTCATTAATCAGAGGGAGAGAGGGGGGGGGTCATTAATGAGAGGGAGAGAGAGAGGGGGAGAGTCATTAATGAGAGGGAGAGGGGGGGGCAGTCATTAATGAGAGGGATAGAGAGGGGGGAGAGTCATTATGATATACTTTGCATATCCTATGAGCATTAATCTCAGGTATCTCAGGTGTGCTCTGTTTTTTGTACACAGTTTCTCTCCACATGTTGTTTGAGGGGATATACAGTACAGTACTATACTGTATAGTTCTTGGGACACTAGTCAAATCTCATTAGCACCCACGTCTGTTATAGCAACGCAAGGGCCCGAAAAAAACACCTAAGGCCTTGACCCCGCTGCCTACTACAGCGTCCGCTGTGGCTGACGCTGCACGGACGAGAGCCCTCCCCTCAATGGCGCCGGGCCCGCTGCGAGGGGGGGCTGCAGCGCTGGGGTGAGAGTTGATCCTGCTCTCAATAGGATTGAGAGCAGGACTCGCGACGAGCGATAAGGCACGCCCCCCGGCGGTTCATCCAATGAGGGCGAACCTGCCGGGTGACGTCATGACCGCGCCCCCGTCACTCCCCCGCCACGCCCCCCCCCGGTCTCTCTTCCTGCAGTGAGCTGCAGACCAGGGAATCGGCTGCACGTGCCGCCAATCTCGCGGGCGCGCGTTGCAGCGGAGTTACCGGGGCCTTAGCCTAAGGCTAAGGCCACGCTCCCTCAGTCAGCGCACCCGCACTGCAGACAGGCGGGGCGCTGACAGACACAGACCGCGATATGCGGTCTGTAGGGAGCGGGAGCCGGGGCTGGAGTGGGAGGGAGGGGCGTGGTTTAAGTGGGCTCGGGCTCCCGGGCTGCAGGAGGGAGCTGCTGCGGGCTGCCCTACTCACACGCTGATACTCAGGCACACACACACACCCTCAGGCACATACAGACCGACAGACAGGTACTCAGACAGACACATACACACACAGGCAGGCACTTACGCACTCAGGCACACACATACACACACACAGATAGGCACTCAGACACACACATACACACACACAGACAGGCACTCACGCTGCTTTCCCTCCACACTCTCCTGCCCGCTCCCCGAAGCCTCCCCTCCTCCCGAAGCCTCCCCTCCTCATTGGCTCACAGCCACACCACATGACGTGTCGACGCTTGGGATTACAATTCTCTTGAATCCCCTGGCGGCTGACGCGTCACAGCGTGTAGTGAGCTGTGCCGTGAGGGAGGACTGGGATCGGCTCGGGAGGATTCCCCTGCTGGTGGGGAACGCTCGTGCAGCCGCCCGCGCCACCGGGCGCAGCGGGTCCCAGGCCTAAACACTGCTTTAGTGAGCATTGAAGATACTCTTTAGCACTTAACAATGCGTTAACTTAATTGAATGCCTTGTTACAGTAAGTCAATAAGGGAGCATTGTGAATCTGGAAGTGTGTATACACTGTATGTATATATATATATATATATATATATATATATATATATATATATATATATACAGTATATATGTAACAGCACTTTGGCTGTGTTTGACCCTTTGAGTAGCTACTGTGTCATGGATTCTGGCACCCTGAGTGTCCCATGACAGTGTAGCTACGTCCCCCCCAAAATATTCTTGTTAGGGCGGAATCTTATCCTGCCTTCCATTGGAGCTCAGGAAGCGATCTGAGGTGATGGGAAGCGGATGGGAGGCGGATGACTCCTCTTCCATTCTGTCATCAGTGACGGAGCGGTCACATGGCCTCTTAGAAGAGCGGCCACGTGATCACGAAGGCCAGTGGGGACCTCCAGCACTCCAAAGGTTAAAGGATCAGTGGCACCGAGCGTTTTTCCCCAGCAGTCCATCATTTCATTTAGCACATGAAAAGGCTGCAATGTCGCCAAAGGGCCGCCTGCTTCTGTAGGTAGGGATACTTTTTGCTAGAAAGCACCTCTTATTCTATTCTGTGGTATTTAACTAAATTGTATAAGTGACTACTGGTTGGGAGTCAAAGGGTATCATGCAGTAAGAGGCGGAAAAATGCATTAGCCAGTTTAGCAATTAGCCATGTTTTTGGCGTGTTAAACTGGCTGTATGCTGTAAGGGGCGAATCCCTGGCGAATGAATTAGCCACCACCATTTCATGAAATGGCGTGTAACCGGTGGCGGGACGGCTGCCTGGCGAGAAACTGCCGAGAAGCCGTCCCCTGCCGAGTTGTGTTTGCAGCAGAGAGAGATCCGCTGCTCTCTCGGCGCAAACATCAGCACAATAAAAATTATTTTTAAAACAACTTTTATTCATAGTGTACAGGGGGTCTCCGGAGCTGAACCGCATTGGTTTCAGGTCGGGGGACCCCCTGCTTCCCGAGATACAGACCCCTTTATGAGGTGCAGGTATCCCTCTGCATTTAAAGGTCCCGATTACGTGACCGCAGAATGTAAACAAAGCAGAGGGATACCGGCACCCCATAAAGGGGCCTGTATCTCGGGAAGCAGGGGGCCACCAGACCTAAAACCAAAGCGCTTCAGCTCCGGAGACCCTCTGCACATCTACACTATGAATAAAACACACATATCAATAAAGACTCGTTCCTTACCTTACAGGGTATCTGCTATGGTAGCGAAGCAGCATTAATATTTATTTAATAATACTGTACAGTGAGCAGGGGGTCCCCCGAGCTGAACCGCATCACTTTGTGGACCAGGGACCTCCTGCTTCCCGAGTTACAGGCCCCGGTATGTGTGATCGGATGGGCAGTGTCGCCGCCATGTTTATAGCGTCCCATACGCTACGTGCCCGCAATAAACATGGCGTTCACACTGTAACCGATGCCCCAAACCGGGGCCTGTAACTCGGGAAGCAGGGGGTCTCTGAGCCACAAATAAATGCGGTTCAGCTCAGGGGGCCCCCTGCTCCCGCACAATATTATTAAAATACATTAATGCTGCTTCATTACCATAGCGGATAGCCGCTAAGGCAATGAAGGGGTTAACGCATAATGGCATGTTTATTGGGGACAAATGCCCCCAATAAACATAGCAGCAATACACAACATACAATACAGTAATGGGCAACATTGCTATTATCCACAAATGGATAATAGTGCATGTGTCCATTTAAAATACATACAGAACAATAAATAATAATAATAATAAAAAAATAAAGACATTAAATACATATAGCACTCACCCATGTCCGGCTGCCACGATGAAGGTCATCCTCATCTTCATCCTGCCCATGCCCCATCCGCTTCTGCAAAACAGACACAAGAGTAAAAACATCCAATGTAATGTCCCCTAACCCCTTAATCACCATAGCGGTTATTAACCGCTACAGTCATTAAGGGGTTAACCCACCCTCACCCACATACCCTCCCCCACTAACCCCCCCACCCCCTGAGGCCTAACCACCCTCACCCACTACCCACAAGGGAGTCCTACCACATACCCTTGGGGCCAATACCCCCTCCCCCCAACACATACAGTACAATAATGTGCCAAATAACTATTATCCACATAGGGATAATACATGATTTGGCCATTATTAAACACATTAAATACCGTAGTAAAATAAAGAAAATTCTACAAACCTCATCAATAAGAAGGCTCCGTCGCCAGCATTATCCTTGGGGTCCATTGCCAAAATAATAAATAGCCAATACATATCAATGACATTAACATTCCAATGAACCCCTTAATCCCCTTATCGGGTACTAACCTCAAAGGTAATTAAGGGGTGAAGCCATCCTGCAATGGCAACACCACTTATGCATAACATCCTCAATGAATTAAAAAGCAATTTCCTAAACAAATCTCATGTAATCATTCAATCTGAAGCCTCAAATGCCACTTAAAACATTGCATTTACAGTGTATACATGTAGCATAACATGTAAACTACATGTACACACTGCAAATCAATGTTAACAATACAATAATCCAACTAAAATAGCCTGACATCACAAGAAGTATATTATGTAATCCAATAAAGTCACCATCAATGAATTAACAGACATGAATTACATCCCTAAACAATTAAAATACCATCCATACCAATTACACAATTAACTATAGCTATCGTTACAGAGAACAAGTTCAAAACATACAAAAAAGGACACCAAAAATTACAATATACTAAAGCAAGCCTCTCCATAACCTACAGTACAGCATAGAAGCCCAAGCTTCAGATTGAATGATTACATGAGATTTGTTTAGGAAGGAAATTGCTTTTTAATTCATTGAGGATGTTATGCATAAGTGGTGTTGCCATTGCAGGATGGCTTCACCCCTTAATTACCTTTGAGGTTAGTACCCGATAAGGTGATTAAGGGTTTCATTGGTATGTTAATGTCATTGATATGTATTGGCTATTTATTATTTTGGCAACGGACCCCAAGGATGATGCTGGCGACGGAGCCTTCTTATTGATGAGGTTAGTAGAATTTTCTTTATTTTACTACGGTATTTAATGTGTTTAATAATGGCCAAATAATGTATTATCCCTATGTGGATAATAGTTATTTGGCACATTATTGTACTGTATGTGTTGGGGGGAGGGGGTATTGGCCCCAAGGGTATGTGGTAGGACTCCCTTGTGGGTAGTGGGTGAGGGTGGTTAGGCCTCAGGGGGTGGGGGGGTTAGTGGGGGAGGGTATGTGGGTGAGGGTGGGTTAACCCTTTAATGACTGTAGCGGTTAATAACCGTTATGGTGATTAAGGGGTTAGGGGACATTACATTGGTTGTTTTTATTCTTGTGTCTGTTTTGCAGAAGCGGATTGGGCATGGGCAGGATGAAGATGAGGATGGCCTTCATCGTGGCAGCCGCACATGGGTGAGTGCTATATGTATTTAATATCTTTATTGTTCTGTATGTATTTTAAATGGACAACTGCACTATTATCCATTTGTGGATAATAGTCATTGTGCCCATTACTGTTTTGTATGTTGGGGGGGTATAGGTGTTGTTGGAGTCATATATATATTTATTTATTTAGTTAGTGTGGGGCTGGTGTGTGTATTTTTTTTTATTGTGGGTAGTGGGGGTGGGTGAAGGGGGTATTAGCCCCAACGGTGGTTGTTTAGGGCTTGCGGGTGGGTAGCGGGAGGCCTTAACCCCTTCATGACCGTAGCGGTATTAACCGCTACGGTCGTGAAGGAGTTAAGTGCACCCGCAACCCCCCCGCAAGCCCTAAACAAACAACATGGGCCAAATACCCCCTTCACCCACCCCCGCTACCCACAATAAAACTGGCACGGCTGTTTAACCCCTTCATTACCTTAGCGGTTAACCGCTAAGGTAATGAAGTGGGCTTTAAATGCATTTTTCCTGCCTCGTATGCATGCCGGGGGGGTCCGGTGCTGATATTAATGGTATCAGCTCCGGAGACCCCCGGCATCAATCCAGCCAGGAAAAAGGCCTGAAATTTTTCTAAGTGCCGATCCGCCGCTCATCCGCTGCCTCTGAGCAGCAACTTGCCAACTTTTTCTTGCGTGGCTGATCCGCCAGCGAAACGGTATTCTAGAGAGGCGAATAGCTCCGCTTAGCTACTCGCCTCTACTAGAATACAGCGTGGCGGAAAAAGTTGGATTTTTAGGCGGAGAGTGCCTTCTCGCCCCGCCACCGGCGGAAAAAAAAAACCACCAGCCAGCCTGGCGTTTTTTTTTTAATCTCGCCACTTTCTCGCCCTTTACTGAATACGGATAGGCTTTTTAGGCGGGAAAGTGGCGAGACTTGCCTATCCGCTGCTTACTGCATGAACCCCAAAGTGTATGTATATCTTTTTTTTTCTGAACATCTGCTCGTCGGGAATGTTGCACCATTCCCCCCTCCTCTTCCCTCCCATCTTTTCCTGTATCCACCCCCCCCCCATCATGTAAATGAAAGGAAAACAAAAAAGCTAGGTTTGTTTTATATATATATATATATATATATATATATATATATATATATATATATATATATATATATACTGAATATATAATAATAATAATAGCATGTTCTTGTATAGCACTGCTAGTTTTACGTAGCGCTTTACAGAGACATTTTGCAGGCACAGGTCCCTGCCCCGTGGAGCTTACAATCTATGTATTTGGTGCCTGAGGCACAGGGAGATAAAGTGACTTGCCCAAGGTCACAAGGAGCCGACATCAGGAATTGAACCAGGTTCCCCTGCTTCAATATATATATATATCAAATAAAAAGATCACTTGTGAGCACATTCACGTGTCTTAGGCAGGTCTGCATACCTTTCACCATAATCCCCAGCATACAGTGCTTCCACTGCAGCAAGGGATTCTGGGAAACGACATACAAATGAGCACACAATGTGTCACCTTTTGCCTGAAAAACCATTGTTACATGGAGCCCATATAAGCCAATGCTCGCTGTTAACACAGCTTTAAAGCACAGCATGAGAATCAGATGCAAAGCCAGAGAAACCACTCACAGACATGTTTCAACCTGAATGGGTATCGTCAGTGTGAAGTTGGTTGTACCATATAGGTTTAGAGGCAGTTTCTCTCACACAGTGATAAGTCCCTGTTACACCCAGCTTCAGCACAGGTAGCTCAATCAGTCCCTGTTTCAGCAGACTGAGACTGCTTTAACCCCTTGGGGGCCACACAATGTAGTCATCACATCACGTGGTCTCGCATTCCACGAGCCCCTACGATGTAGTGACCACGTCATACTTGGATCGTGTCCTACATAACAAACGCTGGAACGGCGCTTTGCCTCGTGTTTTTGCTGTATTTTAGGGTCAGGATCGGAGTAACGCCCAAGTTTAGCAACGATTTCAATAACGTAACATTACTATTTGGCGCTTAACATTAGCGGCCCATTCGCTTGGTTTTTAACGCGATGTCAACGTTACATTTCCATCTTTATTGAGCGCAGCTTTACAATGAACGTAATGTTTAATGGCCTAACGGGGTTTAGTGAGTCTGGGCCTAATACTACATCCTCACAAAGGAATCACATACAGGCATACCCCGCATTAACGTACGCAATGGGTCCAGAGCATGTATGTAAAGCGAAAATGTACTTAAAGTGAAGCACTACCTTTCCCCCACGTATCGATGCTACGGGTAGGGAGCCGGTGTTGCAGTTCAGGACGTGCTGACAGGTGCATGTGCGAGCTACTGTTTGCCTATTGGGCGAGGGGAATCAGCGCGTCACTTCTGCGGCGGTCTGTAGGGCAGAATAAGTGTCCGTACTCGCAAAGCGAGCGTACAGACACAGGGGTATGGGGCTATTGAAAATGTGTCCTTACTCACGAGTGTACTTAAAGCGAGTGTCCTTAAACCGGGGTATGCCTGTACTGCCATCCCATGGTGATGAGTTCAATTTCAAGTTATACAACCCCAGGAAAGAAGACAATTCTGTCTTCAACTCCCAAAATGAAATGATAAACAACGAGGCTAAGAACATATAAACAGATACATCGCTTTCTGCAGTTATAGAAAGCCAAAATATCCTCTTGTTTTTTTTTGTTTTTTTTAAACCATTACCCAAGCTATCAATTTAAAGGATTTACAGAAAGAATTTCCAAACAAGAAAAACAGCTGTCTCAAAGCCTGCATGAGAAGATTAATCTTGACATTTAACCCACATTTCAGTCAGCATTTCCATTTTATTTTATCAGCATCCTTTTATAACATAAAGCATGTTTAAAAAAAAAAAAAAAGAATTAGAACAAAGAGAAAGATGAAAGCGCTGTACCACTGCCTGGCACAAGCAGTCTGCCCATGTGAAAACACTGGATGCTACATTCTTTCTTGCTAATTAATTTCCAACCGATGCTAAACAGGAAATATGCATCAGGGAAAACAGCAGAGCTCCTGGCATTTATATCACCACGCAGTAAAATTTCACTTGTAAAAGTGACAACAAAAACTATTAATTGATATTTGTGAAATCATTCCCACTCCTCCAGTTTCAGTTTTATACTATATATATATATATATATGTGTATATGTATATGTATATGTAGCCCTTTTTGTGAACCGGCCTGACCCACCCAATCTCACATTGGCCCCTTGTGGTCTAACCGGTCCCTTTCCTTGCGGCACACCTCTTCTAAGGGACTACTGGTAACTGTATCACACCTGTGGCTCCAGGAGATCTGAGCCTCCGCTAGCTGGGAGCCTGGGGAAACCCTTACCATTTACCTGGTGCAGCGCCTCCACTTACCCAGGATCCCCGTTATGAAAGATAGCCCTGGGTAAGAAATACAATAACACACGTATACGATAAAACAATACTTAACACTTTACTAACACACATATCACACATTACATAACATCATAACCTTATCACCTCAGGCCCAATGTCTGGTGTTCCCACCCAGTGTCCTGTAATCCCCCACACCCAATGTCCCGTACTCCTACGGAGGTCGTGGGTGACTGCGCAGTCACTAATTAATCTATTAGGCCTGTTGGTGCACATATATTGGAATACTTTCCGAGCACTCCGATGCTCGGGCCTGCAACACTCTTCTCAAAGGGTCAGACGTGCGATGCATCCGTCTGATCCTATCCAGGTACTTCTCCAGGAACCCCAACGAGTGTCCCACCGCTTCACGGGAACACAACCGCCTCACGGTAACAGCAACCGAATCACGGGAACAGCAACCGCCGCTATCCCTGTCTATCCCTAACTAACCCTAATTTGACAGGAACCCTAACCTAGGGCCTGTCCCTGATGTACCGCAACCTGGAGTGGCTTGGGGAAATCTCCTAGGGCCTGCGGAGTAATAACCTGCCCCACTCCCCTAGCTACCCACGTCCCTAATCCTCCCTAACCACTAGCTACTCGCTACTCCTAACAGCCTGCAGCAGACACACAGCTCTCACCGTCAGCCTGCAGACATTCACACACGCTGCACACACTGCGCCCAGCACATACAGCGACACACACACAGCTGGCAATCGTACACAGCCACCTGGATACCCGCAGCAATAATCCACTGCACACACTCTGTGCCTATTTGCCAGTGCGCACAGCACTACCCGCTGTGGCACTGCCAAACCTGTACCTCTCACACCTAAGGGTGACCTCCTTATCTAGGGCCGTCCCTCTTCAGTTACCCCCTGCCCTTACCGGGAATTGGGGCCTGCCTGGGGACCTAAGGAGAACCCTTACCTGGTGCAGGAGCCACTCACTCCCTACACCCTTCCTACTCCTTCCTCTGCCTCTGACTGACTTGCAAAAGCCCGGGAAATGTATCTATATTCCCGGGCTGAGCTTCCTCCAGCCCTATTGGCCACTATCAGGCACCTGGTGCCTATCTCCCTATGCCTCCTGGGAGTTGTAGTTCCCAGGAAGCTGCCTAAGCATTGGGGCCACGTGCGCACTTGCCCTGCGCATGCGCGAACACCCAATGGCCGCCACAACCTCTCTCTACACTTCCCTACTCTCGCGCGATCTCTCCCTAGCTCTGGGGTCCTACCTTGCGCTTGCTGCCTACTACGCATGCCGGAACTAACGCGCAATGGCGGCGCCCTCTCCTTCAGCCGCCGAGCCGGTGGCAACGCGATCGCGGCCTTAGCGATGGCCCGATCGCGTCCCCGGCAACCGTCCTGCACCGCAATACCTCGCGCTGCTCCCTGCACTGGCCCCCACCCTCGCGAAGTGCCGGCGGGTCCGTCGCAGCCTCCGGCGGCACCCGCTACCACACGGCACTCGCGGAAGGGGGCCAGAAAGTGTAAATTTACCTCAGGCTACATTCTCCCCCTCGCAGAATCCCAACGACCTCGCTTGGGTAGCAACCATACAGAGATTTATACAGTGGAAAATACATGGCATAAATCATATCACACGTAGCATGCATTTTGTCATCAATACTCATATGGATACCCGAGGCCAGCTGAGTCTCAGAGTGGAGTGCCCCTAACTGATTGGGTGAGAGTATCCCACCGGGACTCCTGTGAGTCTTTTGGAACTCGATATCAGTCCCTTGCAAAAACCCACCGCCTCCCCCTCGTGGAAAAATTAGTACGGGGTCCTGGGTATTGACCCTTGCCGGATCCTCCGGTCTCGTCTCACGGGAGACAGGGAGGCTCAGTCTCTTGCATCGGTCCACCACATGGCGAACATAGCGCTCCATCGCGCACCTGGGAGAGGCCACAACTACCAGAGCGGTCTCAACACAGTCTTTGTCCGCTCCAGCAATCCCTTTAACGGTGACACCTTCTGTGGATAGCACAACTTCTTCGGGTAGACCCGGGTCTCGGGAAGGCCAAGCTTGGAGACTCCTCGTGCAGGAGTATGTGTCGCTCCGGTCCGCTACACCGGATACCTGGATGAGGTCGGATTCGTTCCATGATCTGCAGAGATCTTCTGGGGGAGACACCTTCACCAGGACACGATGACGGGGTGAGCCCATCGCCCGGGTGACCCTACCTTTGGAGTCACCGGGCTCCTCGATCACTGGGGAGCTCACCCCCGACACCCCTGGGGCAGTCAACTTACCCCTATCGTTGTCGGCAAGTACTGATCCCAAGCCTGGGACCGCTGGTACCTCGGTGGTAGGCCGGACTGGCCGTTGCAGGGCACACGGGCCCACATCATGGTCTGCATCAGTTGAGGTGGTTGGCTCGGTGACCTCACTGGAGTGGTCCACCGGCAGGCGCATCACCACGCTCGGTTGGTCGCTGGACTCATCACACATGGGCGGGGGTACAAACACCTTACCCTGGCCTTCCGGGATCTATGGTTCGGGCATCAGTGGTTCCTGCTCGGGAACCGGGTCTGGAACCGACATCTGGGGTCCGGACATCTGGAGCTCTGCCTTCAGCGTCTCCGGCTCAGCGTCTAGAAAGTCCATTTGGGCACACGGCCCCTCCACCACCTCCATCGCTGAAGTGGATGAATTAGTAGAGGCTTCACCCACCTTGGTAGCACCATCAGGCGCATCTTTCTCCGTAGGTTCCGCCATCAGAGGTTCCTGCTCTACCATTTGAATGTCCCTTTTGAGAGGGTCTGCAACAGACGTCTGGACACACGGGTCCCCGGAGGCCTCTGGAATTAGGACAAACTGATGACAAGCATAACTTACTGTAGGAGAGAAGTCCGGCTCCTCCTCTTCTTTCTCTGCTGGTTCCGCCGCCTGGGGTAGGATAGGCTTCAGGAACCAGGCCCCGCAACACTCACATTGGGGCTCCCACGCCAGTGCACCTCTAGGACAGTCACAAATGGTGCTAAAACACTGGGTAAACATCTCTCCATCCACCTTGGCTGACTTGAAGCCTATCGGTAAATAGGACAGTGCGACTCCCGCTTTGTAGTCTCCACTCAGGCAAGGACACATTAGCACCGTGACCTCTATTCCTGGCAATTGCCAGGGCTCATACACATCAGGGTGTAACCCCTGGCAGTCTCTCTCGTCCTCGGGGAGGGAACACTCCATTTCTGCAACAGTGTCCTCTGCCGCTGGCGGTTTGGGTTGCAGGAACTGCGCCGCACAGTCAGGACACTTAGGCCCTTGGGTCAGCTCACCAACGGCACACTCACATTCATTCAGACGGCCGTGCAGGCATTCTTCCCCATCTACCACGGTCATCGTGAGGGCAACTGGTGACTCAGATGCTCCATCCATCCAGCCACCCGTCACCTTCCAGTCTTTTAACGCACATGGGCATACCACCATTGGCAAGACTAAATGGGGGGCCCGTATGATTCTATACAGCCAAGGGTGCTTTTCTCGGCATCCCTTGCTTTCCTTAGGGGGAACAGAAATGGCTGATTTCTGCTCAAGACACTCCCTCCCCCTGGTGGACTCTAGAGGAGGGACAGCACAGTCTTTTGGGGAATGTTGCGAGCTCGGTACCGAGTCACTCACAGTGTGGGGGCGGGGCTCGGGTTTTCCCGCCAGTCCTGGATAACTGTTGGCAACATTTTCCCGCGCGGCCGGGAACTTAGCACGTGGCTTCCTCCGCCTTGAGGGCTTCCCCATGGCGAAACAAAAATAGGACACAATTTAGAAAAACATACAGGGCACCCCAGGTCTGATTATCTCAGCAGCGCCTCCAAATGTAGCCCTTTTTGTGAACCGGCCTGACCCACCCAATCTCACATTGGCCCCTTGTGGTCTAACCGGTCCCTTTCCTTGCGGCACACCTCTTCTAAGGGACTACTGGTAACTGTATCACACCTGTGGCTCCAGGAGATCTGAGCCTCCGCTAGCTGGGAGCCTGGGGAAACCCTTACCATTTACCTGGTGCAGCGCCTCCACTTACCCAGGATCCCCGTTATGAAAGATAGCCCTGGGTAAGAAATACAATAACACACGTATACGATAAAACAATACTTAACACTTTACTAACACACATATCACACATTACATAACATCATAACCTTATCACCTCAGGCCCAATGTCTGGTGTTCCCACCCAGTGTCCTGTAATCCCCCACACCCAATGTCCCGTACTCCTACGGAGGTCGTGGGTGACTGCGCAGTCACTAATTAATCTATTAGGCCTGTTGGTGCACACATATTGGAATACCTTCCGAACACTCCGATGCTCGGGCCTGCAACACTCTTCTCAAAGGGTCAGACGTGCGATGCATCCGTCTGATCCTATCCAGGTACTTCTCCAGGAACCCCAACGAGGGTCCCATCGCTTCACGGGAACACAACCGTCTCACGGTAACAGCAACCGAATCACGGGAACAGCAACCGCCGCTATCCCTGTCTATCCCTAACTAACCCTAACGTGACAGGAACCCTAACCTAGGGCCTGTCCCTGATGTACCGCAACCTGGGGTGGCTTGGGGAAATCTCCTAGGGCCTGCGGAGTAATAACCTGCCCCACTCCCCTAGCTACCCACGTCCCTAATCCTCCCTAACCACTAGCTACTCGCTACTCCTAACAGCCTGCAGCAGACACACAGCTCTCACCGTCAGCCTGCAGACATTCACACACGCTGCACACACTGCGCCCAGCACATACAGCGACACACACACAGCTGGCAATCGTACACAGCCACCTGGATACCCGCAGCAATAATCCACTGCACACACTGTGTGCCTATTTGCCAGTGCGCACAGCACTAATCGCTGTGGCACTGCCAAACCTGCACCTCTCACACCTAAGGGTGACCTCCTTATCTAGGGCCGTCCCTCTTCAGTTACCCCCTGCCCTTACCGGGAATTGGGGCCTGCCTGGGGACCTAAGGAGAACCCTTACCTGATGCAGGAGCCACTCGCTCCCTACATCGTTCCTACTCCTTCCTCTGCCTCTTCCTGACTGACTTGCAAAAGCCCGGGAAATGTATCTATATTCCCGGGCTGAGCTTCCTCCAGCCCTATTGGCCGCTATCAGGCACCTGGTGCCTATCTCCCTATGCCTCCTGGGAGTTGTAGTTCCCAGGAGGTTGCCTAAGCATTGGGGCCGCGTGCGCACTTGCCCTGCGCATGCGCGAACACCCAATGGCCGCCACAACCTCTCTCTACACTTCCCTACTCTCGCGCGATCTCTCCCTAGCTCTGGGGTCCTACTTTGCGCTTGCTGCCTACTGCGCATGCGCGAACTAACGCGCAATGGCGGCGCCCTCTCCTTCAGCCGCCGAGCCGGTGGCAACGCGATCGCGGCCTTAGCGACGGCCCGATCGCGTCCCCGGCAACCGTCCTGCACCGCAATACCTCACGCTGCTCCCTGCACTGGCCCCCACCCTCGCGAAGTGCCGGCGGGTCCGTCGCAGCCTCCGGCGGCACCCGCTACCACACGGAGGGGGGCCAGAAAGTGTAAATTTACCTCGGGGCTACATTTATATATATTGTAACTATATTTAAGCTCTACTATTTTCAATGTATTTTAGAACATTACAATTATAACTACAGGCATACCCCGCATTAACGTACGCAATGGACCGGAGCATGTATGTAAAGCGAAAATGTACTTAAAATAAAGAACTCCCTTTTTCCCACTTATCGATTCATGTACTGTGATGTAAATAACGCATTTGTAACAGGCTCTATAGTCTCCTCGCTTGCGCACAGCTTCGGTACAGGTAGGGAGCCGGTATTGCTGTTCAGGACGTGCTGACAGGCGCATGCGCGAGCTGGCGTTTGCCTATTGGGCGATATGTCATTACTCGTGTACTTAAAGTGAGCGTCCTTAAACCGGGGTATGCCTGTGTGTTATAAAAACAAGTAATCAGACACCAGGGACGTCTGAGATCTAGCAAAAGGGCACCTTCCCCGCGCTCTCACCCTGTTGGGCCATTGCCCATACCCTGATTTACCCTTCCCCCCCTTCCCCATGTTTGTAGGGATATGGGTTCAGGGCTGTTTTGCTAATGGTCCCATTCGGGGGCATCTGGTATCGCCTGTTCACTGCTGTCTAAGGGTACATATCACCCGCCAACTGAATTGTCTGCAGTGACCCCACATAATGTCTATTGACCACACAGCTAATACTGCGGCTAGTGGAGCCAAATGGAACCGTTATGGTACTCCACACCTGATGTTACCGTTGTTTGTCTGTTCCCTTATATTTTAGTGTATATTTAATAAACTTGCTTTTAGTATAGTAATTACACATATCATCCATTGGGACATAACATTTAGGTGCCTTTGTATATTGCTTTTATTTGTCACATTTACACCCTGAAGGGTATCTCTCCCACTCATTCATCCCATGCAGGCCCTGCGTGCACGCCATAGGAACCTGCGCAGGAGGTGCTCCCCTGCGCTGTCCAGACTTTTTTCTGTTTGCTCTGCCTAGTGCACCTGCCTGCATTATTGACTTTTGATCCTTTTTAGGTAGAGCGGGTATCTGTTCTCTTCTGTCTTTTTTTTAATAACATGCAGTAATGCAGAGTATGAACCTCCGGGTTTGTCGTGGAGAAAAATAGACTATTTGCTGGAAATACTGCAGAAGTAACTCATTATACTGTACATCAACTTCGGGTGAAATACTATTTTTATATTTGTGTTCCAGGCACTGCAGTTTCCTTTTCCGATACTTTTCATATTAGTCAACTTTTACTAAATCTACATTTCCATGCAACAAGCTTGAAACCCACCTGGCTGGAAGAGCAGGGGTTCCTAATTAATGGGAAAATAAAGTTAAGGATTATAATGGGAGTAGTTAAATTAGTTGGCATAAATATGGAGTTACAAATCTTTCCAAAAGTCGGTTGCTTTTTAACTTTCCTTCTGCTGTTCCCTAGCTGCAATACCTCGCTGATTATTAACTTTCTGTGCTGCTGTTTATTAAAGAATTGTGAAAGTGCTGCTAAAGTGTGCTACATATATACCAGGAAACACCTTGGGACTAGACAAAGTCCCAGAATTAAGCAGCTAATTCTTTTTTTAGCCGGTGCTGCTTGGGCAAGCTGCTTTGTGCCAGGCTTCTAATGGTTTCAGCCGTATACAGCGAGAGTCCGGGAATATTGCCAAACAAGGAATGGCTTTTATATAATGTATTTGCATGATCTGCTGATTAATGGTATATCATTTAAAGTCTGAAGCGCATTACAAAAATAGCTGTTACATTAAGTAAGATGCATACATCTAATTATAAATCTTTATCACAATGCTGTAAACTTCTTTTCACGGGCACCCTTTTGCACTAGCACAGCAGGGACTTCATGCGAGTCTGTCAGAAATATGACACTAAATAAATTGGACAGTTGCTCGAGATTCAGTAAACCTATTTTTTCTTTAAATGCGAAGAACACTTGTCAGCGTGTCATTTTCTTCCACAATCCATGGGTCACTCCGACTTCTGTTAAAAACTGATTGTTGCCTCGGTTTGAGATCCGGGAAGCCGGAGGGATAGCCGTTTCAAGAACCGCCCCAAGACTGTGGAATAAGCTCCCTGCTGCTTTAAGATATGAGGACGCTTTGCTTCTATTCAGAAAGGAATTAAAGCTGCAGACCAAGCAATATCCAACGTGTTTTTTTTTTTAATGAATCAGTTCTGTACAATGAGAAAATAGTTGTAGCATTTTTTTTAAACAACTCTGAATTACAATTTTTATGTATTATAATGTAACAAGCCTTTTTTTATTTCTATAGCAACCATTTACAAAGTCACAGATACAGAGTCAATACTCCTCTGCATCCATTTAGTGAACCCCCAAGCCGAATCTTCGCCGATCGATCACAGGAGAACGGATCGATTGACAAGTTAGCGAATTACTTATCGTGTGGATTGTATTGATGCACATACTAAAGGGATTTTTTTTAAATGGCAGCTTGGATCGCTGCTTTAAAAGCCTTCCTTTTTTAAACAAAGCATGGCAAACAGACCCTAATCCTCTGGCAGCTTTCCTGCTCCCTTTTGTGTTCCTGCCCCTTTGCTGGTCCTTCTTAACTTTCCTCCATATGTTCTCGGTCTGTTTCAGATGCAGGTCTGGTATGGGGGTTCTCCCTAAGCTCCCACATGTGCTCTAGAACAGTGTTTCCTGGTGAGTAACCCATTCTAACAAGATTGACATAAATAAATGAAGGTGTAGATGTTTCATGTTGAAGTATGAACTAGTGCAGGGGTTCTCAACTCCAATCCTCGAGACCCCCCCACCCCCCTAACAGGTCAGGCTTTCAGGATATCCCTGCTTGAGCACAAGTGGCTCAATCAGTGGTTCAGTCGAAGTCTGAGCCACTGATTGAGCCACCTGTGCTGAAGCTGGAATATCCTCCATAACCTGACCTGTTGGGGAGTCTTGAGGACTGGTGTTGAAAACCTCTGACCTAATGTACTCCATATATTCTGAGGATAAAACTTCAGTTGTTTTGGGCAGTCTCACTCACAGTGGAGAAGTAAATAGTGTTGGAAATTTCCATCTTTACATACAGTAGCTAATTTCTACGTTTTAAAATGTAGGATCCATGATAAAACAGTGTTCCCTCACAGTAATTTTTACCACTTTGCAAACGGGCAACCACCAAGAAGCAGCAAGGTACTGGTCTCCAGGAATTTGTGGCTTTCTATTGGTTTACCAGATTGAGGCTAACCTGGTGTCCATATTGAATCCCAAGAATGGCCTCTTTGATTCCAAGTTCTGTTATTGTCCTGGGAGCTCCAAGGTGATTTCTGGACCTCAAATTATTACGGTACAGCTATAGAAGACTCCCATTTCCTATTATGTAAGGTTGTTGTCCGAGAAGAAGGTCCGGGTGTGGGAGAACACACTGATAGCACCTACATGTTTGGGTATTCTACTAAGGAAATACTGCGGAAGGTAAGACAGCTACGGGGCTGAACACTGTGAGGACTTCAACCATTGGCAAACTGCACTTTTTTTATTGTTTTGTGTAAATATGTTGAAATAGAGGAACGGTACATACATATTTCATTAGAAAAAGGACCTCAAGGGAGATATGAAGGCATCTTTACAGGGGATTTGCAGTCACTTTTGTCGGAGTCACCCACAGGCTTTGAAATCAAGGTTTCTGGATGACAACCAGTGGAATGTCTGTATGTATATCTTTATTTATATAGTGCCCACAGTGTACTTAGCTCTTTACAAAGACAATACGGCACAGGGAATTATAATAATTCAATAAGCACAACAATGTCAGACAATAGGAAAGGAAATCCCTGCCCCTTAGAACTTACAATCTATGTGGTATGTTGGGAGAGTTACAGAGACAGCGGGTGAGGGAATAAGTGCAGTAGGTGGCAGTGCTTGGCCACAATGGTTGGTACATTAGCCATGAGTCCAGGCTATTGGGATGCTGCATTTAAGAGGTGGATTTTCGGGTTGGTCTTGAAGTTGGGTAGACAAGGTGCTTGGTGTATACTGAGTGTGAGGGAGTTCCACAGGTAAGGGGCAGTGAGGGAGAAGTGTTTAAGGTGTGGAAGCACTCTAGAGGTGAAAGGGGCGGAATGCACAGTTAAATATTATTCTGCTCAGTTCAAATGCTTCAACAATAGACCCATTGTCTTCACTTGTTCGCTTGCTACGTGTTTTTTTTCCAAAATCTGCTCAATTTAAATGTTTTTGAAAGCTGCTTTGAGTTTGCTGAAGCAAAGAGGCTCAACTGAGCTAATATTTCAAGGTCCGACGGGACTGCTCTTTGTAAATACACATTAAAAAGTTTCTATTTTGACTTCACGAGTTTTGCTTTTTTAATTTGCAATCAGTGGGTTCATTGGTTTCTTCCAATGTTATAAGTACACTTAGACACTTTAGGTATGTGTAATTACCCGGAATAATGGTACTTTATTCTCCTGTGTTAAAAGCACTGGGCGCCAGCTCAAGATGTACAATCATTCTTCCATAATTACATACTCTGCTATGTCTTATTTTATAGATATTAACAGCATTTGATACTTTATAAAAACATTTTTATTAATGAATACCTTTGACAAATAGTATTATAATATACAATAATATATTGTATATATGAAAAAGTAACAGTCAAAATTACAATATGATCATGATCCACCATAGCCAAATAATGGTTATAAATTGCCCCTTGAATTTTTATTTCCTGAAGCCTTTAAGATCATTTGAACAGTAATGTGTTTGCTCTATTTAAAATCTATGTATGATATCAGTAACGTAATTTTACATATTTTATATTAAAAAAGTGACCAGCCTTTGCGTCTTTTGCATTGATCCATGTAACACATCCCTAACTATAGTGATTTAGAGTGAATTAAGGCGCAAACAACTCAAATAATGTATACAATTATAAGTGCAACTAATTAGTGCAATATACCATATGTGCCAAATAATATTCAAGTAAATTATAACCCTGCTCAAACCCTCTGGTGGGACCTGTTTCACGGGTTCCAATAAGTCTGATTTGATCTCATACAATCCAGGAGGAGTATATATGGGAAATAAGAGAGAAGAAAATAATGCAAATTTAAGTGCAGATGTATTAACAATGTGTGAGATATTGATAGAAGTTTTGGCTCTATGTTGTTCCTACTTACAAGATGATAGAGCTAAAAAAGCCTCTTGCAGTTTGGGCTGCAGCCCCCGTGATGGTAATGGTGTGTGGTTCTCCCTTCAGATTGTTTCTAAGTAGGGCGGAACGTATGCAAAGGAATGGGAAAAGCACTACATAGCGCGATCATGTGGGTAATGTACTTTATATAAAAAACGGATATAAAATGTACACTTACAATGTGCTAGATAAAATCAAGCATGTTACACAAACATAGTGTGTTGTGAATCAGTCACCGCTCTCACCGCCTTCCCCTGGATCATCCAAGTGTCCTCCGTCTGCAGTATTAAGTCGCAGCTTCCCTGTCAGCTTTGCGTCCCGGTAAGCGTCTGACGTCACGGCTCTGAGGTGCGGCAAGAACTACGGGTCCTCCACTGGTTCAAGAATCTTCACTCAATGCGTTTCGCCCAGCCCACAATTGTGACTGCTTCCGGCTTCGTCAGGAGTCAACTCTTCTGGTGGACAAAATAAGTGAGGAGAATGATGAGAAAAGTGCATTAAGGGTCAAAAACACTCTGCAGGAAAAGCACAATCTGACTGTATCCGAAAGCAGCATAAAGAAGATGAGACGCAGCATTGGATGGAAATATGGACGTGTGAGGTTAGTACTGGACAGTACAGGAGGTAAAAGTGTTGTTTAGGAAACTGTACTGTACCGCTAAAATTATTTATTCCTTGTCATTACAGAGAGTACCCCATGATACGGGACGCAAACAAAATCAAAAGAGTGGTCCAGGCCCAGGCATGGATCGACAGTGGGGAGACTTTCCAGGATTGCATCTTCACTGATGAGTCTACTGTGTCGCTGGAGAGATTTGCAAGCTTTGCATTCCACAAAAAAGGCCGCATATCTTTGAAGCCGCGGCCAAAACACCCCGTGAAGCTGCATGTGTGGGGTGCCATCTCTAGGCGTGGACCAGGATGCATTGTCATCTTTGAAGGTAAAATATATCAAATATAATGTAGCCTTATGCACTGTACTTTACTAGTGTAACCTTACTGTATGCACTGTACTGTACTATTGTGCAGTTTTTTGAGGGCTTTTCTTTTCTTGCTATAGGAATAATGAATAAAGCTTTCTTCCAAGACAACATTGTCCCTGAGATAGTGCAATATATCACATGCGAGTTCCCCAATGGTCACCACTTCTACCAGGACAACGATCCGAAGCACACCGCGTCAACAGCGCATTTCCTTGAGCACGGTCTCAACTGGGTGAAGACGCCAGCGGAGTAAGTGCAGTAGACCGTGTTTCATTTTTTCCCCCACTGTTTTTACTGTGTACTGTATCTCTTAAACTAATTGTCCTTTTTTTCCAATGACAGATCGCCAGACTTCAATCCGATCGAAATGGTCTGGCATCAGCTGAAGGACCATATCCAGAAAGTGGCAAAACCCTACAAAAAGGACGAGTTGTTGAAAGGCATAATGAGTTTTTGGAACGATGTACTCACCGTGGAACGCTGCAATAAATATATAGACCATATTGCCACTGTGTTGCCCATTGTCATCGCGCGTAATGGGCAAGCATCAGGAAAGTAGTACTGTGCTGTAGTATTGTAAGTACAGTATGATACAGGTAAGTATAGCACAGATTTTTTCTTTCCCAATAGTCAGAGTATACAGTAGTTACAGTTTTTTCTTTACAGAGAGAGCAGCACCAACCATCAGGTTACAGTACACAGTATTTAACAGTAATCAGAGAATACAGTAGTTCCAGTATAGACTAGTTTGCCAGTACTACAGTAACTGCCTACTAACTGCTCAATTTTTTTATTTCCAGAGAAAGCAGCACCAGCCATCTACAGTAGTAATACACATCACACAATGCCATAATACAGTACGCACATACTGTAACTGCACTAATTTTTTGTTTTCTTGTCGTTTCAGGAAAAGGTGGCCTGGGGGGAGGTGGGGTTTTGTGTCCAGTCTAATCTGTTTTGTACAGTAAAATGTACAGAATATAAACAGCAGTATTGATATACACAAAACCTCTCCTCTCTCAATGAACTACTGTACTGTACACGGAATGAGGAACAAGATAAAGGCAGAAAAAAATAATATTACTATGTATACTGTATATATATACACAGTATATATATTATACATTACAGTATATATATTATTAAATAATATTCTTATAAATGTGCATAATTCATGTTTCTCCATGTTTTACAAATGTTTTGTAAATGTTTATCAAATTTCAATCTGCCAAAAGAACTTAATAAAGACTGCATTATGTATTATTCATGATTATTTTTATATTTGTATTTTTTTGTTCCTGATGAAATAAAATAAATATTTATTCACATTCCTGGTAATCATAATCATTGACAAACCCCACACCCCCACCCCCCCACCCCTACAGTATAAGAATGAATGACAAAACAACATGAATCAGTTAATGTTTTTTTTACTCTCAATTCTCACAATGCTGTGCACATCAGATTTACAGTTCAAATTCGAGAAGGGATTTTCCAAAGCGTTACCATAAACAAAGCCTCAAAGGGTTTGGGGGGTTGGGTGAGTCATGTGCAGTAATCAGCTAGCTCCCATCTCAAAGAGGCTTAGAGTACACGCAGGCACAGTGAGGCGATTGATGCTCGGCTAGGGACGGATTAAAAACACAATGACTAACTTCAGAAAATGAATGACTCTGTGGAGGTGTCTGTCGAAAATAGTTTGTGTGTGCGTAGGGGAGGGATGAAGGATTAGTTGTGCTGCAGTTCAAATAAATTACATACTGTAGAGTAGAGTGCAGTAATTTCAAAAGGCAGTCCATCATAATAATTTGATCAATAAACCCCCAAATACAACCCCCAAATACAGTACATAAAAAGCAAGTCACTTTATCTCCCTGTGCCTCAGGCACCAAAAACATACAGTAGATTGTTAGCTCCACCAGACAGAGAGGGACCTGTGTCTGCAAAATGTGTCTGCAAAGCGCTACAGAGGCGGCACATTTTATTTGAGTGCGGCTAGCTCCGCAAGCCTGGGGATGCCCCGGCATGCTAGCCGCAATGACGCGCGGTCACGCGTCATCGGGTGCCTGCGCCCCCTGCACGCGCTGTGTCCCGCGATGTGGGGGACGGCGGCAGGGGGTTCCGGGGGACCCGGCGAGCAGAGGGAGAAAGCCCCGATCGGAGGGCGCTCCTCCGCGGCTTCGGCGCGCGCCAGGCACATCCTGGCGCGCGCCTGGTTACTGCTGCGGCCGAGACCGGGCAAATGCTCAAATAAACTCGGCCGCAGCAGTACGTATATTGTAACTAACAGCGCTATACAAAAACATGCTATTAATATTATTATAATATCAAGGTGATGCTCTGTGCAAATCAAATTCGAGAAGGGATTTTCCAAAACGTTGCCGTAAACAAAGCCTCAAAGCTCCCGTCTCAAAGAGAATTACACGCAGGCGCAGTGAGGCTTTGTACTGTAGCTCGGCTGTGGACGGATTAAGAACACAATGGCAAGATTTAGAAAATTAACAACTCTGTGGAGAGGGGGGGGGGGTTGGGTGACACATGCGCAGTAAGCAGCTAAGCAGCTAAATAGCACCCATCTGAAAAAGGATCACACGCAGGCGCAGTGAGGCTTTGAAGCTCGGCTATGGACGGATTAAGAACACAATGGCAAGATTCAGAAAATTAACGACTCTGTGGGGAGGGGGGGTTGGGTGACTCATGCACAGTAAGCCGCTAGCTCCCATCTCGAAGAGGCTTAGAGTACACGCAGGCGCAGTGAGGCGATTGATGCTAGGCTAGGGAAGAATTAAAAACACAATGACTAACTTCAGAAAATGAATGACTCTGTGGGGGTGTCTGTCGAATGACTCTGTGGAGAGGGGGGGTTGGGTGACTCATGCGCAGTAAGCAGCTAGCTCCCATCTCAAAGAGGCTTAGAGTACACGCAGGCGCAGTGAGGCTTTCAAGCTTGGCTATGGACGGATTCAAAACCCAATAGCAAGATTCCAAAAATTAAAGACAGGCGCATGAAGTTCAAAGCTAAAGACATAATTTAATTTCAAAAGGCAGTTCATCATAATAATACACCCCCAAATACAGTATGTAAAAAGCACACAAATCAACCATGTGCAGTCAAACGCACAGGGTCGCAGTCAACAGCTACTGTACAGCACAGGTTGAATATCGTAATACAGTAAGATGGTTTTTGCAGGCTTGTGGAGAAAATAAAAAAAAATTACAATAGAATTTTTTTTTTAATTTTTAAAAAAAAATTTGGTCACTCACTCAGGCAAGCAAGCAGTGATGGGCAAAGTTACAGGCGCATGCGCAGTAAATTCCTGCTGTCAAGCAGGAATGTGATTCAAACCAGACACACGTTCAAGGAATGGTGTGGGAGAGATGTACTGCATTGCACAGAAGATAAGAAGTTGAAATACCCTGCAATGCAGTTAATTATCCTGAGCGAGGGGAGAGCGCTGTATATGCCGAAATGTGACACTGTTACAGTACTGTACACGCCTATGCGTTTCAACAATTTTCAAATGAGACATATCGTACAGCAGCACAGCACTGCAAATGCATGTATACAGGCATACCCCGCATTAACGTACGCAATGGGACCGGAGCATGTATGTAAAGTGAAAATGTACTTAAAGTGAAGCACTACCTTTTTTCCACTTTACAATGCATGTACTGTACTGCAATCGTCATATACGTGCATAACTGATGTAAATAACGCATTTGTAACGGGCTCTATAGTCTCCCCGCTTGCGCACAGCTTCGGTACAGGTAGGGAGCCAGTGTTGCTGTTCAGGATGTGCTGACAGGCGCATGCCCGAGCAGACGTTTGCCTATTGGGCGATATGTCCTTACTCGCGAGTGTACTTAAAGTGAGTGTCCTTAAAGTGGGGTATGCCTGTACTTTAAATATGCAAATTTACAATTACTGCGCGCGCACACACAGACTGTGTACTGACGTAGGTTGAACCGCGAAGGTATTAGACTTCCAAGACAACAGTTCGCAAACGCCCCCCTGAGTTTTTACACGGCATTGCAGTATTGCAGACAGCGAGAATAAAATGCTAATATCACGAGCGCGAAAATAACGCAGTTCAGTCCGGGCAAAAACGACACAAAACCGCACATAACCGGGATAATCTGAAAATCGCAGATCTAGCCGATTTAGACTAAAGGCGGACGCCACTGTAATTCAACAAACATAACAGACTGTTGAAAATATACTATTTAAGGAAGTGGATAAAGTATGCTGTATCATACACAATGTTACTGTAATCAGTGCTTAGCGACATGCTGTATCATACACAATGTTACTGTAATCAGTGCTTAGCGACATGCTGTATCAAACGCAATGTTACTGTAATCAGTGCTTAGCGACATGCTGTATCATACACAATGTTACTGTAATCAGGGCTTAGCGACATGCTGTATCATACACAATGTTACTGTAATCAGTGCTTAGCGACATGCTGTATCATACACAATGTTACTGTAATCAGTGCTTAGCGACATGCTGTATCATACGCAATGTTACTGTAATCAGTGCTTAGCGACATGCTGTATCATACACAATGTTACTGTAATCAGGGCTAAGCGACATGCTGTATCATACACAATGTTACTGTAATCAGTGCTTAGCGACATGCTGTATCATACACAATGTTACTGTAATCAGTGCTTAGCGACATGCTGTATCATACACAATGTTACTGTAATCAGGGCTTAGCGACATGCTGTATCATACACAATGTTACTGTAATCAGGGCTTAGCGACATGCTGTATCATACACAATGTTACTGTAATCAGGGCTTAGCGACATGCTGTATCATACACAATGTTACTGTAATCAGGGCTTAGCGACATGCTGTATCATACGCAATGTTACTGTAATCAGTGCTTAGCGACATGCTGTATCATACACAATGTTACTGTAATCAGGGCTTAGTGACAGTAGAAATACTGTGGTTTGTTTTGGACTGTACAGATGTAGCAAAGCTTGTCATTCGCATTGCTGCGGCCGCTCACGGTCCTGCAACAATCATGGGCCGGACAGATTAACGCTACACAGGATCTGATCTGGAAGCCTGGACCCTTCTCAGCGTGATTGCGCCAGACACTCTCCCCAGCACTGCGGACATTTACTTATGCGGCTGGTGGTATTTTTAATCTGCTATGTTGGGTTCAACCCATAAAACACCTAATTGACTAGGCGTAATTATATAAGTAAAAATATACCATACTGTACATAGACAATACCAATTACTTAATTTAATAGCAGTGTATGTTATATGGTATGGGATAGAGACCACCGTTTTCTTTAATACATGACACCAAGGAACAGCGTGTAAAACTGTATTGAATCTGGTAACTTAACCAAACCATCATTTTTGTCAAATAATTGAAATATTTATGTTCTAAGTATAGCATGGCAGGTTCAGACTGCCTCTCTGCCTCCTGTCATGTAAGTCCTGGTAGCTACAGGCTGTGACAGGCTATCCTGTGGGCATTGACCCCCCTCATGCTGACTCTCTGAATGACGGAAGTGGTGGTGACTAAGGGTCTGTGTGCAGCCTATCATGGTACAGACCTTGTGCCCTCCCCTTCTGGAGTCTCAGAGAGGAAGTGCCAAATTAGAGTTAGTTCTCTTCTACCCCTCCTAGGGAGAGGAGGTGTGCTGCTCCTCCTGGCTGGGAGTGAGCCAGGCCAGTCTGTCCCTCCTGGGCTCACTGAGTCAGAGAGATCAGAGGCCTCAAGACTACCAGAGAGCCCAGCACCATCCAGAGGCCTGGGATCCTCTGTGACCTATCTATATACGCAGTATACCATCTGCAGTGACTGTCAAATAAAGCATCCCTTTCCATATTCTCCTGCCTGAGTCTACAGTATATTAGGTAGGGGTGTGAAAGAAGTCTGCTTTGGTGGGGACTGTCCCTGCAAATACTGGAGCATATTGAAACTGGAGGCGCTGACACCATGAGTTGAACATCAAGATCATCAAAAGCCTGTCCTGTTCCCCACACTATCGCGGACCACGCCACTCTCCTGAACACTCACAGGTATGACTGCACCACAAACATGAGTAACCAGAGGAACATCTTCCAGAGAGAGGGGGAAACTGTGTTACATAGGGTTGACGTGTCTATTTACTGTAGTTCACGGTATACTTTTTTTTTCACCTAAGCACAGGAATTAACACATTTTTGTAGACATTGTCCCCGAGGATGTCTACGTGAAGTAAAAAGCTATTGTGAACACACCTTTTAACTTTTTTCATTTTCACTATATTTAAAACGTTCAACACCAACAGTGAAATATAGGAACTTTGCAAACGCAGCTATCACCTAGAAGCAGCAGATACCCCATTACATTGTAACAGCCACAAGTAAATGTTTCTGAAAATAATTAAATTTAATTGAAATCTAAAATGTAAGCAGCATATAAAATGAAAATGCTGATTGGTAGTTATACTGAATCATGAACATAGAATTGAGCGGTATAATAAAAATACGTACACATTTCCTAGAGTACTATTTAAAGCACCACTCAGGAATGCTGAAACAAACAAAGACATAAAGGGAGTTAGAACAGTGGGTTAATGAAAACAGACAATAACAGAGTTCACTTCCATTCGCTCACTTTGATCGGTGAACTGTTAGGTGAAGGGCTTCTGACAGTTCTCAGAATCTCCTTGACTTCCTTTGGCGCCCAAGCTTTTAGCCACGCTGCTCCCAATCTTTGGAACAGTCTGCCTCGTAGAGCCTGATAGACCCCCTCCCTGGTAATCTATAAAAACAGGCTCTAGACCTACCTGTTTACCCACGCATTTAATTCATGAACCACAACCTGTCTGGCATTTAATAGCTACAGTACCATCCCATCCTGTATTGTATCTTTCCTTGTGTTTGGTCTTCTTTATAACCATATATGTTTTCTATTTTCATTTATTTTAACACAGGATTGATAACATAGGCTGGCGGGTGGTCCCATTGGCGTCCGGGGGTCCTCGGGTGGTCCCTATGGGTCCCCGCTGGCCTGCAGTACCAATACTGTTGTAAAAAAATAAATGTGGCATACAATTCAATCAATATACCTCCCAGCACCCCCCCACACACATACAGTAAAGTAATGGGCAAAATAACTAATATCCAGATAGGGATAATAGCTCATTTGCCCATTATTAAAACAAACATTAGCCAGACAGCAATAGTAATGTAAATAAAAACCTTTCAACTTACCCCTGCCATTATGAAGGGCGTCCTCGGCAGCATACTGCAGGGCCATGTCCTCCGTTGTCAGACATAATACATGAAATAAAACAATCTAATGGCCCCTAACCCCTCAATCACCTTAGTGGTTACTAACCGCTTTAGTAATTAAGGGGTTAACCCCTGTATCCTGGTTGCCACCTGGGAAGCCTAACCACCCACCCCGGACCCACTATACCCACCCTGTACCCATTGATTGGCACCCATATAATATGGACATGATAAGACTCTATACAACTTAATGGTCACCTTAATAAAAAGACAATAAGACCCAAAATACACAATAATAAAAAATCACAAACACCTACAGTAAACAACACAATTCAATAAATAAAAACACTAGCCAACAAATTCTATTAATTAAAGCACTAACCAACAAAACAATTAAAGAATTTAAAGTAGCAACCAACAAATCAATTCATCAATAAAACAACTAGCCAAAACACCAATTAAAAGCAGGAGCCAACACAAGAAATAATGAATTAAAAACGGTAATCAATACGATCCAAACATATAAACAAGCCAGCAAAATGTCAAACAATTAAAGCCTAAAGGGGCACAGATTAATACATTATCAGTAAATGGGCAATGAAAAACATAAATGAAACAAGATCCAATCCAAAAACCTGCAAAAAATACACTGACATACATTCACTATGTAACTTAATTTTGGCAGCGTTGACCCTCCGAATCCTGGGTTATCAGGAAGCTCTCGTAGTGCAACGTCATCAAACTCAATCCGATGCCATCCACCATGAAGATCCCGACCAGGTAACCAAAGTCTTCTTTCTTTGATCTTCTAATACCTTCTTCTTGTATTGGTGATTCTAACATATTGTAATATTTATTGGTGGCAGAGGGGGTGAATGAAGGGCCAAGTACCCGCTTCACTCACCCCCTCTGCCCTCAATAAAGCATAGATTGTGCCTTAACCCCTTCATTGCCTTTGCGATTATCCGCTAACGTAATGAAGCTGCTTTAATGTCATTTTTATTAATAGTGTGCGGGAGCAGGGGGCCTCCTGAGCTGAACCGCATTGATTTCAGCTTCAGGGACCCCCTGCTTCCCAAGTTACAGGCCCAGATATGGGGTGCCGGTATCTCATTCATGATTTAAATCCCTCCGGTCACGTGACAGGAACGATTTAAAAATGGCGCTAAGACTGGCACCCGATGCCCCATATCAGGGCCTGTAACTTAGGAAGCAGGGGGCCGCTGAGGCTGAAATCAAAGCGCTTCAGCTCAGGAGACCCCCTGCTCCCGCACACTATTAATAAAAATTACATTAAAGGAGCTTCATTACCGTAGCATATAGCTGCTACGGTAACGAATCTGTTAAAAATTTTAATTAAGTTTTTATTACTAGTGGATTGTAGCAGGGGGTCTCCGGAGCAGAACCGCATTGATTTCAGGTCCAGGGACCCCCTGCTTCCCGAGATACAGTCCCTGTTATTAGGTGCCGGTATCTCCTATGAATTTAAATGTCCCGCGTCACGTGACCGTGGGAATCAAATGCATAGCAGATACCTGCACCCCATAACGGGGCCTGTATCTTGGGAAGCAGGGGGTCCCCGGACCTGAAATCAACGCGGTTCTGCTCCGGAGACCCTCAGCTCATCTACACTAGTAATAAAATGACAATAAAAAAAAAACCATTCGGCCGAGATTTGCGCAGCGAGAGGCGGCTCCCTCTCTCCCTGCAGCAGAAACAACTCGCCAGGTGAGCCCTTTACACAGGAGCGATCATCTCGTTGCCGGCTACTCACCATTTTTGCAAATGTTGCTATCACTGGTGTTCAGGGCTTTCTGCATACCGAGATAGCAACGCTGTCAACAACGGAGAATTCAAATCCCTGGCAATTTTTTCTATCGGAGTTTAGTGCATACTGTAGGCGCCAGATAGAGGGATCGCTTCTCCCTGATCTATCTGTGTAGCCCTTACAGACTGGTGGCGGCTGGGCAGAATTAACGCAGCGGCTGTCCCGTTCAGAAGCAGTAACTGTTTTTCCATCTGTGAAATTCCCTCTGCGCTCGATCACGGCCACACTTGTGCCGCGATCCACCTACTCCAAGTGCCGCCCGGAGGAGCTTGTATCGCGCCACATCTGTATATAAACAAAGTTAATATTGTTATTAATAAGTGTACTAGTCACCATGTTTCATAACCATTCTTATCTTGCAAAGTGCAGTGTCCGGTATAATAATATTAACTTTTATGGTGATTTACATTATAATTACAATAGCTACCATAACTACAGTACTATTTACCAGCCAATACATACCGCACTGGCATAGTGACAGCCTTACAGGAGATAAAGACAGAACTATTGTTAGTTTAGTCCTCGGCCATGGTAAGCGCTTACTCGCTGAACCGTGCTGACGCTCGCTACCGCTCAGCACTGAGCCCCTATAGCCGCAATTAGAGCGGCTTTAGTAGGGGCTCGCCTACGCTTCCGCAAGCGCGCGGAAGCGTAGGTCTTACCAGAATTTAAAATTTCCCCGCTTGCCGGCGCGCAGGGCCGGTCACGTGAGCGGTTCGCCCAATGAGAGCGAACCAGCTCCGTGACGTCACTGGCCCGCCCCCGGCCTGCCCCCTGACGGCGCGCAGGGAAAGAAACAGCAAGGCCAGGGAAAGCACCCGCTTTCCCTGAGCCTCAGCGCGCCTCAGCACGCCAGCGGGAACCCTGGCCGAGGCCTTATTGAGGGTGAAAAACAATAAAAAATGTAGCAGAGTTACAATCTAAGAGGACTAGCTTATAGATGGCCTAACAAATCACACATGGAAGTATTTCTATGCATGTATTACCCCTCGATACTCACACTTAAAATATTCACACAAATTTGTTTTCTGTGTGAGTTTATTTTTCCATGGAAATCATACAGTAAATTGAATTTAAGGGGCTACCAGTGAGAGAGGGGCACATCATATTTTACAATGTTTCATCATTCAAACATTGCATCAATTTGCCATAAACATTCCCAAGTCCAATGGTTCCCATCTTCTTCCAATAACAGTGTGTTCACTCTAGATATTTCCATCTATTTAGATACAGTATTGCTCTGCATTTTAAGGCAATAAATAGTCACTATCTGTGTACAAGATGTCCGTGCATTTTATGTTTACCGTATATTTGAAATATATAGTGAATATATAAATGTGACAAATGCAGACGACTGTGAGCATAAAGTCTTTCTGTGTTTTACCATATTTGCTGCTAACTCGCCTGCAGTGAAATGCTCCCAGGCGCTTGTAGGTTTCTGCACAGCAAAGATGTTAATCTAGATTTGGTTTGATAAAGGAATAATGTTGATATTTCTGCAAGAGAGGGCAACATATTCTTGCTCAACAATCTACTAGGCTCATCCAAAAATGAAGGTGTTTAAAATGACTTGTACTGCGCACACGCACGCTGCCTGGGGGTTACATTGAACTCCTCCCTTTCCTCCACCCCATATATAGATGCTGTTACTAAATGTTGCCTTTTCTTTCTCCGCGACACTGCTGAGATACGCCCCTTGCTATGTTCCACCACCACTATTGCATGCCCCTTTTCTCTCCCATGTTGGTTACTGTAACATTCTTTTATCTGGCCTCCCTGCCTCGCTCCTTCCTCCCTTACAACCTATTCAAAATGCTGCTCTTCAAATCATCCCCTGCACTTCCTATTAATCTCCTTGTAAAGTCAAAAACAATTCTTCTTCTTTAAGGCTCTACACCTCCATACTGTATATTTAAACTCTGACCTCTCGTTACACGCCTCCCAACATACCACTTAGATTGTAATCACTTCAGGGAAGGACCTCCCATTACCTTATTGTTATTTACCGGTCATGCTTATCCCCATTGCATGTACATTATTTACCTTTGTATAGTAATTCTGTAAAGCGCTGCATAAACTATGGGGCTTTAGAAATATAATGACGCCTACATACTATCACTAGTAAAAGCAACACTAGTAGGGTATATTTTATGTAGCACAGTGTATGTAGTGCTATAGATATAATTTCCAGTAGAAGAATTGGGAGCTAGTACAGTGGCCATGAGCACATAGACTTGACACTGGGTCTTCAGGCGGCGATTCAAAATTCCGCAGCCTGTGTGGGGCAATATCTAGAATTAAGTCAACACAACCAAACGTTCAATATTTTTGTTGACCAATCTTTAAAAAACCATCTTGATTTGTGGGCCATGTAAGGACAAATATAAAATTTTATTTGGAGAGGAGAGTAGAATGATACTGTATGAAGACCAAGGGTGGAATCCATGTCACGGTGAAAAGGTGATCGTGGGGTAGGGTGGTGTGGCTCCATGCGGAAAATGCTGAAAGCTTCTGACATACAGTATATCTAAGGCAGGGGTTCTCCACTCTAGTCCTCAAGATCCCCCAACAGATCAGGTCTGAAGGATATCCCTGCGTCCGCACAATCAGTGGCTAAGTCCATTGATTGAGCCACCTGTGCTGAAGCAGGGATATCCTTCAAACCTGATCTGTTATGTCCGACTGTATATTAAAAACAGTTTCCACCGGTTATTTTCAGAATAAAAGGAGAGGTCTCCGTCTCTGCCCCCCTCCTTCACCTCTAGTGCTCTGATGAGACTACCTCGGGGATGCGATTCTATGATAATACATCCATTCAGTATTTGTCCTTCATAGCAACATTGTCAACTGCGATGGAAGTTTTATTAATGTGGACATCTGTCTCCCGGGAACTTCAGTCATTTCGTTTGGGCCACCACACAGCTGTCAGGTACCAATGACTTTCCAATGGGGCTTCGGGAGAGGACGACAGCATCATATTTTGTGTCCCTCAATCTCATCATTAGCGCACTAACCAGGAAGCATGACTTTTACACAACGTTCGGACCTTTAACTACATTGTTAACACAAACATCCCCATAATGGCATCGGGCATCAAGCCGCTGGCATCAGCCTGAAAGTGACTTTACCCCCTGTACTGCATATGAGCAAATCCAATAAGTGGATAAAATGAACATTTTATCAAAGTACTACAGTATGTTCCTGTTTCTACATTTTGCATTTATTTTACAATTTGGGGAGTGTCGATAAATGAATGATTTGCATGGCACTTATATTATAACACAATATTTCGAATCCAATGCACTGATTTTTTTTTTTATTCAAGGGCAATATTTAATCTTCCATAACTTAGTGTGCTTCCATTGTATACAATAAAGGGACCTACGGTACCGTATGTATACAGCTCCAGGGTCGGCCACCTACAGTACGCTACGTTCACTGCTACCAAAGGCACGTACGGCATTGAGCGAGACGTGTTTCAGATTAAAGAGGCATGCCAAGCAACATGTGTTTTTTTTAATAGGATTGAAGCAGGGGGTCTCCAGAGCAGAACCGTGTTCATTTCTGCTCCAATGACTCCCTGCTCCCCGAGACTTACCACGGAAGGGGGCGCCGGTAGCAGCTCCAACACAGCTAGTTGCAGCTATCACAATGCCGGCTTAAATATCCCGCATCACATGGGCCAAGAGAAAGCCGTGATGTCATCCCTTGTGTCTTACTATTGGCCCACATGACACAAGTGCTTTAAACAGCAGAGAGATACGGATACCTCCTATGTATCTCGGGAAGCAGGGGGTCCCCGGAAATAAAGTCAACCCAGTTCCACTCCAGAGACCCCCTGCTTTCAACTTATTTAAACAGATCGCTTAGAGAGCCTCTTTAATTGGAGGGCACACATGTGTGTTATATATTAATAATAATACAGTTGCGTGTAGCGCACTCACGAAAATATGATTCATGCCACCGGTGCTCATCAAAGGTGCTCCCTCAGGGAAGTGGGTCTCACCAACAATACAGAAGAGTAAAAAAGGTTGTCTCTCAAGTTGTCTCGGTTAAAAAAAAAAGAAATCAAAAAGATTTGATTGAAAATAGATCTACAGTATCTTCAATAAATGTTATTGGTACTTTTTTTTTACCGAGACCACTGGAGAGTGGACCTCTTTACTCTTCAATATTAATTATTCATCTTTTGTAAAACACTAGGATTGCTAAAATATATTGGCATTATACAATAGGAAGAAGTAACCAATAAACCCCTTTTACATCCCAGTGCCGCCCTTCTCGTGATATTGGGGAAGTCGCCTTATCCCCCCCCCCATGCATAAGGCACCAAATCTAGATTGTAAACTCTTCAAAGCAGGGTCAGCAAACTTCTACCTACGAAGCTTAATAAGGAAAGTATGATTAATATCTATGTGTATACTGTAAAGTGTTATTGTGAGATAAGCTCAAAAGGATTAGTTTTTTCCATGTAAAAAAAAATCCCACATACTATTAGCAGAGTCGAAAATAACTAGCACTTTGATTGCTTTTAAATCCACCCTTTCTTCATCAAAGCAAAGCTCAAATGCAAGTGCTCTGTAAAATCAGTGGAGGTTTAGAAATATTACAAGTTACAAGCCAGGCGGCAAATGTCAAAACAGCAAAATATCCAATGCAGTAATTATCCTTACCGTCTTTACCATAATCCTATAATTTAACTTGGTGAATATGCCTAGGCTGGAGCTAATACAAATTATTTCAACAATAAATCTCTTGTCCTGCAACCTCTCTGCGTGTTTGTTTTCCCTGTTCGGAGCAGCCATTACTCCTCAGTGTCAGGCCGCGTCCATGGATAGTGCTTGCGGGCGGAGGCGCGCTTCCGCTCGGCACTGAGCCCCTACAGCCGCAATGAGAGCGGCTTTAGTAGGGGCTCGCGGAAGCGTAGGTCTTAGGGAAGTTTTAAATCTTCGCGCTTGCCGGAGCGCAGTGCCGGTCACGTAGGCGGTTCACCCAATGAGGGCGAACCAGCTCCGTGATGTCACTGGCCTGCCCGCCGACACGCCCCCGACACGCCCCCGGACGGCACGCTGTCTAAGGCCAGGGAAAGCACCCGCTTTCCCTCAGCCTCAGCGCGCCTCCGCACGCCAGGATTAACCATGGCCGAGGCCTTAGATTGCAATAAATTTAGCCTTCCCTTGGCTTCCAGCCTGTTGGCAACCCCCCCCCCCCACCCTTCCCCCCTGCACTTTTAAGAAAGTAAATTGTTCCTGCCTCCCCCTGCTTGTTGACACAATCTCACTGTATTTCCTGTTAACCCAGGCTAGCATGCTTCTTTCAGTTCCAGCAGACATTGTGGATAGTCACAGCTTGTCAACCACCTTGGTAAAGTTATTGCAATTTGCCTCTCCCTTACTTGTGCCACCTGCTCAGTTTCCCCCCTTTTTGTTATTGTTGTGTTTACAATAAAAGTACAAAAGAAAGAAGGACTTTGTGTGCATCTATGGGGAGTGAGTTAAACTGCCTGCCTCTACTCACTTGCCACAGTGAGCATGAACTAATCTGGGGGTGGGGGAAGGGAAGGGGACAGGGGAAAGGGAAGCTCCCGCGTCAGCAAAATGAGGATAGTATATGAAATCAAATAACACACAAACTGGTGCAATAGAGGATAAACTATAATAACAACATAAACAGACAGACAAGTTCCTCCTTGAATGCACTCAGAAAGGTAAGTCAGAGCGATATGGTTGATAACATTAAAAACCTTTTAATCACCAAATAGTAAGAACATATTGTATAGAGGGAAATGGTAGAAGTAGTCCACGGCCAGTCCCTTAAAACAAACCAAGAAAAGATCTTCCTAAATAGGTGTATGGAAGATAGTGGGGACAATACACCACCTAGGTGTGGGCTACAGAAAACTGCAAAGTCTCGCCACAAAATAACTTCAGACTTGAGAACCTGTCCTGTTGGCAGGAATTCTATTATCAAAAACCAGCACACCTATAGAAAAAAGTATGCTGATACTAGATCTGAAGAAGGTGTGGGCTACAGAAAACTGCAAAGTCTCGCCACAAAGTAACTTCAGACTTGAAAACCTGTCCTGTTGGCAGGAATTCTATTATCAAAAAACCGGCACACCTATAGAAAAAAGTATGCTGATACTAGATCTGAAGAGGCGGTTCATATACAGTTCGTGAATAATAAAGCCCTTACATCCGTATACATAGACCACAAGGAATGGGGGTGTATGTCAACTCCAGAACACAAATGAAGTCAACGAATGATGTGGAGAGTAATACATATAACATAAATTAAACCACATACATAGCTATTAACTACGTGGCTAGTGAGTAGTAACCTCTGCGTAGGGCAAGCACAAAGCGTGCTCTGCTAGTGCCCAGAGGCACGGTTCAGTGACCGTATCCAGTTATGGCCTCAGAATAATATAACACAGTTAATGCAGAGGTCACTGCCCAAACAGGTGTATGGACGATAGTGGGGACAATACACCACCTAGGTGTGGGCTACAGAAAACTGCAAAGTCTCGCCACAAGGTAACTTCAGACTTGAGAACCTGTCCTGTTGGCAGGAATTCTATTATCAAAAACCAGCACACCTATAGAAAAAAGTATGCTGATACTAGATCTGAAGAAGGTGTGGGCTACAGAAAACTGCAAAGTCTCGCCACAAAGTAACTTCAGACTTGAAAACCTGTCCTGTTGGCAGGAATTCTAATATCAAAAAACCGGCACACCTATAGAAAAAAGTATGCTGATACTAGATCTGAAGAGGCGGTTCATATACAGTTCGTGAGTCATAAAGCCCTTACATCCGTATACATAGACCACAAAGAATGGGGGTGTATGTCAACTCCAAAACACAAATGAAGTCAACAGATGATGTGGAGAGTAATACATATAACATAAATAAAACCACATACAAAGCTACGTAGCTAGTAAGTAGTAACCTCTGCGTAGGGCAAGCACAAAGCGTGCTCTGCTAGTGCCCAGAGGCACGGTTCAGTGACCGTATCCAGTTATGGCCTCAGAATAATATAACACAGTTAATGCAGAGGTCACTGAATAGGGTCTCTGCTAGATGGAAATACAGAGGTTCACTGAGTGGAGTCTCCCAGATAGCAGGCAACAGAGGCACTGTACTTAATCAGAGTGCTCCTGGCAGTATAAATCAGTGCATAAGATGTTGTCCATAATGAGTGTTGCACAGAGTGATGTTGCTCTAAGTGTGTGTGGGTTACCCCTAATAATGCTAACAATATGGACCCCCCAGATAACACTCGGTTTAAGGAGAATGTCTGTCAGAGAAGCGGCTATAGTATATGCTGCTATCAGGTACAGTGACCTCAAAAAATACCTTCTGACTGACCACCCATAGTATAACTTAGCTTTATGGGGACTGGGGTTGTCCGTTGCAGCAGCTCACGATCCTACAGTGTAGGCAGAGGGGGCGGGGTGCCGAGTTGAAGGGTTGTAGCCTGCTAAGTCAGCACCTGCAGCCGCAGCAGTCTCATCCCACTGCTAGGAGGCGTCCGCTCGGTGTGATGACGTCATCACGTTCTGGTCACCTGACGTACGTTTCGCGCATGATCGCGCTTTCTCAAAGGTCAACCCTTCAACTCGGCACCCCGCCCCCTCTGCCTACACTGTAGGATCGTGAGCTGCTGCAACGGACAACCCCAGTCCCCATAAAGCTAAGTTATACTATGGGTGGTCAGTCAGAAGGTATTTTTTGAGGTCACTGTACCTGATAGCAGCATATACTATAGCCGCTCCTCTGACAGACATTCTCCCTAAACCGAGTGTTATCTGGGGGGTCCATATTGTTAGCATTATTAGGGGTAACCCACACACACTTAGGGCAACATTACTCTGTGCAACACTCATTATGGACAACATCTTATGCACTGATTTATACTGCCAGGAGCACTCTGATTAAGTACAGTGCCTCTGTTGCCTGCTATCTGGGAGACTCCACTCAGTGAACCTCTGTATTTCCATCTAGCAGAGACCCTATTCAGTGACCTCTGCATTAACTGTGTTATATTATTCTGAGGCCATAACTGGATACGGTCACTGAACCGTGCCTCTGGGCACTAGCAGAGCACGCTTTGTGCTTGCCCTACGCAGAGGTTACTACTTACTAGCTACGTAGCTTTGTATGTGGTTTTATTTATGTTATATGTATTACTCTCCACATCATCTGTTGACTTCATTTGTGTTTTGGAGTTGACATACACCCCCATTCTTTGTGGTCTATGTATACGGATGTAAGGGCTTTATGACTCACGAACTGTATATGAACCGCCTCTTCAGATCTAGTATCAGCATACTTTTTTCTATAGGTGTGCCGGTTTTTTGATATTAGAATTCCTGCCAACAGGACAGGTTTTCAAGTCTGAAGTTACTTTGTGGCGAGACTTTGCAGTTTTCTGTAGCCCACACCTAGGTGGTGTATTGTCCCCACTATCTTCCATACACCTATTTAGGAAGATCTTTTCTTGGTTTGTTTTAAGGGACTGGCCGTGGACTACTTCTACCATTTCCCTCTATACAATATGTTCTTACTATTTGGTGATTAAAAGGTTTTTAATGTTATCAACCATATCGCTCTGACTTACCTTTCTGAGTGCATTCAAGGAGGAACTTGTCTGTCTGTTTATGTTGTTATCACAGTGAGCATGAGTCAGAACATCAATCTTGCAGAGGCAGAAATAAGATGTGGGGGTGGAGGGGCAGCTGCCTCAGGCGTCGGCAGTTTAGGGGACACAGGTCGGACGAGCATGAGTGGTCAGGGGAGGGAAATACAATGGCGATGTTGTGGTGGTAGAGGAGAAGGGCAGCAGAGGAGGGCGGGGAGGGGGATGGGCCAGCGGGCTGACCCAGGAGGGAAGTGCTGGGGGGGGGAATGAGAGAGACTGGAGGGGGGGGGGGGTGAGAGACTGGATGGGAGAGGGATGGAGAAAGAATGGAGGGAGGGGGGTGGGAGTGAGAATGGAGGGGGAGGGGAGAGAAACACTGGAAGCAGGAGGGAGACTAGAGGGGGAGGGGGAGAGAGACTGGAAGGGAGGGGAGAGGTGAGAAACTGGTGGGGGGAGGAGTGAGAGAGATGGAGGGGGGAGTGAGAGACAGGGGGAGTGAGACTGGTGGGGGAAGGTAGAGAGACTGGGAGGGGGATAGAGAGACTGGTGAGGGGGAGTGAGAGACTGTAAGGGAGAAGGGGAGAGACTGGTGGGGGGAGGAGTAAGAGAGATAGAGGGGGGAGTGAGAGAGAGGGGGAAGTGAGACTGGTGGGGGAAGGTAGAGAGACTGGGAGGGGGATAGAGAGACTGTTGAGGGGGAGTGAGAGACTGGAGGGGAGAGGGGGAGAGACTGGTGGTTAGAGGGAGGACTGAGAGAGACAGGTGAGGGGTGGCGGGAGGGAGATAGCGGTGGGGGACAGGTGTAGTGGGAGAGACGATGGGGGGAGGGGTGAGAAAGTGGTGAGGGGGGAGTGAGAAGATGGAGGGGCAAGAGGGAAAGAGAATGGGGAGAGAGAGAAAATGCCCTAATGTATTTCAGGGTCTGTGATCTCTTGACTTTTAGGCTCTGATGCACGAAGTTCCGCTGGGTTATTAAGAGTATTGTTAACCTAATGTTAATAATAATGCTTATCCACTAAAGTGAGTAGCGTAAAGTTACAGTACTCTATTTAATAATCCTTTAAATAGCGTAGCATTTTGGTGGATTTGCAATGTCATTAGCATTAAGGTTCGTACAAGTAATTAGTATTATGTTATTCAGGTCATACCTAAAACAAGTGGTGCTCTGATCCAGACCCTACAATGGGGCTTGTACTGGAGGGGCGGTGGATAGAGGGAGAGTCCTATTTTACAAAGGTACCTAGTGAGTTATATACACTGTCCAAACACTTCTTAATACAATACGTGAAGAGTTCCTTGGGAAATATGATAATGTGGGAATGCAAAGTATATTCAAATGATTTCAATTAGCATATATCCCAGGTATCTCAGGTTTGTTCACAGGTATGTCTCTCAGGCTATGAGATAATTACATAAACAACGGACATTGTGTTTGTATATTCAATTACCCGTGTGGATAGGTATTAAACTCAGGGAAAATAATGTCCTCTACTTATGTAGCGTCATTTTATTTGCCCTGATTTACTTGGAGCTTACTGCACCGGGGGAATTAGTGCTGCAAACTTTGCAGGTTACTTCCGCATCTAAGACTGATTTTGCCATTTGTTTAACCCCGTAAAGCTTGGTGAAATATCTTGTGAAACTGCAACATTTAAAAAAAATAATAAAAAATTAAAAAAAAACATTGGGAAGAAAGGTTACGAACCCAGTTGGGACCGTATGCGCATCTCTCCACCCTTACCAATCACTGGATTAAATACTAGGCTACTCCTGCTTTGCACATTGTCTTCACCAGGGCTGGCCAACTCCATTCCTCAGGGGCCACCAACAGGTCAGGTTTCAAGGCTATCTCTGCTTCAGTACAGATGGCTCAATCAGTGGCTCAGAAGCAGGGATGTCCTTAAAAACTGACCTGTAGGTGGCCATCGAGAACTGGAGTTGGACGCTCATGGTCTACACTGTTCTTGTAGCCCTAACTAGAGATGGGCAAATTTGGGGGGGTCGAATTTGGATCCCTAGCGGATCAGCCAGTTCCTTTGGTCCACGGATTTCAGCAGATCAATCTCCGAAAGGGCGATTCGCGTTTTGCGGATTTGAAATGATTATTATCCACACTCCGTGGATTCCGCAACGCGTGGATGGATTTTAAAGAATCCAATCTGCGGATTCAGTAATCCTTGACGGATTCTAAAAAATCCGCCAACGGAATTGCTGAATCCGCAGATTGGATTCTACAAAATCAGTCAATTTTGCATTCAATGGCAGATTTTCATGATCCCACGCGGATTAAATCCGACCAAATCCGTTTGCGGATTTTACACCGCCAAACCGATATGGGGGGGGAAATGCGAGGAAATCCAGGAAACGGATTTGGGCGGATTGCCCCTCTCTAACCCTAACCCGCCATTAATGCAAAAAAGCAGCGCAGTATTATACCGTATGTACTGTAGTGAGAAGCGCTAACCCCACATAAGAGGATAAAAAAATAAATGTACCTTATATCTTGACAGAAGTTCCCAGCTTTCAAACTTTATTCTTATCATCATAAATGTTGCAGTCTTTGCGTTCCCCAAAAGTGTGTACTTAGCTGAAGAACAATTAGTTCCAACATTGTTCTGCGCTGCAAACACATGTCTGTGTGCGACATATACATGCTAGTAACATTATAGAGTGGGGTTATAGTAACAGTGCCCTTAGTGGTCATTGTTAATGTGGCTGTTTAATCCTTATGTAACACACATTTTTACATTTTTGGAAATTTCTAAGCATTGATTCCCAGGGAGCCGGTCTTAGGGCAAGGCAGCTGCCTCGGGCCCCATGCCTTCAGGGGCCCTGGGCTTCCTCCTCGCCCCGGTGCCAGGATCTAACTTCCACCCGACTGGAGGGGAGAGCTGGAGGAGGGAACACGGGGCCCCCCAGACCAGTAGAGAGAGGTAGGTGTGGGGGGAAGGGGTGGTGTATGTGTGTATGCGCTCTGTGAGAGGGGGTCTTACCTTTCCCGGAGCAGGACGCCTCCTGTAGTGCCAAGTTGCCATGGTGATCAACATCAAATGACGCCACCGCATTGTGGTGTAATGGCAACGTTAGATCATATTATGTTGCAACAACACCACGATGTCACTGTCACTGCACTGGCACAAACCCAGAAACAAGTGACTAAGCTGGGGGACCAGGTCAGGTTTCTAGAGGAAAAGATCGAGGACTCTGAAAACAGGGACAGAAGAAGTAATATTCGTCTGAGGGGGGTCCGTGAGACTGTCACCGATCCGGAGGATTTTGCCACCAAGTGGCTAGAACAACTCTTCCCTGACAAGACGGACCGTGAGCTCCTGTTAGACAGATGTCATCGCGCCCTGAGATGAAGACCTCAGGCAGGGGACCCCCCAAGAGATTAGATACCGGTGGCTATTCCCATGTGCACTGATGGTGCTGCGGAATGGGGTAGCTCATACCTTGAGGCGTCTGGAGGACGGCGAGAGATTCCTCGGCAAGCTGGGAGCAGTGGAGGTTCTGCAGACATCCCCACGAGCAGGGGCAGGAGACGCGGTGGCAGCCTTGCCCACGTGGAGCAAAGTGGGGGCTCATCAATCGGCTGCAGGGGAAACGGGAGCAGCGGCAGCCCACAAATGAGTTTTCACCCCATCCAGCGGACGGCACAACTTTACCCAGAAGGAGGGGTCAAAACCGAGTCCTCCGGTGACCCAGCTGTCCCCCAGATCCTGCGGCTGCCCTCTGTGTCACGAGCGGGTCCGTCGCTGACTTTTGGAGGGCAGCACTCTTGCCTCCATCCTCCCCCATGCTCGGCGGGAACGGCTCTGGCTTTCGCGGGCTTTGCCGCTGACGTCACTGTCAGGCGACGAGCCAGGAGCTGTTCTCTTGCGAGAACACGGTGCGGCCCCTTGTGACGCGGCACGCACGGCGGAGAGACTCTGCCCAGGAGGCAGGAGGAGTCCGCAGCCGTGGGAGGGAGAAAGGAAGGGGGGGGGAGAGGATGCCGAGGATGATGGTGCTAATGAAAGGGGGGGAGATGGGGCTGATGAAAGGGGGGGGAGGGGGCTAATGAAAGGGGTGGGAGAGGGGTTAATGAAAGGGGGGGGAGAGGGGGCTAATGAAAGGGGGGGAGAGGGGGCTAATGAAAGGGGGGGAGGAGGATAATAAAAGGGGGGAGGAGGAGGATAATGAAAGGGGGGGAAGAGGACAATGAAAGGGGGGGAGGAGGATAATGAAAGGGGGGGGGAAGAGGACAATGAAATGGGGAGGAGGATAATGAAAGGGGGGGAGGAGGATAATGAAAGGGGGGAGGAGGATAATGAAAGGGGGAGGAGGATAATGAAAGGGGGGGAGGATGACAATGAAAGAGGGGGGGAGGATGATAATGAAAGGGGGAGGAGGATGATAATGAAAGGGGGAGGATGATAATGAAAGGGGGCGAGATCCAAAGAAGGGAGGGAGAGGGTATAAAGAAAGGGGGGGAGATGAAGAAAGGGGGGGAGATGAAGAAGGGGGGAGATAAAGAAAGGGGAGGAGGATATAAATTAAAGGGGGGGTGATAAAGAAAGGGGGGGAAGTAAAGAAGGGGGGATAACGAAAGGAGGGGGGATAACGAAAGAGGGAGTAAAGAAAGATTCAATTTACTTGTCACCATCTGACGTTGAGCCCTTCCCAATAAAGTTTCAATGAGGCTCTGTATGTTATGTTAAATGTATGTTAGATGGTATAGAATATCTGTTGCATCTGTTGTATATGTTATAGGTTATATATGTTATTTATGGTTCATATGTTATATAGGGCTAATAGGTTAAATATGTTAAATATGTTCATTATAGCATTAAATAATTGGGTTCATTCAAATGCTGAGTATATGCATATGTGTGTATATATATATATAGATATATGTATGTATATGTGTATGTGTATAGATATATGGATATGCACTCACTATAACTTAGGTACTGCTGTAAGTCGTTATAAAGTTAAAAATCACTCTGCAGTTTAAGGTTAAGTTGGTTATCAGTTTTGCGCCGGTGGGATTCACCCACGACGTCGTACATGTGTTCCTCACATAGGTCCCTGACGAATCAGGACCTTAAACAAGTCCCAGGGGGGTCGGTCCCGGGAAGGGAAAGCCGTCCGTTTTGGAAGGTCAGGCATACCGACCTGCCCATTGGGCGTCAGACTCCCACTCGGGGGACCCCGAGGGGAGCTCTGGTTTTTCTTTTATTTTTTTTCATTATTACAAAGCTGTTTAACTTATGTTTCGAATTTTGCTTTACCCCTTATGTGTTTTCCCTTGTACTGTCTCCTCCCTCCCTACCCCTCCCAATCCTTTCCTCATCCGGCCGGGGAGGATGCCGAACTGGACGGAACACAAGAACTTTGCCGGATGGTAACACCAAAAACGTCCGCCAGTTGAACAAGACAAAGTGGGCAGGGTGAGTCATCAAACGTTAGCTTGTTACACTTCTCACACATTAAGTGATGGCGATAACCCTTATCTCACATAACGTTAAGGGCTTTAATAGCCCAACCAAGAGAAAAATAGCTTTCACTGACTACAAACGAAAACACGCAGATGTCCTAATGTTACAGGAGACTCATTTTAGCAAGACCAACGCACCTAAATTCCTAGACAAAGACTATGCCCAGTTCTACCTTTCCTCCGCGCCATTTAAAAAACGTGGGGTGGCCATCTTGGTCCATAATAAAATCCCATTTGTAGCCCAAACTATTAAGAGACACAGAGGGACGTTTTGTTATCCTAGTGGGCACGATACGGGAGCAATGCATCACAATAGCCACAATCTATGCCCCCTGCGAGCAGGACGCAGTCTTCTTTGAAGACTTTTTTTGGACTCTACGCACCGTCGCGAGGGGCGGCGTAATACTCGCAGGGGATATCAACATGGTCATGCAACCAAATCTAGACAGATCAGGGAATACGGCACAGTACATAAAAAAGTGGGGACCTCTTTACGCAAGGGCCTCAAAGACAACAAACTGACTGACACATGGAGAGAACGACACCCGACTGATACGGACTACACGTTCTATTCCCACCCGCATGGCTCCTACAGCAGAATCGATTACTCTTTCGTCTCTTGCCAACTGGTTCCTCTGGTCTCCCGAGCTGGGATCCATGATATTTCCTGGTCTGACCATGCACCGATAGAGCTAAGGTGCGAGCACATCCGAACAGGCAGACTAGGGGCGAACTGGAAGCTCAACGAATCAATCCTAAAAATCCCTGAGATTTATGAGACAATAAAGGAAGAAATAGTTCAATTCTTCCACACAAACACAGGCTCTGTAGATTCCCAGTTTGTATTATGGGAGGCTCACAAAGCGACGCTGAGGGGCATACTAATTAGCACCACGGCTAGGAGAAAACGGGAAAGGGACTCTAAAATTATGAAGCTTCAATCGAGATTACACTCCCTTACATCACAACATAAGAGTAACCCAGACCCGCAAACCCTACAAGAATTGAAAGATACCAAAATTGAATTAAACATGTTGTTGACCTCCAGGGCAGATAACGCGCTGAGTTGGTCTGGGAGGAAATTTTACGAAAAAGCGAACAGGCCGGATACTATGCTGGCTCGAGCGTTAAGAGACAGACAAGTGCAGTTTAATATCCAAGCTATACGCTTAAAATCAGGCACCCCCACGGCCAACCCTAAGAAAATAGTAGAAGAATTTGGTTCGTTCTATGAAACATTATATAATGGAGAGAAAGTGGCACATAACGCTAAAACGAGCGAGAAGTTGAGAGATTTCTTAGCCAGCTCAAAACTAGGGAGATTGACAGAGGCAGAGAGAGAGGCCATGGGCGCTGATTTCTCTATAGAGGAGGTGTCACAAGCCATTAAGGAACTCAAACCCTCAAAAGCCCCAGGGCCAGACGGCTTCTCGGGGCTATACTATAAGAAATTTGCCAAAGTACTAGCCCCTAGGTTGCTCCACGTGTTCAATGCAATATTAGCAGGAGCCCTCATCCCCAGAGAGATGTTACAGGCGTCTATATCATTAATCCATAAACCAGGTAAAGATCCGCTGGACTGCAAAAGTTATAGGCCCATATCCCTAATCAATACTGATATTAAGATATACGCTAAACTATTGGCCAATAGATTATGTCTAATCCTACCCAGACTTATACACCCAGATTGTGTTTGTCAATTTAAATTAATTTTATTATATAAATTATGTTATCTTTATTGCTAGTCCACCCAAAACAACCCAGTCGAGTAGGGCCCGAAAAACCGGGATATGTCTCACGGGCTGACATACGGTACTGTGGTACAGCGGAGATTTACACTAAAAATTAATGTAATGTATACTGTATTCTGTATCACCTGTTTGGAAACACTGCAATAAAATTTAAGTTACAAAAAAAAGAGTTGAATAAAATAAAAAACAGGACTGATTAATTAATAAAAAGCCCATGAGATTTAACATTTTGCTGCTTTAAAATAACATAATAGAATAATGTATAGGTGCGTCTTGGCTTGTAAACATTCTGTGCTGCCCTTTCTTTACTTGCTATACTGATCCATGCAAGCTTTACTCCTTTCTTATTGATTATTCCTTATTTCTCTTCTGTGTCACATTAAATAGGACGCTGATCTTTTATGATCATTACTCGTTCCAGACTCTTCCTTCGTCCTCATTTTAATTCCCATCTTTTCCATTAAACTCCACTTTTCCCATAATATTTATCATTCTGCTTAACCTTTTTGCTGCTAATTTTCTTCTAAACGTCACTAAAGGGCATTGATCTCCAAGACTCTTGGGGTCCAAGAGGTTCATCTTCTTTTCTCTATCTAGCTGTGCTATTGCCACACTATTGTCAACGGTTCGTTGCTGAGCATTGCTTGATTCAAGCAACATTGACATGGCTCCCCGCTGTCTCCAGACAAGATAAGCTACAAGGCTTCAAGTTTGATTGGGCAGCAGTGCTGCTAGCAGAAAGGAATCCTCACCCAATCATGCAGAATGGAAACAAACAGTCAGCTGAAGGGAACTTGAACACAAACAAAAAGCAAATGCCTGCAGAATGGACTGCGAAAATCATTCTTGCCATTGAGACCTGACATGTCTGTTTTATTATCCAGGCTCTGGTTTTCCATAGGGGCAAAGTGAACAGAAGCTCAGGGGACTGTGAAAACCCTAATGAAAAACTTGCATTTTCACATAGGTCAACTCCTCTTGCATAGATACCAAATAGGGATTTAAAGAGGCAGAGCAAACTGCACTTTAAAAAATATATATATTTATACATCTTTATTTTTTTGTTTTAATATTTGAGGCCTTTGTTTACTTTCATTGAAAACGAAATACCTAAGCTGCCAATCGTTTCGTTCTCCCGTGATCAATCAGCAAAGATTGTGCATCACTAAATGGCTGCCTTTCACGTTTCAATCAATCTGCCAGTCAAACAGCTACAATGTATTCCTAAATTACAAAGGTAACACTATCTATTGTTACAGTTTGCAGCTCAAACTGCTGGGAGCATTGGCAACAAATGATCACAAACAGGAAAATATTGCAAATATCTTGCACTGCTGGGGAAGTGTATAGAATTCAAAGGATGCTCATTATTTAAAAAAAAAAAATTCAAATGTCATTAAGAGTTGAATTAATTTTTTTTTATTAAGTACTAGCTGAGAGACCCGGCGTTGCCTGGGATGTAATGTTCCTGCTCTCCTCTCTCTCTCTTTCCCTGTCTACCCCCTCTCTCTTCCCCTTCCCCTGTCTAGCCCCTCTCTCTTCCCCTCTCTTCCCCATTTCTGTTTGTCCCCCGTTCCCATCAATCCAGCTCCCCCCCCCCTTTACAGGTCCGGTCCCTCCTCCCCCCCCCATTTACCAGTCCGGTCCCCCGACCCCTTTCCAGCTCTGTTCCCCCCTCCTTTACAGCTTCATGCAGTGTGTGTGCGCGTCAGTCAGTGTGTGTGTGTGTGTGTGTGTGCACGTCAGTCAGTGTGTGTGTGTGTGTGTGCGTCAGTCAGTGAGTGTGTGTGTGCGTCAGTCAGTGGGTGTGTGTGTGCGTCAGTCAGTGTGTGTGTGTGTGTGTGTGCGTCAGTGTGTGTGTGTGTGTGTGTGTGTCAGTGTGTGTGTGTGTGTGTGCGCGTCAGTCAGTGTGTGTGTATGTGTGTGCGTCAGTCAGTGTGTGTGTGTGTGTGTGTGTGTGTGCATCAGTCAGTGTGTGTATGTGTGCGTCAGTCAGTGCGTGTGTGTGCGTCAGTCAGTGTGTGTGTGTGTGTGTGCGTCAGTCAGTGTGTATGTGTGTGTGTGCGTCAGTCAGTGTGTGTGTGTGTGCGTCAGTCAGTGTGTGTGTGTGTGTGCGTCAGTCACTGCGTGTGTGTGCGTCAGTCAGTGTGTGTGTGCGTCAGTCAGTGTGTATGTGTGTGTGTGCGTCAGTCAGTGTGTGTGTGTGCGTCAGTCAGTGTATGTGTGTGTGTCAGTCAGTGGGTGTGTGTGTGTGCGCATCAGTCAGTAGGTGTGTGTATGTGTGCGCACGCCAGTCTGTGTGTGGCATTAGTGTGTGTGTGTGTGTGTGTGTTTGTGTGTGTGTGTGTGTGTGTGTGTGTGTTTGCGTCAGTCAGTGTGTGTGTGTGTGTGTGTGTGTGCGCGTCAGTCAGTGTGTGTGTGTGCGCGTCAGTCAGTGTGTGTGTGTGTGCGCGTCAGTCAGTGTGTGTGTGTGTGTGTGTGTGTGTGCATCAGTCAGTGTGTGTGCGTGCGCATCAGTCAGTAGGTGTGTGTGCGCATCAGTCAGTAGGTGTGTGAGTGTGTGTGTGTGTCAGTCAGTGTGTGTGTGTGCATCATTCAGTGTGTGTGTGTGTGTGTGTGTGTGTGTGTGTATGTGTGTGTGTGTGTGTGTGTGTGTGTGTGTGTGTGTGTGTGTGTGTGTGTGTGTGTGCGTCAGTCAGTGTGTGTGCGTGCGCATCAGTCAGTAGGTGTGTGTGCGCATCAGTCAGTAGGTGTGTGTGTGTGTGTGTGTGTGTATGTGTGTGTGTGTGTGTGTGTGTGTGTGTGTGTGTGTGTGTGTGTGTGTGCGTCAGTCAGTGTGTGTGTGTGCATCAGTCAGTGTGTGTGTACGTCAGTCAGTGTGTGTGTGTGCGCGTCAGTCAATGTGTGTGTGTGCGTCAGTCAGTGTGTGTGTGTGTGTGTGTGCATCAGTCAGTGTGTGTGCGTCAGTCAGTGTGTGTGTGTGTGTGCGTCAGTCAGTGTGTGTGTGTGTGTGTGTGTGTGTGTGCGGCAGTGTGTGTGTGTGTGTGTGTGTGTGTGTGTGCGTCAGTCAGTGTGTGTGTGTGTGTGTGTGTGTGTGCATCAGTCAGTGTGTGTGTGTGTGCGTCAGTCAGTGTGTGTGTGTGTTTCAGTCAGTGGGTGTGTGTGTGCGTCAGTCAGTGGGTGTGTGTGTGTGTGTGTCAGTCAGTGGGTGTGTGTGTGTGCATCAGTCAGTGTGTGTGCGTCGGTCAGTGTGTGTGCGTCAGTCAGTGTGTGTGCGTCAGTCAGTGTGTGTGTGTGTGTGTGTGTGTCAGTCAGTGTGTGTGTGTGTGTGTGTGCGTCAGTCAGTGTATGTGTGTGTGCATCAGTCAGTGTATGTGTGTGTGTGCGTAAGTCAGTGTGTGTGTGCGTCAGTCAGTGTGTGTGTGTGTGTGTGCGTCAGTCAGTGGGTGTGTGTGTGTGCGTCAGTCAGTGTGTGTGTGTACGTGTCAGACAGTGTGTGTGTGTGCGCATCAGTCAGTGGGTGTGTGTGTGTATGCGTGCGTCAGTCGGTGTGTGTGTGTGTCAGTCGGTGTGTGTGCGTCAGTCGGTGTGTGTGTGTGCGTCAGTCGGTGTGTGTGTGCATCAGTCGGTGTGTGTGGGTGTGCGTCAGTCGGTGTGTGTGCGTCAGTCGGTGGGTGTGCGTGTGCGTCAGTCGGTGTGTGTGTGTGTGTGCATCAGTCGGTGGGTGGGTGTGTGCGTCAGTCGGTGGGTTTGTGTGTGCGTCAGTCGGTGGGTGTGTGTGTGCGTCAGTCGGTGGGTGAGTGCGTGCGTCAGTTGGTGTGTGTGTGCGTGCGTCAGTCGGTGTGTGTGTGCGTGCGTCAGTCGGTGGGTGTGTGCGTGCGTCAGTCGGTGGGTGTGTGCGAGTCAGTCAGTGGGTGTGTGTGTGCGCGCCAGTCTGTGTGTGCGTCAGTCAGTGGGTGTGTGTCTGTGTGCGCGTTAGTGAGTGGGTGTGTGTGTGTGCGTCAGTCAGTGGGTGTGTGTGTGCGTCAGTCAGTGTGTGTGTGTGTGTGTGTGTGCGTCAGTCAGTGTGTGTGTGTGTGCGTCAGTCAGTGTGTGTGTGTGTTTCAGTCAGTGGGTGTGTGTGTGCGTCAGTCAGTGGGTGTGTGTGTGTGTGTCAGTCAGTGGGTGTGCGTCAGTCGGTGTGTGTGTGTGTGTGCGTCAGTCGGTGTGTGTGTGCGTCAGTCGGTGTGTGTGTGCATCAGTCAGTGTGTGTGTGTGTGTGCGTCAGTCAGTGTGTGTGTGTGTGTGTGTGTGCATCAGTCAGTGTGTGTGCGTCAGTCAGTGTGTGTGTGTGTGTGTGCGTCAGTCAGTGTGTGTGTGTGTGTGTGTGTGTGTGCGTCAGTGTGTGTGTGTGTGCGTCAGTCAGTCAGTGTGTGTGTGTGTGTGTGTGTGTGTGTGTGTGTGTGTGTGTGTGTGTGTGTGTGTGTGTGTGTGTGTGTGTGTGTGTGTGTGTGTGTGTGTGTCAGTCAGTGTGTGTGTGTGTGTGTGTGTGCGTCAGTGTGTGTGTGTGTGTGCGTCAGTCAGTGGATGTGTGTGTGTTTCAGTCAGTGGGTGTGTGTGTGAATCAGTCAGTGTGTGTGCGTCGGTCAGTGGGTGTGTGCGTCAGTCAGTGTGTGTGCGTCAGTCAGTGTGTGTGTGTGTGTGTGTGTGTGTGTGTGTCAGTCAGTGTGTGTGTGTGTGTGTGTGTGCGTCAGTCAGTGTATGTGTGTGTGCGTCAGTCAGTGTGTGTGTGTGTGTGCGTCAGTTAGTGTGTCTGTGTGTGTGCGTCAGTCAGTGTATGTGTGTGTGTGCGTCAGTCAGTGTGTGTGCGTCAGTCAGTGTGTGTGTGCGTCAGTCAGTGGGTGTGTGTGCGTCAGTCAGTGTGTGTGTGTACGCGTCAGACAGTGTGTGTATGTGTGCGCATCAGTCAGTGTGTGTGTGTGTGTGTGTGTGTGCGTGCGTCAGTCGGTGTGTGTGTGTGCGTCAGTCGGTGTGTGTGCGCGTCAGTCGGTGTGTGTGCATCAGTCGGTGTGTGTGGGTGTGCGTCAGTCGGTGTGTGTGCGTCAGTCGGTGGGTGTGCGTGTGCGTCAGTCGGTGTGTGTGTGTGTGTGTGTGCATCAATCGGTGGGTGGGTGTGTGCGTCAGTCAGTGGGTTTGTGTGTGCGTCAGTCGGTGTGTGTGTGTGTGTGCGTCAGTCGGTGGGTGTGTGCGTGCGTCAGTCGGTGTATGTGTGCGTGCGTCAATCGGTGGGTGTGTGCGCGTCAGTCAGTGGGTGTGTGTGTGCGCGCCAGTCTGTGTGTGCGTCAGTCAGTGGGTGTGTGTGTGCGCGTTAGTCAGTGGGTGTGTGTGTGTGCGTCAGTCAGTGGGTGTGTGCGTCAGTCAGTGTGTGTGTCCGTCAGTCAGTGTATGTGTGTCAGTCAGTGTATGTGTGTCAGTCAGTGTGTGTGTGTGTGTCAGTCAGTGGGTGTGTGTGTGTGTGTGTGCGTGCGTCAGTCGGTGTGTGTGTGTGCGTCAGTCGGTGTGTGTGTGCGTCAGTCGGTGTGTGTGCATCAGTCGGTGTGTGTGGGTGTGCGTCAGTCGGTGTGTGTGCGTCAGTCGGTGGGTGTGCGTGTGCGTCAGTCGGTGTGTGTGTGTGTGTGTGCATCAATCGGTGGGTGGGTGTGTGCGTCAGTCGGTGGGTTTGTGTGTGCGTCAGTCGGTGTGTGTGTGTGTGTGCGTCAGTCGGTGGGTGTGTGCGTGCGTCAGTCGGTGTATGTGTGCGTGCGTCAATCGGTGGGTGTGTGCGCGTCAGTCAGTGGGTGTGTGTGTGCGCGCCAGTCTGTGTGTGCGTCAGTCAGTGGGTGTGTGTGTGTGCGCGTTAGTCAGTGGGTGTGTGAGTGTGCGTCAGTCAGTGGGTGTGTGCGTCAGTCAGTGTGTGTGTCCGTCAGTCAGTGTATGTGTGTCAGTCAGTGTATGTGTGTCAGTCAGTGTGTGTGTGTGTGTCAGTCAGTGGGTGTGTGTGTGTGCGCATTAGTCAGTGGGTGTGTGTGTGTGCGTCAGTCAGTGTGTGTGTGCGTCAGTCATTGTATGTGTGTCAGTCAGTGTATGTGTGTCAGTCAGTGTGTGTGTGTGTGTGTGTGTGTGTGTGTGTGTGTGTGTGTGTGTGTGTGTGTGTGTGTGTGTGTGTGTGTGTCAGTGTGTGTGTGTGTGCGCGTCAGTCAGTGGGTGTGTGTGTGCGCGCCAGTATGTGTGTGCGTCAGTCAGTGGGTGTGTGTGTGTGCGCGTTAGTCAGTGGGTGTGTGTGTGTGCGTCAGTCAGTGGGTGTGTGCGTCAGTCAGTGTGTGTGTCCGTCAGTCAGTGTATGTGTGTCAGTCAGTGTATGTGTGTCAGTCAGTGTGTGTGTGTGTGTCAGTCAGTGGGTGTGTGTGTGTGTGCGCATTAGTCAGTGGGTGTGTGTGTGTGCGTCAGTCAGTGGGTGTGTGCGTCAGTCAGTGTATGTGTGTCAGTCAGTGTATGTGTGTCAGTCAGTGTGTGTGTGTGTGTGTGTGTGTGTGTGTGTGTGTGTGTGTGTGTGTGTGTGTGTGTGTGTGTGTGTGTGTGTGTGTGTGTGTGTATGTCAGTGTGTGTGTGTGTGCGCGTCAGTCAGTGGGTGTGTGTGTGGAGAGGAGCGGGCCGCGTGGCTGAGTGTGACCAATGAGGCATGCGGGGCGGGGCTGGTCCACGGACCAATCTGATTGGCCAGAGGGTGAGTGACAGACCAACTGACCAATCAGATTGGCCTTATCAGATTGGCCTTTGGGACAGGCACACAACGTTTTGAAAAATATATAGATAGATTATCTAATACTACAGAACTGATTTATAAAGAAAAACACATGTAGGATATTGCATGGATTGCTCCTATAAATAGTCTAATTACTCAGGTAATAATTACTTTTTAATCTTTGGCACCAATACTCCCCTCAATGCCGTTACAGACTCCTCAGGTAGTGTAGCAATTACGCTCGGACCACGTGAATAGGACCACCTGAAATCGAATACATCTTTTTCTTTTTCCATAGTGTATACTACTGTAACTGCACAGTGATGACTCACAAAAGTGGTTTTAATTTTTAAAAACATGTGGTATATTTTCATTAAAATAAACTTTGCAAATAATTGTCAAACGGGAACCTTTTCTCCTTTCCTAGCCTGGTGGTCATCCGCACCAGAGAGGTTATTATATTGTATATCATATGCATTATTATAATGCACGCAAATGACTTAGATGAAATGTGACTTTTATTATGGGTATCTCTAATGTTAAAGGATTTGTCGCATGCTGAGCTGGCATTCTGCACTAAAAAATATATATTTACTATGTAGCACGGTGTCAATATGCAAATGTAACTCCGCCCCTAACGCACCCCCTTGCATCATAAATCCCTTAATTTGACAGACACAGACTTGAAAATGGCGCAACAAAGATTAATACATAGACACAGCCTAACGCAGGCATATTTCAGTGTTTTAATAAAGACTTTGCATTTATATCTGTACTTTGATACATTTATATCTATACTTCCGATTTATAGTTAGCGTGGGAGAAACAGTATAGTTAATGGCATGAAAAAGGTTGAATATGGGATTATGTGGATAGGTTATGTATACAGTAAATGAAGATCACACTAAATTGATCATTTTATAATAACGGAGCTTTTTGGAGATATTTGCATAAAAAGCAGTGCTTTCAATTTTCTTTTCTTTTTTTTTGTCCTTTTTTTGGAACAGGGCCCAGTAACAATGAATTAATGAGTATGTTCATACACCTCTAGCTATATAAAAAAAAGTATTTGCGTTCCTACTCTCAGTAATAAACACAAATGCATCTTATGTCTACGTCCATTGTCTTCAAACAGTTGGTAACATCTCTCCTGTTGTTTTCCACAACAGGGCAACAGATGCTACAGTATACTATACAAATTAAAATCTTATTTTATCTTATTTTAAGCAGATGTACAGAGATAGACTCAATATTAATTTCAGGGTAGGAGTATAATATTTGAAATGCACTTGTCAAAGCAAATAAAATGATAATTTAATATTCTGTTTTTACACCTTTTCTTCAAAACTGGGTCAAAAGCAGATAGATTTTGGTAAAAAAAGAAAAAATGTTTCAGATGTAAAGATAACGAATTTCATGGCTCCAACATGTAAGTTATACAGAAGTGAGCAGAAATCTCTGCTAGCAGATATCCACTTAGATCTGCTCCAAAGCTTTCTAAATCTGGCCTCACATCACCTTTGCGATTAGTTATGCTATTGCACTTCGGCAGTAGAGATAATCTCACTGTTCTCACAGTCTCCTCCAGGTGTTTATGCCTTGGTTTCTGGAAAGCATACTGGAAAGCATACTGTACTTATTTCATGTGCCCATAGCGGTAAGAATAGATCGATAATGAGTATTGTATGCACGTCTCTGACTCCATTCACACCAGGAGTGGGCAACACTAGTCCTCAAGGGCCACCAGCAGGTCAGGTTTTAAGAATAGCCCTACTTCTGCATAGGTGGCTCAATCACCTGGCATGGCGGTGTCGGTGGCATGGCGGTGTCCTCTCACATGGTGGTGTCCTCTACCATGGTGGTGTCCTCTCCCATAGTGGTGTCCTCTCCCATGGTGGTGTTTTCTCCCATGGTGGTGTCTTCTCCCATGGTGGTGACCTCTCCCATGGCGGTGTCTTCTCCCATGGCGGTGTCCTCTCACATGGCGGTGTCTTCTCCCATGGCTGTGTCTTCTCCCATGGCTGTGTCTTCTCCCATGACTGTGTCCTCTCACATGGAGGTGTCCTCTCACATGGAGGTGTCCTCTCACATGGAGGTGTCCTCTCACATGGTGGTGTCCTCCCACATGGTGGTGTCCTCCCACATGGTTGTGTCCTCCCACATGGTGGTGTCCTCCCACATGGCGGTGTCCTCTCACACGGAGGTGTCCTCTCATATGGTGGTTTCCCGTCCCATGGTGGTGTCCTCCCATGGCGGTGTCCTCTCACATGGAGGTGTCCTCTCACATGGCGGTGTCCTCTCACATGGTGGTGTCCTCCCACATGGCGGTGTCCTCTCACACGGATGTGTCCTCTCATATGGTGGTTTCCCCTCCCATGGTGGTGTCCTCCCATGGCGGTGTCCTCCCATGGTGGTGTCCTCCTACATGGTGGTGTCTGTCATCCCACATGGCGGTGTCCTCCCATGGCGGTGCCCTCCCATTGAATGTTGGTTATGGAATTTGAATTGACCTACCAAGCAAGTTGTGGATGGTGGCTGGTTACGGGTGTACACATTTGTTGGAATTTTATTTGTACGTGCTGCTGGCAAGGTCCTCTTAATAATCTGTATAAGGTGAATGAAAATTGTAATTTTCACTGCCAAAGTGCCTCCCTAAAGTCACTGTCTCCCACTGTCTCCCATGCTGCCTCCATCCTACCACCGACCCACCCACCCACTGCCTCCCAAAGTCACTGCCAACCCACCCTCCCACGCCTCCCAGTCACTGCCTCCCTGGACACATGTTGCGATCTTCCTGATAGGAAGGACTGAAACCAGTTTAAAGCATGCTTCCCTATTCCAGAGCTCTGGAGTTTGTTAAGCAGGATAGCATGATCAACTGTGTCAAAAGCCTTTGCAAAATCTAGGAATACTGCACCAGTGAGTTGTCCCCGTTCCATTCCACACTGGATTTCATTGCAAACTTTTAGCAGGGTAGTTACGGTGGAGTGTTTGGGACGAAAGCCAGATTGGAATTGGCTAGGGGAATTTGTTTTGGTATAGAAATCGCTTAGTTGGGAGTGGACACATTTTTCCATGACTTTGGATAGAATTGGGAGAAGTGAGATTGGCCTGTAGTTTGAGACAGTGTTTTTGTCCCCACTTTTGAAGATTGGGACAACTCTGGCAGTTTTCCAGGTCTTAGGGATATGGCCTGCAGACAGGATAGAGTTGACTTTGGAAGCAATTGGTTTGGCAATGGCTGGGGCACCAAGTCGTAGGAACCTAGATTGTAGTAAGTCAGGTCCACATTGGCTGCTTAGTTTTAGTTTGAGGAGCGCTTGTATAATCTCCTCTTCAGATACTGGGCCAAATTGAAAATTGTGGGCAGTGTTGGGAGGGTGTGGGATTATAGGGTTACTCCCAGGATGAGATTCAGGTTTGTGGTTTGGGCTGCGTTTCGCTAATAAGTTAGTGGCACACCCCACAAAGTAATCATTGAATGCATTTGCAATGTCAGTGGGGTTTGTTAGAGTAATATCCCCCTTAGTGATATTACTTGGTTGTTGATGGTTAGGAGGCTGGAATATATTGTTGATAACCTTCCAGAAGTTAGCTGGGTTTGATGTATTAAATAACAGATAATATAAATAACAGATCATGGGAATAAGTGCTTTAGACATAAAAGTAACATTAAGGAAGAGGAGTCCCTGCCCCGAGGAGCTTACAGTCAAATTGGTAGGTAGGGAGAACGTACAGAGACAGTAGGAGGGAGTTCTGGTAAGTGCGTCTGCAGGGGGCCAAGCTTTATGTATCATGTGTTCAGAATATCCACAGTGCTATTCATACGCTTCTTTAAGCAAGTGTGTCTTAAGGTGGGTCTTAAAGGTGGATATAGAGGGTGCTAGTCGGGTACTGAGGGGAAGGGCATTCCAGAGGTGTGGGGCAGTCAGTGAAAAGGGTTTAAGGCGGGAGAGGGCTTTAGATACAAAGGGGGTATAAAGAAGACATCCTTGAGAAGAACGCAAGAATCTGGATGGTGCATAACGAGAAATTAGGGCTGAGATGTAAGGAGGGGCAGAAGAGTGTAAAGCTTTGAAAGTGAGGAGAAGAATGTAGTGTGAGATGTGGGATTCAATCGGAAGCCAGGAGAGGGATTTCATGAGGGGAGATGCTGAGACAGATCTAGGAAAGAGTAGAGTGATTCTGGCAGCAGCGTTTAGGATAGATTGTCAATAAAGTATTTAAAAAAAATAATCATACATTTAGCTTGATAGAGTCCTGATATACTAGGTTTCCTTTTCTTCTGTATACGAGATAGGTGAGAGGCAGGAAGGCTGGACAGCAGGAGGTTACAGTAATCAAGACGGGAGAGAATGAGGGCCTGAGTCAGAGCTTTAGCAGTCGAGCAACAAAGGAAAAGGCGTATCTTTGTTATATTGCGGAGGAAAAAGCGACAGGTTTTAGATATGTTTTGAATGTGAGGGGCGAATGGGAGAGAGGAGTCGAGTGTGACACCTAGGCAGCGTGCTTGGGCTACTTGGGTGAATGATCGTAGTTCCAACAGTAATGTGGAAGGAGGTAGTAGGGCCAGGTTTGGGAGGAAGTATGAGGAGCTCTGTTTTAGCCATGTTGAGTTTAAGGCGGCAGAGGGCCATCCAGGATGATATAGCAGAGAGACATTCAGAAACTTTGGTTTGTACAGCAGGTGTAAGGTCGGGTGTTGAAAAGTAAATTTGTGTGTCGTCGGCATAGAGGTGATATTTAAACCCAAAAGATGTTATTAGGTCACCTAGAGAGAGTGCGTACAGAGAAAAGAGAAGAAGTCCCAGGACAGAGCCCTGGGGTACCCCCACAGAGAGATCAATAGAGGAGGAGGAGGAGGAGGTGTTGGCAGATGAGACACTGAAAGTACGATGGGAGAGGTAGGATGAGATCCAGGATAGAGCTTTGTTCTGAATACCAAGAGTATGGAGAATGTGAAGGAGAAGAGGGTGGTCCACGGTGTCAAATGCTGCAGAGAGGTCGAGTAATATGAGCAGAGTGTAATGACCTCTGTCTTTGGCAGCATGGAGGTCGTCAGTTATTTTAGTGAGGGCTGTTTCCGTGGAGTGAGCAGTGCGGAAGCCAGATTGTAGAGGGTCTAGGAGAGAATGGGTGTTGAGAAAATGGAGCACGCGAGAGAATACAAGACGTTCAAGGAGTTTAGAGGCAAAAGGCAGGAGGGAGACAGGTTGAAAGTTATGTAATGGATTTTCTGGCCTGACCTGAAACACCCAATCTCATATTGGCCCCTGTGGTCTAACCAGCCCCCATTACATGGTCGTGTCTGGTGGTGCACCTGTTGGCAACAGGACTCCTGAGTCTCCCGTATGATGGTGTTTGGGGAATGCCAACCCAGACAGGCAGCTGAGGTAGTGTATTAGAGTCCTACCTACATACAGTTCAGCGCCTCCACCTCATTAGGATCTCTGCGTCCGGAAGGAGATGGTTCTGATGAGGAACTTCTTCTTGGTGGTGCCTTCCGCTGTGGAGTAACTTCACACTCACACAGTGGGGTTGTTGTGAAACAGGGCATCTTTATTGATCGCTAGGCAGACTGCCCCTCGCAGCTGGCAGCTCAGCCGCTCATCTCTCTGCTGCACTCCATCTGGAAGGTTCCTCCTTCTCCTAATGGAGTTGCTTTCCACCTCTCCCCTCAGGGAGATTCACCAGCTTGTCTCTCTTGAGCTACCCAGACTCACAGCTATTGCATCAGCCTCTGCAATACTGTTGCAGACCACCACATGACTCTCCTGAACAGAGTCAAAACACCAACTGAACAGAACTCCTAACTTTAGGCAGTGCTGTGTCTTATATCACCTCCAGGAAACAGACACCCTCTGTGTCACTAATCGTGGACACACAGCATGTTGTCACTTCCTTTGGGACATATGACACCTCACCAGGGTTTGCGGGCAAACCTCCATGATTGTTGCTGGCAATCCTGCATACTTTATTAGAAAAGGTGAATAAACCGCTCGTCCGTGTATGATATTTGGTGCATAAATGCGATATATAACAGGTGCTTTGAGGGAAAAATGGAATATATTACAGTGTAGATCCCAAAAGGATCAGAAAAGGCTCCCTCATATGATAAGCACTCAATGTTAGTACACTGTGGTGAGACTTACAATAGTCTATCGGTATCAATACCTTAAGATAGAACTAAAAAGGTGTGGCCCTTCTCGATCGGGTAAGTTCAGGAAAAATAATAAAAAAAAAATTTTTTTTGCATACTTACCAGGTTTACTGCCAGCATGAGAAAGAGATATGTACACCAATTTTACACATGGCTACAGTTAGAAAGACAGGTAGGGTCAAGCTTGCTTTTTTTTGAGTAATGGTATGACTGTTGCATGTTTGAAGGAGGATGGAAAGGTTCCAAAGCAGAGGGAGGAGTTAAAAAATGTGTTTGAGCATAGGGATTATAGTAGGAGCAAGAGTTTGTAGGAGATGGGAGGGAATGGGGTCAAGAGGGCAAGTGGTGGAGGGAGAAGAGGCGATCAACAGCGACACATCCTCCTCTGAGACAGTGGAAAAAGAGTGAAGGAAGGCAGGAGGAGAGTTAGGAAGAGGTGTAGGATGGGAGGAAGAAACAGAGGGGATGTTCTGACGATGTTCTGACGATGTTCTGACAGTCAGTAAGAACGTCAGTGTACAGATTTGTGTATTTCAGTCTGGATGATCCCAGCTGGTATTTTTTTCTTTTCTCTATTATTAGCAAAACAAAAACAAAATGATTAATAGAAAAAATATATATATAAGTAGAATGTAAATAATAAAAAAAAATGTCATCAAACTTTTTTCTCAACAATCAGCTTTGGCTACTGAGAGAATTTGGAGCAAACAGGGAAGAAGCCCCCGCACTGCTCAGATTGCAGTCTCAAAGTGTTCTCTCAGCGAGCCGATAATCAGAGTCTGCCCAGACTGAGGATATTATAATCTTCTAACTCCCAGAACAGAGAGTTTTGTTTCGCAAGCAGAGCAATAGAACATAATTAAGTCCATAGGGCATCATACCTAAACTGGAGGGACAATACTTTAATTTATATATATATATATATATATATATATATATATATATATATATATATATAAAACGAAAAGAAGACAGAGCGGCTCCCATAGCATAATACTGTATTTTAATATTCAAAATAAACATGCAAGTGAATTACGGACACTTACAATATACAAGATAAAATAAGGCAATGAGTAAAGTCTTGTATTCACCCGATGGAGCCTCCGTGGATAATTGCCGTGTGCGGAGTCCAACACACTCCTGTCGTGGATGTCAGGGGGGTGCGCGCGCACCCGGTCTTCCCCTGATATTGAATCCCGCGAGGGTATGTGTCCACCGATGTTACGAGGTACTGACACGGCAGTCAGACTTCCTGCTTCAGGAAACCAAACGTGATAGAAGACGGATCGGCTCCAATGAGAGCAATGACAAAACTGCTCAAAAATGGATTGTACATAAAATAAAAGTCCAATACTTTTGCTTCCCTACGCGTTTCGTCGCGACATGCGACCTCCTCAGGGGTACACGACAGGAGTGTGTTGGACTCCGCACACGGCAATTATCCACGGAGGCTCCATCGGGTGAATACAAGACTTTACTCATTGCCTTATTTTATCTTGCATATTGTAAGTGTCCGTAATTCACTTGCGTGTTTATTTTGAATATTAAAATACAGTATTATGCTATGGGACCCGCGCTGTCTTCTTTTCGTTTTACAGATTAAGAGGAAAGTGTTTTTTTCCTGAAGACTGGCAGCGGCACCCAGTAGCTGTTGAAAGACACCCTCATACTTTTATTTTTATTTTTTCACTCATCTCTTGGGGCTTTTTAACCCTTTCCCTTCCCTTTCCCTATTCCCTCCCTTCATTACCTTCCCCCTTCAGTGTTTGTGTTGTTTGTATGTATCATCCCTAGCAGTCATCTTGTATATATTAGTATCAGTGGTCTGTATGTGGACATTTATTTTGTGTGTCACTATCACCCCTGTGGTCTGTTATTCCGTTTAGTGCAGCAGTGTTTTTCCTTGATATATATATATATATATATATATATATATATATATATATATATATATATATATATATATATATATACAGTGTTTATATATTTTTATTATTATTATTTTTTTTGCTATCTTTTCAATCAGAAGAATTTTCAGCGTACTATAAAAACAGCAATATGGAATATCCGAGTTTTGAAAAATGAACAAGAACTCTGGTGATGTCTAAAGCATGTGCCATTACCGTTTTAATCATCGTCTTTTATTCCTTGTGACCTTGATATTTGAGAAAATAATAATTGTCAGTACCCATCATATCACTTCGTGATTTATTCCTCATGTTTAAGCAGTTCAATTTCAGACCCCTGTTACATCCAGATGGATCAGTGTCGTAATCCTTTTATGGATCCCTTCTGGTGCAAAATGGTAAATAAAATAAAAAAAAGTTGCAAGTATAAATAGCTAACAAGGGGCATTAGAGAAGCAATCACAGCACCAGGGCACGTCTAACTGAATCAGCGGTCCCCACATACAGTATGCAACCGTGCTGGTCTTACCCATTTACAATTCTTAAAGGATTTCATTTAGTTTTTGTTCACGACCCTGGGAAACCCAGAGAGGGCTATCATGATTGATATTACACTAATGCAGGGGTTCTTAACAACAGTCTTCAAGACCCCCCCCCAACATTTAAGGTTTTAAGGATATCCCAGCGTAAGCATAAGTGGCTCAGTCAAAGCAGGGACTGATTAAGCCACCTGTGCTGAAGCAGGGACTGATTGAACAACTTGTGCTGAAGCAGGGATATCCTTAAACATTTACCTGTTTCGGTGAAGCTGTCAGAGTATAGATTTCAGTCTCTCCGCCTGTGCATTACACATGCCTGGTAACATTTTACAGAATAATTTTTAAATAATCAGAAACAATTTTCCACAAGGTTGGTGATTAGCGTTTTGTTCGTGCATTTGAAAACCATTATGGCCGACCCACTGCTTTTTCATTCAGTTATGGGGAATAGATGCACAGCTGGCCTTATTTGCAATTTTTTGTTAAACATTTTCTACCAAAGCTTGGCTCTCCCCGTGCTCACAACACTAGCTGTATACAGTCAAACAGACTCATCTTTAATTTACTGTGTATAAAAACAACACCACAAAATTTTAATTAAAACAAAGCCCCTCAGAGGCACCTTGTTATTTTTGTATAATTCTATATTTTATGACATTCAGGGATTTCAGCTCCAGAATGTATCTTGTTACACCGCAGGGTGTGATTACCAGATAATAACCAGCATGTGTCACCGCGCGTAATAACCTATCCAAGGAGCCACAAATCATCTGTCTGCTTATGTAATTAACACTAAAACTGCAAAGATAGCACTATTTCGGGGGCGGTCATCAAAAAATGAGCTTTGGTGAAGGATTAAGTTGGGATATACTCAGGGCTATGGTTACAGATTGCTGCAGAGTTGGGGGGCAACTCTTCAACTTTAAATACACTCATCTAATTTAAAGAAGAATTGTTTATAACCCAGAGGTTCTCAACTCCAGTCCTCAAGGGGCCACCAACTGGTCGAGTTATAAGGATGTCCCTGCTTCAGCATAGGTGGGTCAATCTTCGACTGAGCCACCTGTGTTCAAGCAGGGAGCCGCTGATTGAGCCACCTGTGCTGAAGAAGGGATATCCTGAAAATCAAACCTGTTGGGAGGGGTGGGGATCTTGAGGACTGAAGTTGAGAATCCTGATGTAATCCATTTGCAACTGGAGGTTAAAGAAACAGTTTCTTTGCATCCAATGCAGGACCCTGAACGGCTTAAAAAGTGTTCCCCCGCCACGAGACTAACCCTACAGTTCTGCATGATGATTCTGAATATCCTTACTTACTTTCACTTAGTCTACTTCCCACGAATGAAAATGTATATTAAACCAGGCTGCTGATGAAGGCCGTTATCATATCCACCATGTGGATTTAAGTTCCAGCCAACTAAGGATTAACAGGTGAGCTTTTAAACACGCACAACTAGTTTCTATATCGTTTTTCAGATCCGTTGTATTGTATTGTATTGTATGTCTTTATTTATATAGCGCCATTAATGTACATAGCGCTTCACAGTAGTAATAGATGTGGTAATCAAATAAATAACAGATAATATAAATAACAGATCATGGGAATAAGTGCTTTAGACATAAACGTAATATTAAGGAAGAGGAGTCCCTGCCCCGAGGAGCTTACAGTCTAATTGGTAGGGAGGGAGAACGTACAGAGACAGTAGGAGGGAGTTCTGGTAAGTGCGTCTGCAGGGGGCCAAGCTTTATGTATCGTGTTCAGAATATTCACAGTGCTATTCATATGCTTCTTTAAGCAAGTGTGTCTTAAGGTGGGTCTTAAAGGTGGATAGAGAGGGTGCTAGTCGGGTACTGAGGGGAAGGGCATTCCAGAGGTGTGGGGCAGTCAGTGAAAAAGGTTTAAGGCGGGAGAGGGCTTTAGATACAAAGGGGGTAGAAAGAAGACATCCATGAGCAGAACGCAAGAGTCGGGATGGTGCATAGTGAGAAATTAGGGCTGAGATGTAAGGAGGGGGAGAAGATTAATGTAGTCTGTGGGATGAGGAGATATAATCAGTGATGCGGGGGGGTCCTTCCGTTGTAATGGGACTCGCGCTGTGTGAATCCTACCGGGCTGCTCCTGTCTGTCTGTAAGAGACGCGCAGTAAGAGTGAGACTGAATCAGTCAGTCTCCCTGCGCGTCTCCAACAGGCGATCGCTGAGCTTTCATTTTATTTTAATAACACAGTATTGTAGCAGGGGGTCTCCGGAGCGGAACCGCATTGATTTCCGGTCCTGCCTCCTGAGAGTTACAGGCACCGTTATGGGGTGCCGGTATCCGCTTGCTTTGGTTAAATCTCCCGATCATGTGGGCCGTGACGCAGGAGAATTTAAACATGGCCGCTGGGATACTCGCACCCCATAACGGGGCCTATAACCCGGGAAGCAGGACCTGAAATCAATCTGGTTCAGCTCCGGAGACCCCCTGCTACAATACTGTATTATTAAAATAAAATAAAAGCCCAGCGATCGCCTGTTGGAGACGCGCAGGGAGACTGACTGATTCAGTCTCACTCTTACTGCGCGTCTCTTACAGACAGGCAGGTGCAGCCCGGTAGGATTCACACAGCGCGACTCCCATTAAACCGGAGGGACCCCAGCTGTGTTAATCCGATGGGCCATTAGTCTGGCCGCTGAAATCTCTCAGCGTTGGATGGGATAAAGTGTCGAATTCGCAAGGCAAGCGGTTGACAACAGGCAGTTGCACCTGAGGTTACTGTATATAGTTACATACTGTACATAGTAGAGGCGATTAAAAAAAGACACTGTATATCCATCGAGTTCCACCCCTACTAACCAACTTTCCAAAATGTCAACCAAAATCTATATAACTTATTAGTAGCTTTATAATCTATAATAACTTTTATTTGGAGATGAAGTCACAAGTTAAAAATCCTAGATATGGTATTACTGTCCCACTACACATGGTAAGGCTAAGGCCCCGCTCCCTCAGTCAGCGCGCCCGCACAGCAGACAGGCGGGGCGCTGACAGACACAGACCGCGATATGCGGTCTGTAGGGAGCGGGAGCCGGGGCTGGAGTGTGAGGGAGGGGCGTGGTTTAAGCGGAGGGGGGGCGTGGTTTAAGCGGAGGGACCTGCTACCTACCCCCCCCCCCCCTCCACGGGCTCGGGCTCCCGGGCTGCAGGAGGGAGCTGCTGCGGGCTGCCCTACTCACACACTGACACTCAGGCACACACACACTCAGGCACACACAGACACACAAACAGTCACTCATGCACACACACACACACACAGGCACGCACTCACGCACTCAGGCACACACATATACACACAGATAGACACTCAGACACACACATACACACACACACAGACAGGCACTCACGCTGCTTTCCCTCCACACTCTCCTCCCCGCTCCCCGAAGCCTCCCCTCCTCCCGAAGCCTCCCCTCCTCATTGGCTCACAGCCACACCACGTGACACGTCGACGCTTGGGATTACAATTCTCTTGAATCCCCTAGCGGCTGACGCGTCACAGCGTGTAGTGAGCTGTGCTGTGAGGGGGGACTGGGACCGGCTCGGGAGGATTCCCCTGCTGGTGAGGAACGCTCGTGCGGCCGCAGCGGGTCCCAGGCCTAACAGGCTAAATATGAAAAGCTACTGTACGAGCCTACAATTCATCTTCGGTGACCTACAAATGACCTTATCCTCTTCTGTCATTGTGACCAAGTAACATTCATAGGAATTTGTGTTTGCATTGCAAATTCCATTGGTCTGTGAAGCTGTTGATGACTAAAGTACAACGTGTGCCGTGTTACCAGCAAAGAACAGGAACAAATGTGTTTCATAATCTCCAACATACTGGGAATATTTGTTTATGAGATTATGCTTCCAGTACACAGCTTCAGGCCAGACATCTTAATTAGACTCTTGTTCAATTGCACAACTATTTAACAGATTAATGTGCTTCCAGTGTTACGGTTGGTGCAAAAATAACAGTAAATATTATTTTTAAGTAATGTTTTTAATAATTAACTTTTGAGTCAGTCTATATTCATAGTTTTACTGGGAAGAAATGCTAGCTATGTAGTCTCCTTAACACTGAACACAAAGAATAAGATGCAGTACTATTAGAAGCAACCTCTTTCTATGTGGAACCTGTTACACCCCTTGGGATTTGAAGGTGTCACAATGTCACAAGAGGTCTGTAGTAGGATACACTTATCATGACTGTCAAAAATGACGGTTCTATTTATAAAACAATACAGTCTTTGCTTGAGATGCGTGTAAATGTATCAGTTGGCTTTAAGCTTTAAATCAGTTTGACTTTTCAGCAAAAGCTATAAAATGGAGAATTAAATAGTGGTGCATGTGTACGGATTTTAGTAGCCTAAGTACGATAAAACCGAACTGATGTATGTTGTATGAAAAGATGTATCTATGTATGTATGTATGTATGTATGTATGTATGTATGTATGCTTCAGACATAAAAGTAAAATTTAGGAAAAGGAGTCCCTGCTCTGAAGAGCTTACAATCTAATTTGTTGGTAGGAAGAACGTACAGAGACAGTAGGAGGGTGTTCTGGTAAGTGCGTCTGCAGGGGGCCAAGGTTAATGTATGAGGTGTTAATTATCAGCCATGGAGCTACTCATATGCTTCCTTAAGCAGGTGTGTTTTGAGGTGGGTCTTAAATGTGGATAGAGAGGGTGCTAGTCGGATATTGAGGGGAAGGGTATTCCAAGGGGTGCCTGGCAGTCAGTGAGAAAGGCTTAAGGCAGGAGAGGGCTTTAGATACAAAAGGGGTAGAGAGAAGACATACTTGAGCAATCATACAATCATATAATCATACAAGAGTCATGATGGTGTACTGTATAGCGAGAAATTAGGGCTGATATGTAAGGAGGAGCAGAAGAGTGTAAAGCTTTAAAAGTGAGGAGGAGAATTGAGTATGTGATACAGGATTTCATAGGAAGCCAGGAGAGGGATTTCAGCAGGGGGGGGCGCTGAGATAGATTTCAGAAATAGTACAATGATTCTGGCAGCAGAATTTAGGATAGATTGTAAGGGAGAAAGGTGAGAGGCAGGAAGGCCAGACCGCAGGAGGTTACAGTAGTCGAGACGGGAGAGAATGAGGGTCTGTGTCAGAGTTTTAAGTGTCGAGCAACAGAGGAAAGGGCTTATCTTGGTAATATTGCGGAGGAAAAAATGACAGTTTTTTGCTACCTTTTGAATCTGAGAAGAGAATTTGAGAGAGGAGTCGAGTGTGACCCCTAGGCAGCGTGCTTGGGCTACTGGGTGAATGATAGTACTTCCAACAGTAATGTGGAAGGAGGTTTGGGAGGAAGTATGAGGAGCTCTGTTTTTGCCATGTTAAGTTTAAGTCGGCGGAGGGCCATCCAGGATGATATAGCCGAGAGACATTCAGAAACTTTAGTCTGTACAGCAGGTGTAAGGGCAGAGGTAGAAAAGTAAATTTGTGTGTCATCAGCATAGAGGTGATATATGAAACCATATGGGTAAAGAGAAAAGAGGTCCAAGGACAGAGCCCTGGGGTACCCCTACAGATAGATAGATAGATAGATAGATAGATAGATAGATAGATAGATAGATAGATAGATAGATAGATAGATAGATAGATGAGGAGGTGTTAGCAAAAGAGACACTGAAAGTATGATGGGAACAGTAAGAGGGGATCCAGAATAGAGCTTTGTTACGAATCCAAGACTATGGAGAATGTGAAGGAGGAGAGGGTAGTCCACAGTATCAAATGCTGCAGAGCGGTCGAGTAATATGTGCAGAGTGTAATGACCTCTATCTTTGGCAGCATGGAGGTCATTAGTTATTTTAGTGAGAGCTGTTTCAGTGGAGTGAGCAGTGCGGAAGCCAGATTGTAGAGCGTCTAGGAGAGAATAGGTGTTGAGAAAATGGAGCAAGCGAGAGAATACAAGACGTTCAAGGAGTTTAGAGGCAAAAGGGAGACAGGTCAATAGGTAGAAAGACAGGTAGGGTCAAGCTTGCTGTTTTTGAGTAATGGTATAACTGTTGCATGTTTGCAGGAAGAGGGAAAGGTACGAGAGTAGAGGGAGGAGTTAAAAAGTGTGTGAGCGTGGGGATTATAGTAGGAGCAAGAGGTTTTAGGAGATGGGAGGGAATGGGGTCGAGGGCAGGTGGTAGAGGGAGAAGAGTAATGGTCAGCAATAACACATCCTCCTCCGTGACAGCGGATAAAGAGTCAGCCGCAAAATGGCTGCTACCAAATGTCTTGGACTGCGCTAAGCGGCGTGGGTTACCATCATACAGCAAGGCTTGATTTCTTATAGGGGCAGCTTTAAGAAAGCCAGCCTTGCTGAGAGATGGTAACCCAACGCCGCTTAGCGCAGTCCAAGACATTTGGTAGCAGCCATTTTGAGGCGACCTGGTTGCTGCCGGCATTTAACTGCCACTTAATTTCCCGGCCGCCCAGGTAAACCCCTAACCTTACCCTAAAAATTCCAAACCTTAACCCGTAATACTAGCACTACTACCCCATACCCTAGAAACCTTAGCCCCTTAACCTAAAATCCCTTACCCTAAAACCCCTATACTGAACCCCCTACCCTAACCTCTAACACCCCTTAAGTTAACTTACCTTATCGGTGAAACGGCTGGTGGCGGAGCGGCTGCGGTGAAGGTTCCCTCAGTTGCGCCAACTTGGTCGTGGTGAGATGGCCGCGACCATATGTCTGATCCTGGCTTAGCGGACGCGCACCGCTCTCCTTAACGTAGTCGTACACCCCCTCCTCTCCATCATATTATCAGGTTTCTGTAGCAAGCCCATGTCCCAAAAGTCTAAGACCACCGCTGGCCTAACCAATACGTCTCCCTCTCCTCCTATGCCCCGAGAGCCATAAAGTTACCCACCAGGGCATTACATTAGCACTACTTAGTAAATATGGACCATAGTGTTTGAGTATATAGATAGGAACTGTGTATGACCCCAGTGATATCACTGTGTATTGTAATAAAACACTTAGAATTGATGATCCAGGTCACAAAGCGGATTTTCAAAAAAGATTTAATGTATCAAAAATAGCACCAAAATACAACGTTTCGTCCTTCTCAGAGGACTTTTTCAAGTGAATGCCAGTCTGAGAAGGACGAAACATCGTATTTTGGTGCTATTTTTGATACGTTAAATCTTTTTTGAAAATCCGCATTGTGCCCCGGATCATCAATTCTAACAATTAACCCAGGATCTTCAGGCACATTTCCCTGAACCAAGAGCACCGGATGTTGCAAGTATTTTGTTTTATACTATTGGTGTGCAGCTTTGCTATTCATTGTTGTAATAAAAAAGTACATATATATATATTGGACACTCCCTTGAGAAAGGTCCTGTTTCAGGACCGAAAAGTCGGTTGTATGTGCCTTTTTTTCAATACATCTATATTTGATATCAAACTGAGTGCTGTCTCGGTTCTTGCTGCATGGTCTTGGACTCCGGGTCTGCCTGGTAAGGAATCTCCATTATATATATTTATATATGTAACGGGTATTCCACCCCACCCAATCTCATATATAGTGTGGGTGAGTAGAACATGTGGTGTTACCGGTGTGGTGCGTATACCTGCAGGCTCACAGGAGGTCTGAACCTCCGCTAATGAGAGCCTGGGGTGAATCCTCTGGAACGAATCTTCTTTTACAGCGCCTCCACCTATGTAGGATTCTAGGGAAGTGTAGAATGACCCTACATAGGAACCCAATAAGAAACTACACACACAGTGATTATATATATCTACTTTACTTACAAATAATATAATAATAACCAGTGTCTCTCTCACTTTTGGAGACATTGACAGTGACGTCTCGCAGGACGATTCCCCGACACCAGGTGATCCCACCCAGTGTCCCAAGAACCCCACCCAATGTCCCGTACTCCTACAGAGATAGTCACTGGGTGACTGCGCAGTCACTAAAACCTTTAGGCCTGTTGGTGCACATGTGTTGGTATAATACCTGCCGAGCACTCCGGTGCTCGGGTCAGCAACAAGCTTCTCAAAGGGTCAGACGTGCGATGCATCCGTCTGATCCTATCCAGGTGATATTCTCCAGGAACCCCAATGAGGGTCCCACCGCTTCACGGGAACACAACCGTCTCTCGGTAACACACCGTCTCACGGGAACAGCAGCCGCCGCTATCCCTATCTATCCCTAACTAACCCTAAAGTGACAGGAACCCTAACCTAGGGCCTGTCCCTGATGAACCACAACCTGAGGTGACTTGGGGGAAACTCCTAGGGCCTGCGGGGTTAATAACCTGCCCCACTCCCTTATCTACCCAAGTCCCTAATCTTCCCTAACATCTAGCTACTCCTAACAGCCTGCAGCAGACACACCACTCTCACTGTCAGCCTGCAGACATTCACACACGCAGCACACACTGCGCCCAGCACATGCAGCGACACACACACAGCTGGCAATCGTACACAGCCACCTGGATCCCGCAGCAAATCATCCACTGCACACATGCTGTGCCTATTTGCCAGTGCGCACAGCACTACCCGCTGTGGCACTGCCAAACCTGCACCTTACATACACTAAGGGTGACCTCCCTATCTAGGGCCGTCCCTTATCAGTTACCCACTAACCTGGTGGGGAGTTGGGGCCTACCTGGAGGGTGAGGGTACCTATCTGGATGCAGGAGCTGCACTCACTCCCTGCATCCTTCCTTCCCCTTCTGCTCCGCTGCTCCAACTGACGTGACCAAAGCCCGGGAAATGTATCTATTCTCCCTCCAGGGCAGTCCTACAGCCCTATTGGCTCCTATCAAGCACCTGGTGCCTGCCTCGCTATGCCTCATGGGAATTGTAGTCCCGAGGCCCTTACTATAACATTGGGGCCGCGTGCGTTCCTCTCCTGCGCCTGCGTGAACTACCAATGGCCGCCTCACTGTTTCCTGCTCTGTCTCTGCCCTCGCGCGACTCTTCCCTGCCTCTCGCAGCCTCCCTGCGCATGCGCGAGATAACTGGGCCGCCGGGGACTCACTGCGCATGCGCGACTTGAAGCGCAATGGCGGCGCCCTGCTCTGCGGCCGCCGGGACCTTAGAGACGCGATTGCGGCCTTAGCAACGGCCCGATCGCGTCCCCGGCAACCGGCCGCAGGCAGGAGAAGCCGCGCTGCTCCCTGCTCCAGCCCCCACCCTTGGAAGCAGCCGTCGGGGTTTTCCGTACCCGCAATCGAGCTGCGCCAGGGAAGGGGGGTCTCCAGGGAGAAAAAGGTGACCTGGCTACATATACTGTATATATATATATATATATATATATATATATATATATATATATATATATATATAAAAGAAAAGAGAAAAAAGCGCCGATTCCTAGTGCATTACTGTGCAATAAAATATTTAATTTCCCAAAAAGGCTCATAAAATGAACTCACAAACATAGATAGATAAAAAGCATGTTATGAGATAATACTCATGCTCCAAAGGATCAGCAACCGCCGCTTCACTGCTACACTGCTCCGTGGCTTCACCGTGTCCAAACTTGTCCTCGTGGTTCACCGTCAAACAGAAACTCACGAAATTGGGCTCACCGCAACTCCTCTCCCCGGTCACACACCAACAGATGAACTTTGGTTCCCTCCGGGGACGATAGATGTGGCGGGACTGCAAATGACGTCACCCGATCAAATTCAAAGGACAAACGGGCTAGGATTTACCAACAGGTCTGCCTTGGGTACTCAAAAGGACAGCTTATATTGTGCACCTATAGGAGGTTCAACAGCACTATATATGTTTTTGTATATATATTTTATATGGCTAGACATCTATTTGTCAGGTTTTATTAATGTTATTGGTTAATATATTCATGTAATCAATACTAATAATTTATATTATTCAATCCACCTTACTCTCTGACATCTCCACACAGGCGCAGATCTTCATTGTATATATATATATATATATATATATATATATATATATATATATATATATATATATATATATATATATATATATATATATATATATATATATATATATATATATATATATATATTTACCAGTAGAGGGTCCTGCACAACCCTGAGGAAGGTCCCTCTACGTGGACCGAAACGTTGGTTGTGGTGCCCTGTATTTCTAATACACACTTTTGGATTATTACTGAACTGTGTGCTGTATCTTTACTGCTGGACCCTCATCTGGTAAATATATTTATACTATGCATAGGGACAAGCATCAGACTTATTGGAGTATGTTTGAGTGCAAACTGTTATATAATTGACTATATATATATAAGGTTATAGACAACTCTACACTACAAGATTGACATTTATTGGCCAACCAAATGACCTTGTTATGGCAACATTGTGCTTGTTTAAAAAAAAAATACATTCTTTGTAAATGATATTGTTTGGTTTCCGTGTATCATATTTCTCCAAAGACTTTGATGCATGTATAAGTTAAACAAGAATGATAGTATTGGAATGTAGTCACACCATCACCCTAAAGGCATTGGGTATTATTTTGAAATATTACCAAAATGCCTCTTTAATGCAATTTGGTACCTTTATTTAATATTGTATGTAAAGCATTGTAATTCACTTCAAGTGCTTACTTTGTGGCAGCATATTTATATTCATTATTTCTCTGCCTTTTGTGCTCATAATAGAATTCTCTTTAGAAACATGAAAAGGACAAAAATATCCCAATATCCAACATTTCTTTGACAGACGCACAATGAGGAAAACGGTATCAGGTAAACATATAATGGAAAATATTTACAATTCAAGTAAGGTATTTACTCTTTACAAAAAGTAATTAAACTATGTTTTCATCATTTCCACTATGTCTACAGATAAAAACAATATAACATATCATATGAGAGGGATTTTTATTACTATGCAAATATCAATATTAGAATAATACCAGACAACCTCTCATACAATTATCAAGATGCATTTATTAAGATAGGATATGTAAGAAATAATCTCTTGGCTTTTGATAATTAATAATTGCAGATAACCAACTGTATAATGTAAGTAAACAAAAACAGATCGGGAAACAAAGGCCTCCTTACTCAGAGTTAGGCTGAGTCCCCGCTGGCGCTGAGCGCGCTCATGCTTGGAGGGCGCTCCAAGCATGAGCGCCGGGTGTCCTGCTTGGACACGCGCGCGGGGGAGGGGGGGGCATTGCGGGTAGTTCAGCGTGCAGGTAAGTATAGATTTTTTGTTTACCTACACACTGATTGTGGCTGAGCGTTTGTGCACACGCACGAGCATCGCGCACACCGCGTGAACGGGGACTTACATATATCTATATATGCAAGTCTCCTTCGCAAGCGCTGCCCGCTCAGCCCGATCAGCGCTAGCGGGGACTTAGCCTTATGGTCCAAACACATCTCTATTACCTCTTTAATTATATTTATTTTTCCTATTTTCTTTTCTTGTGTCTCTCTTCGCCTTGACAGGTGGGATAACAAAGAATGGCTTTTGCCAATCTAATCCCAAACGAATAACACTCTTGTATACAGAAACATGGATTTGTATGCCAATAAGCAAGTCATATTTCCTATGCTTGAAATGCATGAAGGTCTGATCAAATATAACATCCTGTCACGCAAAGGGGGATAAAAATGAAAATGAAGAGTTCATACAGTAAATCTTTACATTGAACATAAGGGGAGAACACCTAATAGTTTACAGTTCTGACGAAGCAAAGTGAGCAAAATGCGTAGGGCGTCATGTCGTGATGACATCATAACCAGGAAGTTCAGCATACTAGGCATAGGCAGCACAATAGCAAAACAGCAACAGATTCAATTAGCAACAAAGTAACTTTACTTTCATCATAGTATTGCTGTGTTGAATGGTAAGAGCACCCGTTTGAGGCAGGGGTGTGCAAACTTCTTGCCTTGCACCCTCCGTCTGCTCTCCTCCACTACTCGTGCCCCCCTTACCTTGTCTGAAGCTTCAAATTACGCTGCATAGTCACGTGACAAAACATCACGTGACCCCGCGTCGCCGAATCCGACTGAGTCACAGTAACGAAGTTGCAGAGGCCTCGCGCAGTCTCCCTGCATTTAATTTAAATGCCTTGGGGAAGAGCGGGGGGCCTCTGCAACCATCACGCTCCCCAAAAAAAATGTTTGCGCACCCCGGTTTGAGACACTGTTATTAGAGTTAATAGATACATAGATTCCTCTGGGACAATGTTAGCTAGTTAAAGCAGCCTACTCCATACACTGTCTCACTCTGTCTGCAGGCTGCCCTCTCTTATTTAGCTATTGCTATAGGGTGTTTATTTTACCCTTGCTCTCATACCCAGCCTAGTTGTTATATACTGTACACAGGTTTTATATCAAAGTCTTTCCCTGTTTATTAATGTGCAGGATGAAGGTAATGTGTAGTTTGTTAACCCATTAGGGTGTGTCACAATTTGGGCTGTGTCCCTGTTAAGACTTTGTTCGGACAATGAAGTGTTCTTGTCACGAGCAAAGGAGATGTCTGACAAATTTTTGGCCAGGGGTTATTCTGCTAAAGACGTGTCAGCAGCATTTGCCAAGGCAGATACTATGGACAGGGGAACCCTTATTTGTAAGAAAAAGAAAAACTCCATATCTAAAAAAGAGAGAGATTTATCTCTATTTTCTAATAAAACAAAGAGTCCGTTGTTTATTACTACATTTAATTCCGTCTCAACAAATTTGTAATATTATATCAAAACATTGACATACATTGTTGTTAGACTATTGTACAAAGTGGACCAAGATTTTCTTATCGTAAGGCCAAAACATTGGCTTTCCATTTATCACCTAGTATGTTCGATTCTAGATCCAATTTCCCTAACGTCAAAAGTATACCCAAGAGTTTTTTAAATGTGGCAAATGTTCTATGTGCCAGTATGCACTCCAGACCAAATACATTACATATAATGCGAAAATGAGAAAATATTACATAAAGAACTTTCTTAATTGCAATATTAGTTTTGTTATTTATGTCCTTTACTGTGGTTGTGGACATAAATATGTGGGCCGTACAACAAGACCCCTTAAGGTTAGAATAGCCGAGCATGTACGTCTGATCAAAAAGAGAGATTTAGATCATCCTGTGGCCAGACATTTTTCCCATTGTTCTAAAGGCAGCATCAACAACTTTTCTTTTTCAGCCATAGAACATATACCTTGCCATCCTAGAGGTGGCAACAGAGAGAATATTCTTAACAAACAAGTGATGTATTGGATATACACTCTCAACACTCTCCATCCACAGGGTATTAACCTTGATTGGGAGTTGAAACATTTCCTTCAGGGTTAGTGGTTTGGGGAGTCTTGGGAGTGTGTCTCGGTACATCATATCATATGTATTCTATATATACATCATTGTTTTGCATGCTCGGCCGTTCTGACATTATATGTTAATTGTTCTATTTACATACATTGTTTCCATTGTTATGTGCATTCTTTATGATACCAAGTTTCATATTTTGACATGTTATTATGTCATAATACAAATCAGTGTATTGTTATTTGACAATGTTGTCATTATGTGACAATATTTATATATATATATTTTTATTATTATATTCATTGTACTTCTCCAGAGGATTATAACTACATATGTGTATACTTACTTTATCAATTGATGTTATTGATGCTTCACATTACTTTTTCTTGCTTTTAACATTTTATTATTATTTTTTGTGTATTTTTATGTCTATGTGTTATTTTGTTCTTGGTCTAAACACAGGCTATCTTGTGTAAAGCAATCTTGATTCCATCCCTGGCTTTTCAACATGATTAGTTGATTGCCTACTACTGAGTCTGATTTTATCTAACCAATAAACGAGAAGGGCTTGCCTACTTAAGATACGTGTGTGGAGAGACTTTTTACTCTTTGATAAAGTCCCACAACGGGACGAAACGCGTCAGAGGTTCTCTCTGTGATGTGCAGCATTCAAATTCAACAAAGCTGATTTTATTACTATCTGGCTGAGTTCCATTATGCAGTGACCGCCAACATCTCACTACTACTGTGTCCCTGTTAAGCTACCGTACTACTTGGCTAAATTGAGGTCATTAACTTGAGGGCTATTAACTATTAGAGCTCCACACGCCTCTATAGTCCTAACAGGTCACTTTACAAACCTGCGGTTCCTTCCTGTTTTTGTAACCTTTTTGACCACATGCGCAGTTATTTGCACATTTACACACTGCGCCGATTTTTCTTTGCCATCTCATTTTCTTATACCCATTAAAAGTTATGTTATCATTTCTTTAGGTGTGCTCCTATAACGCAACTCTTTGGGATGGTTTGTGATCCCTTGCACAGACCTCCCTTCTAGTATTGGAATGACTTTGTTTGCGTCGGTAGCAGCCTTACAATATCCTGCCAATCAATCAGGCTACTTATATATATTAAGAATTCACTACTGTTGAGCAGTGCATCCCCCTTTTTGTGATCATCTTTGTGCTCTTTGGCAAGCTTCAGGTGGGCAGCAATGTTCTTTTTCGAAAGCAGTGGTGTCCTCCTGGCTATCCTTCCATGAACACCATTCTTGTTCAGTCTTTTTCTGATAGCGGAGTCATGAACACTCACATTAGCCAAGGCGACAGTGGCCTTGATATCCTTGGCTGTTACTCTGGGGTTTTTTGTTACTTCCTGGATGATTTGCCAGTTTGTTCTTGGAGAGATTTTGGTAGGACGACCGCTCCTGGGTAGACTGTGGTCTTGAACCGTCTCCATTTGTCTCACAGTGGATTGGATTGGTGGAGCCCCAAATCCTTGGAAATGGTTTTGCAAACCTTTCTAGACTGATTAGCAGCAATCACTGCTTTTCTGAGGTCCCCAGATTATGGCATGAGGTTTCCACATACCTGTATGGTGAAGACTCACAACGCTTCTGATCTTTATATAGGGTTAGGCCTCCCAAACTCACCCCTGAAGATCTAGCTAATTATTTAAACACCTGATTTAATTATATATATATATATATAATACATTATTTAAGTTATGGTGGTAAAAAAGTCCCCCAGGGGGGCGTGGGATTTTCTAAGGGGGGCGCATGGTTGCTGAGCCCCTGCGCTTTTCCCCCGGGCATGTAAATTAAATGCCGGGGAGGCGCGAGGCCTCTGCAACTTTACTTACCTGCTCTCAGCCGGCTCTTACCTGACATGTCGCCATGACAACCTGGCATCAAATGACGTCGCGGCGTCAAATGGCAACGCGTCACGTGACGTCATATGACGCATGGAGCCCGAAAGCAGGTAAGGAGGGGGGGGGGGGGAGCGGAGAAAAGGGGGGGCACAAACTTAAAAGTTTGCGCACCCCTCATATAGCCAACAAAGACTATCACTTGTGAGCACATTCACATGTCTTAGACAGGTCTGCAACTCTGCCTTTCACCATTATCACCTGTGGGGTCTCTCGTATATGATGTCAGTCAGAGTACTCGGACGTACCCGCTACTCCGTTTGCCAGTATCAATTTTTTGAAGAGTCCTCTCAGTATCCTCATAGTATCAAATATTGACTTTCATTGACACAAAACCCGCCCAGTAACCATCTGAAGCCCGAGATGTTGCAATGAGTTTATCTAACCCTACAGCACTGGAAGAGACAAGTCACAAACCCCCCTTATCTGCAACTTTCAGAAACAAAAAGTTTCAAATTAACTTATTGCCTTCTAAAGCCAACATTTATTTGAGCAACCCCTGAGAGCAATTTCAGTGTACATATCTACTGTAAATTTAATAAGTGTAGAATAACCTGCTCCTGTATTTTATGAGTAAAATCTGTTTCTGCTGAATATTTATACCGTATAAAAATAATAAAGAATCTATCAATACTTCATATAACTAAACAATGTAGCTGGTGATAAGGAAGAGGCAGAGGGGGTTGTGGTGTAGAACAGGGGTGCGCAAACTGGGGGGCGCGAGAATTATTGGGGGGCGCGGCGGTTGCCGAGGTTCCACACTCTTCCCCAAGGCATTACAATGAAATGCTGGGGTATCGCGTGAGGCCTCTGTAGCTCACTTACCTTCTCCCCAACTGCTTCGGGAGACGTGTCGCCATGGCAACATGGCGTCATTTCATGGGACATGACATCACATGACCATGCTGCATCATTTGACGCCGCGTTGCCATGGCGACGTGACATCAAATGACGCCGCGGGGTCATGTGACGTGACATGACCCCCGCGGCGTCATTTGATGCTGGATACCAGGTAAGGGAGGCGCGAGCACTAGGACTGAGCAAGTAGGGGGGCACTGGCCCAGAACTTTGTGCATCCCTGATCTAGAACGTTCTACTACTTTGTGATAAACTTCTTCACCATGTTTTTGCGAAAAGCAAATAAATATCACTGTCATACAATATACAGCAGGTACACGCATTCACTTTTGCATATTTCCTAGTTCTAACTGGGAAGGTTTTGGATATCAAGACAGCATTGAGAAGCACTCGTTTAGAGAGAGGGATAGAAGAGAGAAATAAAGGAATATAGTATTACAGTAGCTCCTGGCAAATCATTGGATATACTACTTACTGTACACTACCGAATCCTACTCTGTCCATTTGAATTTCCATATTACAGACATAAGGAAATGTCAGGGCTTGGAGAAAGGTGGCTGGAGAACTCCATAAATTACGCTGGTTCTGTGTCTACCATCAAAAGATAATTTCTATTAAAGGAAAGGAAGTCAGAGGAGAAACCCAACTATTTTAGAGACATTTAACTTGGATGGGATCATTAAAAAGCTCCACTAATCTAACAATATCTAGTGGAGAGTAAAAAAGTGACAACAACCAACCACAGCACAGCAATAATAAACACATGCTGGACAAGTCCCCAAACTTGCATTACCCCATAATCACATCCAGTAGCATACCGTGTTCCATTGCAGCCAGGGATTCTGGGTAAAGACATGCAAATGAGCACTCAGTGCTTCTTATCCCCTTTAACACAGATCCCTATAAGCTTATGCATTTACAGCACAGCCTGGGTTAAAAAAAAAAAAGTGCATGGCTTGCTAGCCTACTCACTGACACCTTGTGGGTCTCAGTGGTGAGGATGGATACTTGTCTCCCATGAAGCTGGTCTTGGCTACAAATGTTGAACGCTGTACAGACATTAATCAATTCAGCAAGTTTAATTTAAAAGGCCTCCATACTGAATCAATATTTCACTCTGGATGGAGTTAGCACCACCTACAGGTCAAGAACAATATAGGTGTTTTGGCTGTTAAACCGAGCGGTTTTCACTTTGTATACCCGCGGTTTAAACTATGCCATTTGCCATACAGAATACGGATTTTTGGCTAATTTTTATCCGCTATGCCGAATTGTGCGGATTTACATGCACACACTCACAGCTATTAGAACAGGAGTCGCTAACTCCAGTCCTCATGGGCCATCAACAGGTCAGGTTTTCAGGATATCCCTGCTTCAGCACAGGTGGTGCAGTTTTCAACTGAGCCACTGATTGAGCCACTTGTGTGGAAGCAGGGATATCCTGAAAACCTGATTTTTTTTTGGTGGCCCTTGAGGACTGAAGTTGGCCATCTGTGTACTAGAATATTTCACCCCTGTGCTGTTCTTATCCGCCTTTTATCAGCCAGAGAGGCAGATTAGCTCTTGCTGCAGTGCAGCAGTGTGCTTTGCTAGCAGCCTAGCACCACACTACCACATTAGTGCGCAGAGCATGCTGGGAGGGGAAATCATATTGTGTAACTAAAATATGATGCCCTTTAGTTGATTACCAGACTCCTATAAAAGCAGAACAAAATCTTCACTAGCCAATACCATTTGGCGTTAAGCGATATTTGTTACAATTTTATTCGTAACAGTTTCACAAAAATATTAATGTCTTTGAGAGTGATACTTTGTCTTGTCACCGTGGTGTGTACAGTTCTTCACAGCTCAGTTATTGCGTTCCAAAGATGACAACCATTGGTTTTGCAGATTGAAAGATGCTTAAAGAGCATCAATCAGTCACCCAAGTTAAATGGAATTTTTAGCACGTAATTGTACTGAGTGAAAGTTTTAATGTAATAAAAAAAGTTAACAAACACCTTTGCAACATTAGAAACAGCATGAGATGCTACACTTTGACACATACCTTTACACATCATCAACATGAAGCCTTCCTTTTTGTCTTCTTAAAAATGTAATTGATATAATAGTCACAATAAATCAAGTCCTAGGGAAAGAGCCATAGTAAATGCTGGTTGCAAACACTTTCATTGTTTAGGAAGCTTTACTAAGTAGGCCAGAGATGTCCAACTCCAGTCCTCAAGGGCAACCATCAAGCCAGGTGTTAGGGATATCCCTGCTTCAGCACAGTTGACTTAATCAGTGGCTCTGTCATTCTCAGCACAAATCTTCCATGGCGGATGGTCCCACATCGGCTAAAATGCCGTGGCCACACGGCAGCAGTGAATTGTCCCATTCCTCCTCAGCACTACCCTCATTTATTAACAGTACATGTAGTACAGTACAGTACACATCTTTGTAGCCTAAGGCTGCGAACCCGCTGCGGCCGGCGGGGCGCGCGGCCGCGAACCACCAGACCCCTGTTTGAATGGTCCCTGCCCCCGCTGCCTCCTTCCGGCAGGGCTGACTACTTACTGTGACGCGTCAGCCGGCCGATGCTGCAAGAATCTTGTGAATCTCGGCGCTGACGCATCACGTGGTACGAGAGTCAGCCAATGTGGAGGAGGGGAGGGAAGGAGCAAGATGGGAGGCGCCTTGGGCGGGGAGCAGGGTGGGCGGGGAGCAGGGAAGGAGCTGCGTGTTAAAGTGTGTGAGTGTATATGTATGTGTGTGTATGTGTATATGTGTATGTGTGTGTGTGTGTGTATATGTATATGTGTGTGTATGTGTATGTGTGTGGGGGGGTGGACGGCACCACAACCAGATCCCGCCCCCCTCCCTCTCACTCCCGCCCCCCTCCCACTCCCGCCCCCCTCCGGCTCCTCGCTCCCTACAGACCACATATCGCGGTCTGTGTCTGTCAGCGCCCCGCCTGTCTGCAGTGCGGGCGCGCTGACTGAGGGAGCGAGGCCTTATCCTTAGACATCACACTGTATCATCCTAATTTAATGATTTGAGAAGAACGGAAATCCATAATCATGCTATAGTCAGACAACATACAGGGACAAAACAGAGTAGAAATAAGTAGTGACCATTCCATTCCTGGGCTCGGGAACATCCTTAATTGCCAGCAGATTCTGCTTCAACGATAATGTCTGCATTTTAGCTGTGATCTGACAGCCCTATAATTTGCAATTGAAGGCGCCACTGTGCTATCAAATGCACGTTTTGCTTATTGAAAGGCCTGTAAGAGTAATATGAGATGGAATAGATGATTGATTGTGTTTTACCACTTTCTTATGGCTGTCCTTTCAATGCTCATCAGAATATGTTAACATTTAATGAGCATCTTATTGTTCGGCTATAACCATTGTCAAGATCTCTGCTACCATTTCAATAGATTTATTGCATAGGAGGGTATGATTTTATAACGTGGGCAACCATCTTAATGGACTAAATGTTTAGCCTGTTCCATATCCACAAACTGTTACTCTAAAAAAGTGGATGCAGAATTCAAAGGAAGAAATGTTTAGGTCACTTCCAGAACATTTTGGGGGTGATTTTTCTTGTAGTGCTTGAAGAATGCAAGTTGAAATTTGTTTTGATGCTTCAATTCAGGGGTTGGCCAACTTCAGTCCTCAAGGGGCATCAGGCTTTAAGGATATCCCTGCTTTAGCACAGGAGGCTCAACCAGTGGCTCAGTCATTGACTGAGCCATCTGTGCTGAAGCAGGGATATCCTTAAAACTTGACCCGTTGGTGGCCCTTGAGGACTGGAGTTGGCCGCCCCTTTATCAATTCAATTTGTACTTGCATTTGCATTTGTGTGAAATGTAACAATGTTTCCTACATTTGACCTCTATTGTAAGCGCGAAAAAAAATACATTATAAAGCCACACAGCGTACAATGATGAAAGGATGAATGAAAAAAATTACAGAACATTTTGATAACATTGTAGACAAGAAGAAAGATCTACTGTGTCAAGTCAAGCTGTAAAAGTGTCAAAACCAAATCACGATATTGGTGATTATAATATAATAATTGAGTATTGCTAATGGGTATTCCTAGTACTGTCCGGAAGTAACATTCTTTCTTTTCCTAATATGGATATTAAAAAATATTTGTACATATATCATTTTTACATTCCAGCCACTTATTTACTCATAAATCTGTGTAATTTAGAACAAATACAAAAAAACTTGTTTTCCTAGAGATGTAATACCCCCTTGTACTTTTTTCCCCAATAGTAATAAGAATTATAGTAATTTTGTTCTTTGTCTTAAACAATAAAAAAAATATTCAGTCCTATAGGTGATGACTCCCGTTGATTTTTCTTGTTTTTCTTGATTCCGATCAGCCATCATATAATTACATATGACCTGTAAAATAAAGTAGTATCATTATATTGGTACATATAATTTACCTTGGTCCATGTAGTTCCAAAAACTTTTCTGTCTACGTTTATTATGTACAGAATCAGGGAACCTTTTGTACCTTTAACATTGTCTGACCCATAATGTCAATGATATCACAAGGTCCTTCCCAATTTGCTGCCATATGTGGTTGTGTGTGTGTGTGTGTGTGTGTGTGTGTGTGTGTGTGTGTGTGTGTGTGTGTGTGTGTGTGTGTGTGTGTGTGTGTGTGTGTGTGTGTGTGTGTGTGTGTGTGTGTATATATATATATATTATATATATATTTTATCACTACCTTCCCTGGAGGAGATATCTTTTGCATTTCAGGAGTACTTTGTAACAATTGCAACCATTGGTTTTTTAGCAATAGCAACTTTCTGTGGGGTGGACAAAAATGGTTCAAGTTGAAATGTTAGTGTAATTTTCCTACCAGTCATGACTTCCATTGATGTGTACCGATGTTGTCGGTGAAATTATTCCTCTATCACTCATGAAAACAGCAGGTAACGACTGTACCCATGTTCTACCTTTCTCTAGCAACATATGTGTCATTCTGAATTTTAAAGTCCGATTCATGCGCTCCACAATACCACCTGATTGTGGATGATAAGGTACATGAAATCTTTCATCACCTGACCTGTAAAATGAGTACCCCTATCTGACTCAAGAATACCTGAGAAACCTCATCTAGAAGAAACATGTCTCCCATAAAACCTTTGCTGCTGTAATTGCATCCTCTTTCCTAACGGAAATTGCTTCTAACACTTCTAAAAGTCTTTCTTGCCCTACGTGACACAAACTTTCATGATTGTAATCCTTATAGGAAATCTTTAAATGATCCGGAACTACAGGGCGCGACTCCCCATTCTGGTCATGACAAAAACAAAAAACATTCTCAAGAATAAAAGAAGGTTTTAAATCTACCTGAGAAAAGGCAATAGACTCGTCTTTCACGCAGTCCTCTAAAAAGGAAAGAAATTGCGTATCTGTATGTCCAACTGCTGCTATTAAAATAAGATCAGAAAACTCTACAGATTCTGCTGTTAATGCCATTTCTTTAGCCAAAGAAACAATTGTATGAAAAAAACCTGTCCTGTTTTGTGCCCCAATCTCTGGCCTGTCAGCTGTTACTATTTCTAACCTCTGTGCCAAGAAGCAGTTAGCTTTCACTTGAGACAGAAACTCGTGTGTCTGTCCTTCACATTTCATCAGCCCTGCGATGGAACTCATTCCATTCTGTAACAAACGGTCATTTTTACTCTCTGAGTGCCGCAACCTGAATCCTGCCCATGTATCACATCAAACATATATATTTAAGCCATACGCTGCTTGAAGTTTCCTTCTTTCATGTGACTACAAAGAGCTTCAATCTTCCTCCAAGGATCATAGGAAACAGAAGAAAAACGGATCCTATAGTGCAGTTCATAAAAATTGTATTGGTACAGACAATAAAAGTTTAAGATGTAAATAAACATTTTAAACTTAGAACACAGACGTTGTGTGGGTTTCTTTTGGTGTTAGTAGCCGAAGCGGTCCCTCAGAGTCTCTATTATGCCTTTCAGAAGGACGCCGGGGAGCGCTGGCTTGCTCTCCCGGCGATCACTTCCTGGTTCGTAACATCACGGCACTCACGTCTCGCAGCCATTCTCCGACACGAACATAATTGTATTCTACTGTATATCACAAGCGCCAAGTTATTCTTTTCATTTCCCATGTATCACATTGTCAGTGTCTACGCAACTGCATTGTTCAACTTCTTGCTCATGGGTCAAGTATTTAATAAACTGAAATTAAAACGAATCACAATATTCCCAATCTGCACGAAATATTGCATACAGTATGAAACGGGATCTGAAGACTGTACAAATTTATTCCCATTCCCCCAAACGCTTCTTTTTGTTGAAAAACTCTTCGTAATTCTTTTTCATATGGCCATTTAAAAAAGAAAGAAAAATTGGAACTATCCCGTGAATCTTTAACACTCCGGCTGATGTGATCATGATCAGGAATCATCTGGCTGGCAGCCAAAAGAGGCCGTGCTACCCGCCAGTCTGGCCTTAAGTAGGCCCTTCGGGAACTCTCCCCTGAGCAGGGGAGGAGGTGTGGGGGCGGGCCAGCGAGGGGAAGGCCAGACGCCCCCCCCCCCCCAGTCATGAAGCCCCCTGCCACACTTTGAGTGCCATAAAATAAATCTCTATCTTTACCAATTTCAGAGATTTTAAATCTGGAATTCTATCCTATATCGAGTTTCATTAATTGTTCATGAATTCTTAAATCTGTCTTAACAAGGTACATTTGCGGATCTGAATTAATGTTAAGCATGTATGAAGCAAAAACTTTATTTTCTTTTTCTGCACACATTTCCGAAATTACACGCTTCCATTTCTTATGGTAAACTATGAATGTATTTACTTAAAATGTCAGAATTTGAAAATGTATCTGTCTTAACTTTACATATCTCATCTTTCTCATCTTTCTCATCTTTCAAAACCTCACCATTAAATAAACCAAACACCATAACGTTACTGTTTTTAAATGTATCAATAAATTCTATTACTTGTGTTTCCAGCGTATTTTCTCTTCCCGAAAACGTGTGCTTATTTATGACTCGGCCCGCCTTGCTTCCAAGCTAGAAAGCCACAAAAACAAACAACTCTCCCAACGTTTTCCTGGCGACGTATCGTTGAAGAAATTTCCGTATAGTGTGTAACAAATGCTTAGATACAATGCTTCGTACACGTCCAGCATATGTCCTCTTCCTTGGAGAAATATCCAGGCAATTGCTTCTCACAAATGTCTACACAACTCTTCAGTTGCACACACAACAATCAGTAATCTTCCACGTGTTCCTGGAAACTCTTCCCCACGTGAGAAAACTGTCACAGCCCCAAAGCTGCAGACACCTGACGCTTGTCAATCCACCAAACACAAAGACAATTTTTTTGGTTTCCATTAGTTTTTCATTTTTTTCTCTTATTAAAATGAATGAAAAAAAAACCTGATATTCAGTGGCTCGCCAAATGTAAAATGTGCCATGTCTTTTGTATATTTGACAGCGGCATAATAAAACTCTGCATTCTGGTTTTAGCGCGAAAAGATAAATGTTTATTTCGAATATATTGCTTATATTCAGGAACAGCAGATAAATGGCAATGACAACAGATAGGTTATGTTTCTTTCCAAAGAGATTTGCATATTATTCCTTTTCTTTGGTGGAAACCTTTCATTCTCACCATGTAACGCCCTCTCCTGTTAGGTGTCTCTCCTGGTGTTATCCTAGCTGCCCTATCTAACTAGTCTGTCAATCTTGTATACCGGAAATATCCCTTGGTTAGTGCTTCCTACTGGAAACATTATGGCCGAATATGGTATCATCATGTGACTTTCTGGAACAATCGTATCGCTCCCGTCAATCCAACATGATACCATACCTTCTTATTTACATATATGGAACTCAAGCTTATTATCAGAACCTGTTCAAGCTTCCAATGTCACTTGATGGTCCTTCTTCAAACATCTCAAACCAGCTGTATGTCATGTTCTCCACACCCCTTTCTCACGTGCAGGGGCCTCATTGCCTTTGTGCGTGTTTGTCCATATTTGGAATGCCATTATGTTTATGTAATATACAAATCTGTGCCCCTGTTGTACCCCGCTGCATAATATGTTGGTGCTTTACAAATAAATGATAATAACTTTAATGTTGACCCTTAAAAAGGCACCACACCTACCCGGAATCTGCTCTTAACCAGGACTAGTATGGCTACTACAACTTGTAACTATTGTAAGCTAGTAATAACAAATAACTTATGTGGTATCAATGTCCATCCTTTAATCTTCCAAGGAAAATACTCTATAGTTATTGGTGCGGTGGTTGAGGTAGGGCAAGAACCGTACAGCTCCCATACACTACTCCCAAGGTAAAGTTTACCTGAATACCACCACCACACACAAAGTGTAAGTCACTCTTCCATCTTTACCAGGGGTGGGCAACTCCAGTCCTTAAGGGCCACCAACAGGTTAGGTTTGCAGGATATCCTTGCTTCAGCACAGGTGGCTCAGTCAAAGACTGTGCCATCTGTGCTGAAGCAGGTATATCCTGAAAACCTGGCTTGTTGGTGGCCCTTGAGGACTGGAGTTGCCCACCCTTGATTTTGATCAATTAATTTTATTTGCAGATCAACATTTACAGCACAATGTTTCAGGGGTTACCCCTTCATCATTTGTCATGTTCCTTCATGAACAGGAAAAACTACTACTACTACTACTAATAATAATAATAATAATTATAACTAAACATTATAATTGGTATCACTAGGCTACCTGACCTTCACCAATTATCTTTTGGTCTTCAAAAATATATTTTATGGTTACGTTATGAGGGGAAATAGGAATCAGTGCAAAGTGGGAAGCATCTCAATTCTAACAATTTAACCATCAATAATATCTACTCTGGGTTTGCTGTGAATAACCCTGCAATGTTTATATGATATTAGATTTTTTTTAATTACTCCAGTCTACCAGTATGTGCAATTGTCTGAGGAATTAATTTTATCCTTTTTAAAAAAAAAAAAAAAGACATTTTGTTCTGTATGCTGCGAAGCTAACATCAAAGATATTCATCACACAAACCAACTCAAAGACATTGAACACCCCCGAAAAACACACAGCTGGTGGCAATAGCAGTCTTGAAAAAAGCAACATAAAGGAATGGCAGATGGTTAAAGCCGCTCTTCCCACCATGATCTCAGCTCATCACTGCGTTTGATGAAAAGAATGAAATGCAATAGGAGAACCCTGTGCAAATTACTTTCCAGTGGACCTAATAAAACTTGGCGTCGGTTTCATAATTTGGGCTGCTCTTCTCATGAAACATTAATTCGGCAATAATATCAAACAATCAAAATGCAAGTTAAAAACCCAGTCTGAATATTAAAAGACAATACCACGCCGAGTGTGTTCTATGTTTTCTTTGTGCAGACAGATGTGAGTTGAATTCCATTCTAATTATTAAATATAGAAACAGACCCAGCCAAACCCCCGAGCATCAAATATAAGCACAAGATTTAAATATACCGTCAGTAAGGGTTCTGCAATTATTATTATTCCAAATTTCTAAGTGTGGTGCCTAAGTATTATGGCAATTTCCATCAATCCATACACGAGGTTTGGAGAGGGAGTGGCTCAGTGAGTAAAGACACTGACTGCCACTGAGAGTTTGAAGCAGGGGAGCCTGGTTCAATTCCTGGTGTTGGCTCCTTGTGACCTTGGGCAAGTCATTTTATCTCCCTTTGCTTCAGGCATCAATAACATAGATTGTAAGCTCCATGGGGAAGGGACTGTGCCTGCAAAAATGTCTCTGTAAAGCACTACATAAAACTAGCAGTGCTATACAAGAACTTATTATTATTATTATTATTATTATTATTATTATTATTATTATTTAAAGCACAACAAAGAGGGGAATGCCCTGACATAGCTTGCCTTTGTTTCCTGCACCCACAATCACATCTCTTCATAGCCCTGTAATTACAGTTAAAATGCTCCTCCCATTTCATTAAGGAGATTTAGAAACCGCTCAGGTGCATTAAACAGCTGTAGAGGACTCCATGGATATTTGGCTCCATGATCGTCATACGACTGGTATTACACCAATCACATGACCCCCATGTGCTTCCTCTCTGAACAAAAAGGAAGAGGACATGCTCTCCATTCAGATCAGAAAAGTGAGTGCAATTGTGTGCCTGGTGCCATTCTCATGGTACTCGTGGCACATGTATGTTTTTGTACAGGCAATCACATTTTCTATGTAATAATGTCTTTTTTTCCTTTGAAAGTACGACTGTACATGGTGGTACCTTCCATAGAATCTGCAGACACAATGCAAGCTAAGAATTTAGAGATGCTCTACCCCAAATTGCTTGCAATCTACAGTATTTGTGCTGCCTGAGTCAAAAGGAGCTCAACTAATTTTCCCACAATCCCAAGGAAAGTTGACACTGGGATCTGGCCATGTTTTTGCCACTAAGCTACTCCTTCCTCTAATAACCATTTATTTATATTGTGAATTTAATAGTGGAATGCTTGGTAATGACAATTAACTGTATACAGTACATAGATGATGGATATAATTCATTAATGTACTGATGGAATTGCTCATTGGTTTCTTAGATTACCAATGAAGTTTACCAACTAATAGGAAGAGATCTGACTTTTTCCTTATTGTATATTTCAGGATTTGTAGAAATCCAGTTACCTTTTTTTTATGCATTTTAACAAACTGTTTTAGAAACATTTTCTACAGCATTACATTGAAAGATAATGGCTTAAATAATCCCTTTTGGAAATAATATGGTTGTAGGGGGTTAGTGAAGCAAGACACCAGGCTTAAATTGAAAGCAGTGGAGCAGTTTATTTAAAAGAAAAGAAAACAGCAAATAGATGTAGCCAGGACTGGTTATTGGCTACCAGTCTGCCCTCCCTGGCAGTAAGCCCTGCTAAGAACAGGCCTGCCAGTACCCATCATGGGTTTCCCCCACTCCCAGCTGTGCCCTTGAGTGACAGTGGAGGAGGTGGAACCAGGCCTGGGTCCACCCAATCCTGGGTCAGACCTGGTGCCCTCCTCCTGGCTGTACTTAAGGAGATTGCCACCCAAATTTAGTGAGTGCCTCTCCCCACTTGAGAGAGACAGGTCACACACACTGGCCTTCCCTGTTTCTCCTATCCTTAGGTAGGAGAAACAGAGTGTGCACCTTTCCCCTGATCCTGATACAGGATCTGCAAGGACTGCTGCGGGGGCCCTTGACCCGTAGGGCAGGTCCAGGGACCATCCTACAGCTGGATACAACACCAGATACTGCATAGGGCAGAAGCCTGCTGTGACTGTATTGAGCTGAACATAATAAACTGCTCCAGTTATTATACCTCCTGCCTGGTGTGTGATCTTTCTTGGGAAGGAGAGGGGAGTGTGTTCTAGGAGATCGCCTCCATACATCTGGAGCCTGCGGCAGATGAAGTCGATGTACCCCTAGAGATCTATATTGGGTATGTACCCCAGAAGCCTTTCCTGGGTCCCCACAAACATTGGCGGATAACTCAGCCCTCCTGCTAACCAACAGGTAGCATGCACCACACACGCTGTAATGACAGAATCTCCCATCGGGTGGGTGAAATACTGTTACATAGAAAACAAAATACAGATAACTGCCCCTTTATTGGGGGTTTCCTCGTAGTCATTTTACCCATCACAGGAATTCAAAACAGGCAGCAGTGGGCGGGACCACCACCAGGAAGTGAGCGCATGGAAAACTGTCACGGATCCGCCGGCCAGAGCAACCAGCAGTCGGGCTCAACTTCCGGTATTATCTGCCGGGGCGGGCCTCAACGCTCATCAACCTCTAAGGCCTCAACGCTCAACAACCCATCAGCCCCCTCAACCCTGCTCAAAAACCCAGGCAGGTCCCTGTCAGCAGGAAAATCAGACAGCAATACAGAGTTCAGTTCCAGGCAGAGCATTATGTCTCTCCATGCAACAGGACGGAGGCACAGCAGCAGGTAGGCACGGCAGCAGCAGGTAGGCACGGCTGCAGGAGGGAGGCACGGCAGCAGGAGGTAGGCACGGCTGCAGGAGGGAGGCACAGCTGCGGGAGGGAGGCACGGCAGCAGGAGGGATGCACTGCTGCAGAAGGGAGAAGCAGCAGCAGGAGGGAGGCACGGCAACAGGAGGGAGGCATGGCAGCAACAGGGAATCATGGCAGCTGGAGGGGGCATGGCTGCAGGAGGGAGGCATGACAGCAGGAGGGAGGCATGGCAGCAGCAAGGAGGCATGGCAGCTGGAGAGGGTGCAGCTGAAGGAGGGAGGCACGGCAACAGGAGGGAGGCACGGCAGCAGCAGGGAATCATGGCAGCTGGAGGGGGCATGGCTGCAGGAGGGAGGCACGGCAGCAGGAGGGAGGCACGGCAGCAGGAGGGAGGCATGTCAGCAGCAGAGAGGCATGGCTGCAGGAGGGAGGCACGGCAGCAGGAGGGAGGCATGTCAGCAGCAGAGAGGCACGGCAGCAGGAGGGAGGCATGTCAGCAGCAGAGAGGCATGGCTGCAGGAGGGAGGCACGGCAGCAGGAGGGAGGCACAGCAGCAGGAGGGAGGCACGCAGCAGGAGGGAGGCATGGCTGCAGGAGGGAGGCACAGCAGCCGGAGGGAGGCACGCAGCAGGAGGGAGGCATGGCTGCAGGAGGGAGGCACGGCAGCAGCAGGGAGGCACGGCAGCAGGAGGGAGGCACGGCAGCAGGAGGGAGGCACGGCAGCAGGAGGGAGGCACGGCAGCAGGAGGGAGGCACGGCAGCAGGAGGGAGGCACAGCAGCATGAGGGAGGCACAGCAGCAGGAGGGAGGCACAGCAGCATGAGGGAGGCACGGCAGCAGGACATCTGTAAGACAGAGACAGCATGCATCTTTCTGCTCAGCACACCAGCCAGGCCAACTTAATCACGACCGCTCCCTTAGACAGGGATCCCTCTCTCTCCCAAAGAGAAAGACCTGCACATTTCCCCCAGATTTGGGGGAAGCGAAACCTGGGCATCTCTAGTGAGGAGAAGTGCCTACAGATGCCTGGAACTGAGATAGTTAATGGTGACGGGTAACAGGTCCATGTCACAATGGGTTTTTGATTACATAGTAGAATCTACAGCCAACAAAACGGATCAGTGTGAATGTTATTAGCAACAACGCCGATAAAATATTATTGCACATTTACTGTGAGTTTCTTCTTTTTTATATATGTAGCCCCACACTTTAACCCTAGTATTGCACTCGCCTCTGTGACTGTATTTGTACATGGTATCTGAAGCATTGCATTATATCTGCTCTGTAAATACGCTATTGAGTATTGCATTATGCCTGCAAGGAGGGTTACATATATAGTCACAATAATATGTATCTATGCTTCTATCAAAGAGATGCACAGACAGGGTGAGGGTTAGTAGGGCTGTTGTGTGGTGGCTTTTGCACAAATGTAAGCTGGAGATGACTGGTCCATTAGTAAGTTTGCTGCTAAATAGGAAGATGAAAGTGGTGGCATAATGCCATTCACTCATGCAAGTTAAGCAAGTAGCAACACCATATGTTCAGTGTAGGCCCCGGCAGGGAACATATTGAGATTATTACAAAAGCACATTAGTGAAGTAACACTGGCTTTTTCCTCTTAAATATTTAAAAATGCTAAAGATGTCAGGTCTCGGAACAGGCTATTTTCAAAAGCCAGTAACAAATAGCTTTAATGTGTTCTTATCGTCTCAGTGGGTTACAAATGTTACAAATCGCAATCACATGTACCCGGTACATTAAAACTGTTTCAAATTCATTCCAGTGCTGCATTGTAACTAGAATGCCAGCTTCTCCTGCAATGTCATTATTTCAAATAGCGCTGTTCAAAAAGGCACTTTAAAAAAAAAATCTTTTTAGTTTTAAAATATGTAGCTTTGATTACATTTATTGAAAACTAATTACCTAAGTTGTCGAATGTTTAATTCTCCCATGATCGATCACCAAAGATCCTAATTCCTTGGGTTCATTAAATGGCTGCATTATAGTTTCAATCAGTTCTTCAGTCTGGGTAACTCAGCAGCTACAATGTATTCTTATATTACTTGGGTACCATTATCTATTGTTTCAGTTTGCAGCTCAAACTGAGAAGGAGCGACTCAGTCAGAATAGACACGGACTCTGCAAACAATGGCACTGAATTTGTTTCAGGGAACCCTGGTTTAATTCCTGGGGTCAGCTCCTTGGGCAAGTCGCCTTATCTCCCTGTGCCTCAGGCACCAAAAACATAGATTGTAAGCTCATATGGGCAGGGGCTGTCCCTGCAAAAACTCCTACGTGCTGCGTACTTCACGCTACACTGTAATTATGAAGCGCTTTGAGTTCCATTGCGAGAAAAGCGCTATATGAAATAAAGTTGTTATTATTATTAAACTGCTGGGAACATTGGCAACAAATTATCACAAAGAGGAAAGTGTTAGGCTGTGGTCCCAGTAACTACTACAGCGCACGCCGAGGCGTGCACTGTGCAATCAAGCCCCGCCCCCCCAGTCAGGCCGGTCCCAGTCCCTACCTTGTCGCGCACCTTTCCCCAGCGATGCGCGACAGGTTTTCAGGCAGGCATAGGAATTTGAGATTAGCATTTGCGACGGAGGCGTGGCCACGCCCCCGCCGGCGGTTCAGCCAATGAGGGCGAACCAGCCGCGGGACATCATGGCCACGCCCCCGCAAAACCACCGCCACGCCCACTCCCGTCGCAAACCTTCCCTCTCCCCTCAGACCGCGATCGCTGTGCAGCGCTGTGCACGCGCCGCCTCCCCCCGCCGGACGCGTGTGCCGCAGTGAAGACTGGGGACTCGCCCTTACAAAGATCTTGCACTGCTGGGGAGGTGGGCTAAAACCTGCTATAGAAATCAAAGGAGGCTCAGTATATTAAAAAATGGCATTAAGAGTTGAATTTAAAAACAAAGTCAGCTAAATGTACATGTATAACCTATAAATTGCATGTCAGTAGAGAACAGGGAACTTTTTTCCTGGCAGGTATTCCAGGTGAGACCAAAGCCGGAGAGGAAACTAGAATCTGTTCTCTATTAACAATATAGTGTTGTATTGTTTGTCTTTATTTATATAGCGCCATTAATGTACATAGCGCTTCACAGTAGTAATACAGATAATATAAATAACAGGTCATGGGAATAAGTGCTTCAGACATAAAAGTAACATTAAGGAACAGGAGTCCCTGCCCCGAGGTTTTGTGTGGAACCGATGGAGCCAACAGAATAACGATGTTGGTATTGTTATTTTTCCATCGTATGTGCCCACAATGTGAAATAACTCTGACTTTCTTCTAAACTTCTACTGTACATAAGGTTTAGTCGGAGGCTTTGTATGTTTAAAGACCTCATAACAGTGCATTGATATGATAAAGTGGATGGGGTTTGAATCCAGATACACCTCAAATATAGTTGGGACATTGTTCAGATACTGATATCTTCCAATGATGTCACAAAGTATCTGATGATGGAATGACAAACATATGCAAAAAAATCCCCAGGCAAAATAAGTCTAAGCAGCCATTTGCTGGAGGCATACAAATTATTTTTTTAAATAAATGACTAAAGGAAACATAAAATTACTTTTTATACATATACTTAAGTATACAGTATATGCATTTTAATGGTAGGGTTAAAACGCTGTTTTCGTGTTTTTGCATCAGTGATTGACCCTTCAAATTCAATTGTGCATGAAGCATCCTAAGTAGCTATACATCAATTATTCATAGTTGCTAAAACAGTGATTTAAACGCCCTAGTAAAATACATTGGTAAAGTGTCAGAGGCACAGTCCCCTTGGGAGCAACAACAAAAAACAGAATTGGCAATCAGTGTATCTCCTGATTTCAGATCATTCAATGTGTGATGTTGCTTAACTATATTGTACTGTAATAGAGTATCGTTACTATGTGCTTGTCACTGCGGTACATACGTGTTCTTTCTGTGTGGCAGATATACAGTATACAATACATGCTCCAGTATAGAGATGGGTGGAACTTTAGGAATATTTGTGAAGCGCAGTTTTTGAGAAGTGCTTTGCGAAGCCTCAGTAACATCGCTAATCGCTAATAACATCACAAGAACAGTCTTAGCTTTTTGAAAATTTGAACCACACCAAAAAATAAATTTATAATGGGTAAAAAAGGGACAAAAACCCTTCACTGTTCAGTGTACAAGATATCCAGGTAGTCGCAAAAATACCACTGGCATAAAGAGGTTAGCTCAGTGGCGTCGCTATCGCTGAAATGAAACCATAATTTAGGATTAGACACAACAGTCGCAAACAGGTCGCCTCTGGGGGATCCGCGCCCCCTCCTGTCGGTGCCGGGATACAACTTGCACCCGACCGGAGGAGGGAGCTGGAAAAAGGGAGCGCAGGCCCCCCCACCCCCTTCTCCTCGTGTATCTAAACTCTAAATCAGCCCCACGGTTTCTAGTTTAATTCCTAACACCAGCAGAAACATATTAAACGTGGAAATGCATTTTAAACATGTTTGCTGCACAACTCACGTCTGGGATGCACATACAGTAGTTATCGTTTTTATTGATTCTCGGCTAACATGCGAGACAACTAACCTTTCAAATTTAATTTCATGGAGGGATTCATACGCTACTCTATGCACCAGAGACACATGTATATCATCATTTCCATGTGATATATTATTATAGCCCCTTGTTTTATTAGCTGTGGAAACAAAACATATGATTTAATGGCAACAAGGTGCTCTTAGAAGTAGCTGATCACCAGATAATCATACCCCCAAGGCAAGAAGACACATAAAGATGGTATTATATTGTTGTACTCGAATTCCTTATTGGCATAGATTTTTTAAAAAGGACTCAAACGTAAGTACTTTAGTTGCTAGGATCCTGTAATTGTATATGTAGTATATTGTTTTAACAAGTACCAGGCAATTTCCTAATGACGTTATTTTCTGATTAACCATGTAAAGATTTAAGACATTGTCTTTGGCTCTGAGCGAGGCTGGGAATACAGCAGAAGAGTCACAAATAGCTTCCATTAAAATGTGCCATGCACGATCCACACCCACCTTTCTTATAATTGTACTCGGTTATCTGTTTTGCAAAGTGCAGAACAAGAAATCTAGCACATTAGGCCAAGAGAGTTGACCTGCTTTACTTCAAAGGATACAGTAAATGTGGTTTTAACAAGAAAAAAAACAATGCTGGCAAAATCTTTTTTACAGCAAAAGTAGCATTTAAAAAGAAATATTGTGTTAATGAGGATCTGCAGAACATTGTATTGAATAAACATAAAAATGACATGGTTGTACACATATCTCTTCTACAGAAGGAAGAAGGAGTGGCTCAGTGAGTAAAGTCACTGACAGATAACAATGACACTGAGTTAGAATCAGGGGAACCTGGCTCAATTTCCAGTGTCGGCTCCTTGTGACCTTGGGCAAATCACTTTATCTCCCTGTGCCTCAGGCAGTGAAATCATTGTAGATTGTAAGCTCATCTGGACAGGGGCTGTGTCTGTAACTATCCTATGTGCTGCGTACCACGCGCTATACTGTAATTGTGACGCGCTTCGAGTCCCACTGGCAGAAACGCACTATATGAAATAAAGTTATTATTATTATTATTATTGTGACCTTAATGTGCCTACACCTGCCTTTCTGAGTGTCCTTATGTGAATGTATATACACATTCATAGCAAAGTTGCTCTTAAACATACCATCTCTTGATGAAGTCCCAAGTCCTGTGTTACATTTATAAATACGTTATTTAGCAAACTTATGTACAGTTCATTTAGTTGATGTTAGGCAATCTCTGATTCATTTACTGATATGATGGATAGCAGAACTTTCATATTGCTCATGACTGGCATTTCACTGCATTGGCAGCTGTAACTCTTGCTATGATTTATCAATAAAAAAAAAATAATATGTCATTGTGAAGTACAATTCTCAACATATACTACGGTACATAGTAAAACCCGCGCGTTACAGATACAGATGCAGCCACCAGTATTAGAACACTTACCTGGGAAATTCTGGGAGATTCTCGGGCAGTCATACAGTAAAAGCCTCAACATTTCTGTGAGATTCTTAATGGCCCATTGGATTAACACAGCAGAGGTTCCCTGCAGTCCCATTCAAACTGAATCAAACTGAATGGGACTGCAGGGACCCCTGCTGTGTTAATCCGAAAGGCCATTAAGAATCTCACAGAAATGTTGAGGCATTTACTGTGAGACTGCCCCAGAATTTCCCAGGCAAGAGTTCTAATACTGGTGGCTGCATCTGTATAGCCAACGTTAATGCATCTGGTGGCACTCTGTGTGTATATAGTGAAACACATTTTATGTTGCTATCTCAGCTACTATGTTGCAAAGTCATAATTTGGAGATAGGCAAAAAATGTTGACGAATTTGGATCCGCCGTGGATCGTCGGTTCCTTTGGTCTGCGGATTTCAACGAATCAATCTCAAATAGGGAGATTTTTTTTTATTATTATCACCAATGCACTTCGTGGATTCCGCGACCCGCGGTCGGATTTGTAGAATCCGTAGGCAGATTGCGGAATCCTCGGATGGGACGCTACAAATCCGGCAACGGATTGTATCCAGTTGCGTTTTTTGATGAACCCGCGCAGATTAAACCCAGCCGAATCCGTTTGCGGATTTCACACTGCGAAATGAATTTTGGGGGGAAAGTGCGAGAAAATTGGGAAACGGTTTTGGGGCGGATACACCCCATTACATGATATTATAATGTCAAGTTCCAGGGCAAAGCAAAGATTACATTGAATAGAGGCCTCTGGGAGTAAGCTTTATGTTGACGATTGTTTTGTGAGGCCTACCAGAGAAAGGAAAGCAAGACCACATATCACGGGTATGTCACAAAGAATAGTATTTTCCACTGAACTACATGAGTGTGCTCATACACTGTGCTACCACATACAGTGAATAGCATCCACGTGACAAATACATCCTTCTGGTTCTATGATTACTTTAAATAATAATAGAAACAACGTTATACTTTTCTTTTTCAAACAATTGGTGCCTCTGAGAGAGTCCCTTTATATAGTCATTTTTAATCCTGGCTTTTGCTACAGTACCTAATTTAAAGACAGAAAAGATTTGAACTGTGAGGCTACTGTAATTTTAGTCTGGTTAATGTATATTAATTTAATATAAGCAGCAAAACTGAAATGTAAACCAGCAAATATAGTTGAATCTGTGTTCTTCCATTAGGCCAGCGGTGCGCAATCTGTGGGGCGCGACCCCCAGGGGGGTGCGAGACTGCCAACGGGGGGCGCGGGGTTTACAGAGGCCCCGCGCGGTTCCAGAAGGCACTTAAATTAAGTGCCGGGGGAGCTGCAGGGCCTCTGTAAACCATACTTACCCGTGGCTCCGGCGGCTTCCTCCCGGCGTCGCCATGGCAACGCGGCGTCAAAATGACGCTGCGAGGTCATGTGACGTCACGTTGCTATGGCAACGTGACGTCATTACGCCGGTGCGAGGGTAAGTTGGGGTTGGGGGGGCGCGGGAGTGAGGGGACAGCCGACAGGGGGGCGCAGGGAAAAAAGTTTGAGCCCCCCTGCATTAGGCTGTAATAAGTATCAATTATTTCTTTCCTTAACTTACAGTACATACTTTCATTGTTTAACGACAGAAATACCAGTGGCTCTTCAGGATAAGATAGTGTACAGTACATCTGCATTTCTTTCATTTAGGAATACAAAAAGATACACATTTTAATCATTAATGGATTAATTAATGCTAATTAAGTTGGGGTTTTCTTCTGTCCACCCAAGCTGAAGCATTATAGTATTTACAGTTTGTTTGGTAAACTGCGTTACTAAATGTTCCTTTGACTTTTATGGGTAATAAACATTAAACATTTATGGCCTGTGAAACTGACTTCACATGCTAGCTTATGTTGTTGCTATTTACCGTTTGATAATGATACGCCATTAAGTTTCTGTGAACTATAGTATGTTCTGCTCTCTCCTTTAAACTTTATTACTTGGTGTACAACTGTTAACCAAATCTGAAAAATGTACTAATGTACTCATAAGAAACCTGTGTAAAATCATGTGAAATCGTATATATGTTTTTTTTTAAATAAATGAGTTCTGTAGTGTTAGATAATACTTACTGTATTTTTATATTATTATTATTCAACTAGTTATGCCATTTTAATGACTTTTAAAGCATTCTCTGATTTCTATAGCAGATTTTAGGCCACCTTATCCAGCAGTGCAAGATCTTTGCAACACTTTCCTATTTGTTATCATTTGTTGCCAATATTCCCAGCAGTTTAAGCTATAAACTGTAACAATAGCTAATGTAAGGATACATTGTAGCTGCTGAGTTGCACTGACTGATGCAACCATTATCTTAGGCACGCAATCAGGATTTTTACTGATTTATAACAGGAGCACCAAACGATTGCCGGCTTGGGTAAGAATGCACAGTTACGCATCGCCACATGCTTTACAGTACATATACAAATAAGAGTTTTAAAAAAATGGGGGGGAGGGGAGAATGTAGTATTACTGCTTTAATCATTTGCGTTTGATACATTTTTAAAATATAATTCACACACAATACTAGTCACACTTTTATCACAGTGTCCCGACCGATACCAGGTATCTGGACATGTTACTTAGTATTTTAACACAACAAGAAAAAAAAATTCCTGGACAACAATGTTTTTTAAATTTTTTTTAAATAAAACTGGCTTACGGGAAACCCCGTCCATGCCAGTAAAACAGCAAGGTGAAGAAATAGTCCCGCCGAGATACATTCCGGCATTATAGAGGTTGGGAGTTCATAAAAATGGCGTCTTGAGTTTTCATTGCAAACTATGCAATGTTTAACCTGTGCAGATGTCACCCGTCTCTGTGTTCTCTGTACCGGAGAAACCCGCGATCCGGATATCCCGGCTTCCCGCAAGCAGCCGTGGCTTTGACTGACCCTGGAGCCACTGCGTTTCGCTTTTCTTCCCATGACTCTGGGGACAGAGTCCGTGCAACCTCTGGACTTTCTCCATCTTCCTCTGACTTATTTACCTTCTTGTTCCTAAGCCAAACCTCTTGCAAAATGAAGCTCGGCTCCTCTCTTATCCTAAATATGTATCAAATTCCACATAAACAGGTGATAGCCTTTTCCAATGGTACTAAACCTTTAAAGTACCACTTTCCGAACCCTAATTGCAATGACATTGTATCATTTATGAGAATAAAGTGCTTTTATTTTCCAAAATTGTCCTTTAAACTTTGGTATTTCTACAAATTCTGGGTCATTATTGTTTAATCTACAATCTATGCTTTGGTAAATATTCTAAATATGTTGTTTTTAAACTGCTGATGGTGAACCTTATTTAACGGATGAATTTCAATTTAAGAACTCCCCGGAGACTGCTTGTTAGAGGCATAAGTAGCTGCAATAATTGATTAGTGGAGAGAGAGTGATTTATATTGAATTGTATTGATACACCGAATCAGTCATTTGTTTAATGTGTCCCTGGGGAATGTACTGTACTGGAAAAGTTTGTCTGTCATGTAAATAGCTTTTAAAACTTAGGAAGAATACTTCATTATAGGAACTGGACAGCAGGTAAGTCTTTGGTAAGTTACAATAATATTTAACCATTAATGCACCTTACGCACAATTGTACAGTAGCTCAAAAAACTCTGCTAATATTTAATGTCATGCAATTTTTTTGCCATTGTTGACAAAAAATGTTTGGAGCCGAGACATTCATGTAATAAAATAAATGTTTTATTATTTTATTTATTTATAAAAATGTGTTACCAGGAAGTAATACATTGAGAGTTACCTCTCGTTTTCAAGTATGTCCTGGGCATAGTTAATATAACAAATAATACATGGTTACAAATACAGTTACATAAATGAACAGGGTATACATTAAATACAATACATTGCATGCACAGTTAGAGAAGATGTATATTATAGGCTTATGTAACAGTTACAGACCAGATTAAAATGTGAGACAGCCTTAGTTTTGAAAGAACTTAAACTGGTGGTGGATGTGAGAGTCTCCGGTAGGTTGTTCCAGTTTTGGGGTGCACGGTAAGAGAAGGAGGAGCGGCCGGATACTTTATTAAAAACGAAGTAAAGGAAATTTGAAGAACTGAAATGCTAAATATCTCATACCAGCGTTGATTTTCTTCAAACTCAGAACAAGTAAAATATCACACTGTGTTATGCCTATTATTATCATAATTAAGGTGTTTTTTTAAATATTGATTTAAAAAAAACGAGGTACACAGTTTGCTGTAAAAGCTTAGATGGCTCTTTCGATGAATTAAGTATCATTGTACAAAGCCTTTTTAGGCTACATAATTACATAGTTATATAGTAGATCAGGTTGAAAAAATACATATGTCCATCAAGTTCAAACTATGCTAAATTTAGGCGACAGATACTTTATCCTATATCCGTACTTACAGTATATTGATCCAGAGGAAGGCAAACAAACCCCAGTGCCACATTATCCCATGATATCTAATAAGGGGAAAATAAATTCCTTCCTGACACCAAGGATTGGCAATCGGATTAGTTCCTGGATCAACATCCTTCCCATGTATACTTATTTGGTATATCCATGTATACCTTTCCCTTCTAAAAATATGTCAAACCTTTTTAAAAGATATGTATTGTATCTGCCATCACAGTCTCCATGGGTAATGAACCCCACACTGTAACTGCCCTTACTGTAAAGAACCCTTTCCTTTGTTGCTGATCTCCTTCCCTCCAACCTTAAGGGATGGCCCCGAGTCCTTTGTACTGCCCTTGGTATGAATAGTTCTTTTGAAATCTACTTACATTGACTTATACTTATATATGGATATAGTTATCATATCCCCTCTTAGACGCCTCTTTTTTTAATGTAATCAAATCTAATTCAGCTAGCCTCTCCCCATACGTCAGGTTTGACATCCCCTTTATCAATTTGGTGGCCCTTCTCTGTACTTTCTCTAGTTCCATAATATCATTTTTATGGAGTGGTGCCCAAAATTGAACTCCAGGCTCAAGGTTCCATTATTGTATTCTATAAGCAGCTTCACTGGAACACTGTTCCATGTATCTACTACCCTTTCAGTAAAGGAGTACTTCTTCATGTTTCATCTGTGTCTACCAAATATGTTTGCCGTATAACATTTTTTTTTTGCCTTCTACCCTATGAAAAATAAACATTTTTCAATTTTTACAATGTGGCACTTACTGGATTTCTAACACTTAAACCTTGCAGTGTGAGGTTTCCATCAACACTGGAAATTACTTTTAAAGGCCCTGTGAATCTATTTCAATTAAAATTAAACTAATCTTCCTCTCCCTTTAGAAAGATAAAACACTAAATACTAACATAGCTAAAGGTGCGTTGGCTGTTCCTAAACGTATCGGGCTAAATAAGACGCGCATCCATGAAGAAAATAATTTCATGTATTTTTCAATTACATTTAATAAATACAGTACATTAATAAAACATAAATGGGGCATCTGATACCTTAAGTGCAAGATTGGGAGTTGGAGAAGACTAGCATAGGGGTAATTCCAAACAGACAAGTTAAGTTTAATGGACGCAGCATTGTTTTAATAATCTTATACATACATTAACTGGACCTTGTCAGCACCATACATAGTAGAGTCCTTAAAACTTGCATACCAGCCACCAGCTGCACTTGTTAGGTCAGTCAATCCAAATTCTAGAACCAACATTCCATGAGTAGACACCACCGCACTGCCAATCCCCATTGACTATTAGAACTGCCTCTACCACCAAGCTCTGCCACCACGCATGGACTGTAGCTACGCATCTCCCACCATGAGAAAATACCACCACACTCTGCTACTCACTATTAAGTGTTAGCACTGCCTCTACCTCCATGAGAGGACAGCACCGAACGTTACCACCAACCACAGGCTATAGAACCGCCTCTCCCACCAAGAGACCACACTCGAGCCTCCACATATTGACTGTGCTGGAGCATGGATGGACACAGCCTGTTCCTCATATACAGTATTTGCTATCGTGGTTCCAGTGGGCCTGTTCCTCGCCTACGCCTATTCTGCTGCATTTGCCATGTCCATCCTTCGTAAAGTCTCTGGCTCCTTCCTAGGCATATAATGCCATCATACCTCAATAGCCTTTTCTGCTTTGATGCCAGTATGAATCACTCATTCTGTGAAGGCATGTTCACCTCACTGAACACTTTTTGAGCGCTAATTAACACGTTCTATACTCTTGCCCAGCATAAACTGAGAGCGTTGGAGTGGATGGACCAACAAACGGTTATTCTTTTCCTAGACCTGTACTGTTTTAATTTATGAGCAGTGGAATCACCCAAAAACTCTCCACCTATGCTTTGCTGCAACCCCTCTCCCTGCAGTCCACCTATCCCTGTTCCATGCCAATCATTACAGCTTTATACAGGTGTGCACCCATCCCTCTAGAGCAGTGGTTCCAACTTCAGTCTTCAAAGACCTCTAACAGTCCAGGTTTTAAGGACATCCTCACATTAGTACAGGGGGCGCAATCATTTTGACTGAACCACCTGTGCTCAAGCAGGGATATCCTTAAAACCTGACCTGTTTGGGGTCCTTGAAGACAGGAGTTGGGATCCACTGCTCTAGAGCAGGGTGCGCAAACTGGGAGGCAGAGCAGTTTCTGGAGGTGCGCAGTGCTTACAGAGGCCTCTCGCTCTTCCCCACAACATTTAAATAAAATGTGGGGGGGGGGGAGGGTGCGAGGCCTCTGTGTGTCTCTTACCTTCTCTCCGGTGGCTTGTGGTGAAGCATCGCCATGAAAACACAGATTAAAATTACACCGCTGGGTCAAATGGCAACGCGTTGTCACAAGATGTCAAATGACGCCGTCGATGCCAGATGAAAGGTAATGGGGGGGGGGGGGGGGCGTGAGCAGTGGGGAACAGCAGGCAAGAGGTGCCAACAAAAATGTTGTGCATCGTTGCTCTAGAGCAGTGGTGCGCAAACTGGTGGGCGCGCCTCCCAGGGGGGCGCATGATTGTCCAGGGGGGCACGACTGTTGCAGAGGCCCTGCACTCTTCCCCCAAGGCATTTAAATGAATGCTGGGGGATCGTGTGAGGCCTCTACTACTTCACTTACCTTTGGCAACGCGTCGCTATGGCAACGCTGCGTCAAATGACACCGCGGGTCATGTGACGTCACGTTGGCATGGCAACATGACGTCACATTATCCCGCGGTGACATTTGATGCCGGAGAGCTGGAGAGAAGCAGGGAGAGGGGGAGCGAGCAGAGAAAGACTGCGCAGCCCTGCTCTAGAGCATACCAGCAGAAATGCTGCTCTAATTGATACATAGTACTGTAGCTCCTGTCTTTCCATGCTATACAACTGAGTGGTAATATACAGATATAGCCAGACATAAGTTCCCTGATGCCCGGGGGTAGTCCGCGACGGGGAATTATCTGGCGGATGCTGCTGTCGCAATCCTGCAGCTTCCCACGGCAGTGGGGAAAGGGACACTGCCGACATATTGTATTCATTGTTTAATCTGTCATTTTACAATATGCTACTGCACAGCATCCTACAATATGTTCCTTAAGCAATGTTTTCAGTTCAATATTCTGCTACAGTATGTATAATGTAGCAATTACTATATACTACATACTGTATCAGCATCCTTCCTCATCTACTTGAGTCAGATTAATAAATCGGCATCCAATCAAATGTATGTATACTGTATATATAATCATGCATATATTCTGAAGATCCCAAATATCAACCCATTAAGTTCAATCTGCTGATTACATTGATGTGGCAATCACCTTCCCCAGCATATTGCTGAAGTCTAATTGTTTAGTTCAGACATCTAATGGTCACTTGTTTCTTTCCCCCACATCTCATGACAAATGCAAGGCAAGGGGCGAAAACCCCTGGCACCCGGGAAGCCCAAAACGTTGCCACGTTGATCCCTCCAAATAAAAGCTGTAAGCCTGGTTAAGTTATTGTAATCTCTTTTTCTGCAGGTGCATCTTTTCTGCATTTCTGGGGGCTCCAACTCCGAAAACAATCATTTTTTGGCCTATCTATAAGTCATTCGGACTCGCCGTCATGCCTCCCCTGCGCTAATGAAATCCAGCCTTTCAAGTGCTACTAATACAGCGTGCGAAAACACAATACATAAACAAACAAATTCAATAGTTGGTACTTTAATAACTTGATGTTGAGTTGTTCTGTACATACTGACTTCATTCATTTTTTTTATTTGTTTAACTGCAATCATTAAAGGAACTTGTACTTCCATGTTTACAGTTACTTAAAACCACCATTTGATGTATAGTGATTGAATATGTTTTTATATCTAGAACAAGAACTATGTGTATTTTAACCAGAGTATTCATTTCAACATTGTACTTGACAAATAGTTACAGATATTCTACAGAATGCGTATTCAATCATAGCTATCTTGTTCTAAAAGAATTCACTTAACGCACACACTTAAATTGCCGGATGTCATCACTTTGTCATCATTTGGCATTCGTTTATCATTGGCGGTAGGTATGGATAATTAGAACACTAAGATCTCTGCTAATTAATTAGGCAGCTTTAAATAAATCATAGTATCACTCTGCAAAAATGCTTTCACATTTCAAGGACTGTAAAAAAAGCTATCCTACGTGGTCCAACCCTGCTAACTGAGAAGAGTTACTGTAGCTTACATATAGGGGTTGGCATATCAAAGTTTTCCTGGTGCGAAATGAGTGCAGTATTAGTGCAAAAAAAATTGCAAACAAATCAGTACCTAAGGTGAAAATTCCACCCCGGGAGATGTGGGATGAAAATGCAAATTGTATTTTGTTTGTTGCATTGATTGTACTAGGAGTACCTGTATTCTATTGTCTATTTCAGGGGTGTCCAACTCCACTCCTCGACTAAGCCACTGATTGAGCCATATGTGCTGAAGCAGGGATATCCTGGAAACCTGACCTGTTGGTGGCCCTTGAGGACTGTAGTTTCCCACCCTATGTCTATTTTGTAAAGCATTGCACACATTGTTGGCGCTATGTAAATACAAATATGAAAATACATACATGCTTGGTTACAACCTCCATAGGATCCAATTTGATGTGATTGATTAGGAAATCAGGGATCAAAATGAGCTGTAAAACAAGTGCACTGTAATTAAAATGCTGCGCCTACGCTTATAGGGGAGGTGAGTAAGAAGTTTCAACAAGTTTCAACTTCAACAAGACCAAGGTTATATCAAACAACTTTGCGAAACAATGAAAATAACTAAAAACAATGTCCTTAAAGCAGCAGTCCAAGCTGCTGTTTATTTTATTTTCCCCCCTTTAATATGTGCATCATTACAATCCACACAATGATAAGTAATTAGCTAAGCTCTCCTGTGATTGATCGGCAAAGATGTGACTTGGGGGTTCACTTAATGGCTGTCAGTGCAGCAGAAGAGAACCAAAGATGCAAAGTTCTGTGGGGAAGATCATGTGACCAAGTCACAAGATACAATTGGTGCACTGCTAGAGAGAGGGCAGGGCACAAAAAGGGGTGTGCCAGAGCCTGTTTCAGAAGCGGAAGGGGATGTGACTTTGCTATACAAACAAAAAAATGCTTGTTACAATATAATACATTAAATCAGAATTGTTTAAAAAAAATGTGTAAGTATTTTCTCATAGTACAGAACTGATTGATTTAAAAACCACACATGTAGGATATTGCTTGGTCTGCAGCTTTAAGAGAAAGATGTTCAACCAATACATTTTGCCCTTGTTTCTCCTAGGGTACTTAACCATGGAACCTAAATTTGAGTTTTTGGTCTGACCTTGAGACTACTTTAACTAGCATGAAAAGATGTATAGTGTGAATTACCCATGAACACAGTAGAAGTAACAAGTGGGTTTAGAAGAAAACAAAATCCTTTGATTTTGTCAGAAAAGAAAAAATGTGTAACTGGCAGCAGAGAAATCCCCAGCAAAGAGAAATCGCCCTTGTTGTTAATGTACAAGAGATTTCCGTGATCACAAAAACTCGGTGAAAGAACAAAAGAATGAAATTCATTGTAGCAATGTGGACATGAGAGAGTTAAAAAAAAGTGCAAGCTTATGGGGATCATCCCCTACGAGCAAAAAGGTGATGATACAAAAAGTAATCATAGCAAGAAATCACCGCCTTTATGTCAGGGATAGCAAACTCCAGTCCTCAAGGGCCACCAACAGGTCAGGTTTTCCTTAAAACCTGACCTGTTGGTAGCCCTTGAGACCTGGAGTTGGCCATCCCTGATTTATGCACTTAACTTGAGTGTTTTATTTAAAAAAATGTTCTAGTGTTAAAAATCATGAATTTCTTCTGACGTCTAGCTTCTGAGGTTACTATGGTAACATTTACCACTGCACTGGGCTATGGGGAGAGCTCCATTTTAATCTCCAAGGCACTTAATATTTCAACCTCTTATATCTCCAGAACGGAGCCCGAAGCATAGAAAGAGAAAGGTCAGCAGGGTAGGAAATGTCAAAGTACAATGGGAGAAGAAAAAAAAAAATTTCAAATGTAAGACAACTATTCAAGCGTCATCGGTATTTACAAAAAACAGTGTTTTGTGTGCTAGGAGTGGGAAATACTTTCAATTTTTTCTTTCATGCATTTACAAACATGTTCAGGCATCCATTATCAGTAGCAGTAAAAACAGCTCAACACTGCAATGATAATGATAAAATTATTATTATTATTTCATATAGTGCTTTTCTCCCAATGGGACTCCAACTGGGTCACAGTTACAGTATTTCGCATAGTGACTTGCCCAAGGTCACAAGGAGCAGACACCGGGTTCCCCTGCTTCAAACTCAGCGTCCGTGTCAGTGTCTTTACTCACTGAGCCTCTCCTCCCTGATAATATATGCGGGATTAACCCAAATAATATAGAAGTTTACCATGATATGGTTCGATATTATCAGCAACAAGAGAAAAGGAAAGGGAATAGAAGAGTCAAGAATAAAACGAATGGATAAGTTATAGTGATATTTCTCTGGTTGACTTATATTTGCCAGTGAAGTGCAGAGAAAGATCAATAGGCATTGTTACTACAATAACTCCTGGGTTCATCAATCAGAAGTACATTCACTTGTTTATTTACAGAGCTACATAATATACACTTCCACTGGAGAAGAACCCACACTGCTACACTTTAAGTATAGTGGACACATTCTCAAGTCAAGTGGAAGGGAGAGGGAGTGGCTCAGTGAGTAAAGACACTGACTGGCACTGAGAGTTTGAACCAGGGGAGCAATTCCCAGTGTTGACTCCTTGTGACCTTGGGCAAGTCACGTTATCTCCCTGTGCTTCATGCATCAAAAACATAGATTGTAAGCTCCATGGGCAGGGACCTGTGCCTGCAAAATGTCTCTGTAAAGCACTACGTAAAACTAGCAGCGCTATACAAGATATCCATGCTATTATTATTATTATTATTATTCATCTTGATCTTTACTTATGGGAAACCATGTTGTGCTAATAAAGCAAGATATCAGCGTAGGTTAGATTGCTGTGTAAGAAAATGTGTCGGAACTTTCTCATGCATTAGGTAGGTTCCAGCTGTTCTGGCAGGCGTGCGCCATTTCAGTACTGCAAGGCTAGAACTAACCGGGTTTCCAAGGCAATACGTACCTAAGCAAGTTGTCTTAGTGATAATTAAGGTGTGGCTAATTGGTTAAGTATGTGTTAATTAGAAAAAGCTTGAAAACCTGGCGTGCTGTTGCCTTGGAGGACATTATCTGATTAAGTACAACTCAAACGGCACAACATATTTGTGTTATAATGTTACGATAGGATTACTGTGCTATACAGTGTTATTTGTGCAGACATTCATATCGCAGTGATCAATAATGTCTCCTTTTTTTAAAAAACTTAGGATCAAAATGTAGAATTTCACTAATAAATTGCAAGCCAATTTGGGATGAGCGAGGTTTTTTTTGTATTGTGTTTATTCCTTTTGCTGTATCTTCAAATATGCGATGGATTGTCCATGCATTTCTCCTAGTTCCCTGTGACTGTTTTATGTCACTGCATGCCACAAAATAGCATTGAACGGACTTCAGTTTTACAACACAAGTAATGTAACAATGCAGGGTGACAAGCACCAACACTCGGAGGGGACTTTCTGAAGGCACCTGTTTCCAGAATCCACACCGAGCACACTGGGCTCCAGGGCTGCCAACCGGGGGGTGAGAGCCGGGACACGTGTCCTGGGCCAGGGGCTGTGTGGGATCCGGCCGGAGGTCAGGCCCAACTTCTGCATCCAGAAAATATTAAATACAAATAGTGTGATGACTGGATGATGACTGGATATTTAGTTAAATGAATGCAGCAATTATAGCTACAGGGTTTTTTTGTTCCCTATTTTTTTACAACATGGGAATGAGGGGGGGCCTCTGTAACTGAACTGGTACCCCCAAGAAAAAAACAGTAAGTTAACACCGGTAATTTCACTGGTATCTTGGAAATTGTATGGAGTTGAAAATAGCGTGTTTCAGCTCCATGACACCCCCCTGGATCCCATGTTGTAATAAAAGGGGGGTTTGTAGGAAACATTGCTGCTGTAAGATGTATTAAACTATTTGATCTTTTCACTTTTCATGTCCTACCAGCAAAGTTACGTGATCTTCTGCTGCTTTTTTTAAAGACAAAAACATCACATTGGGTTGATGGTGTCAATCTCTCGCTGTGCCCCTGCTGGTCTCCTGCGCTCTGCCCATAACTGTCTCCTCTCCACCCCTTTCACCTCTACTGCTCTCTCGCCTTAAACCTTTTCCCTCGCTGCCCCTTACCTGTGGGACTCCCTCACACTGCGTAAATGCCAAGCACCTTCTCTCCCCACCTTCAAGACCCCTAAATGAAACCCCCTAAATGAAACATCCCAATAGCCTGCACTCATGGTTACTGTCCCACACCCACCGTTACTCCTACCACCCTCTCTATCCACCTTTAAGACCCACCTTAAAGCACACCTGCTTAAGGAAGCATATGAGTAGCTCCATGGCTGATAATTAACACCTCATACATAAAGCTTCGCCCCTTGCAGACGCACTTATCAGAACGCCCTCCTACTGACTCTGTACGTTCTTCCTACCAACAAACCAGATTGTAAGCTCTTCGGAGCAGAGACTCCTTTTCCTAAATGGTTCTTTTATGTCTGAAGCTTATTCCCTTTATGTGTTGTTTATATTATTTATTATTTATATGATTGTCACGTATATTGCTGTGAAGCGCTATGTACATTAATGGCGCTATATAAATAAAGACATACAGTACAATACATTGCAGTCAAGCACTGCCATCTACTGCACTTATTCCCTCACCTGCTGTCTCAGTAACTCTCCCAACATACCAATTAGATTAAGGGTGCTCATACTGGGGGGTGCAACATTTTCTGGGGGGCGGGGCTTACAGAAACCCCTGTGCTCTTCCCCAAAGCGTTTAAATAGCCAGGCCTCTGTATATCCCTTATCTTGTCTCCAGCGGCTTCTGGCTGGGTCACATGGCATCGCATTACCATGGCAATATGACATCATCTGACATCGCGACATCATAAAATGCCGGAGACAAGTTAAGGGGAAGGGGGGGGAGAGCAGGAGGGGAGAGCAGGCAGTGGGGCGCAGACGAAAATGTTTGCGTACCCCTGACTTAGATTGTAAGCTCTCCAGGGCAGGGATTTCCTTTCCGATTGTCTGACTTTGCTGCCTTTATGGTATTGTAATTCCCTGTGCTGTATTGTCCTTGTAAAGCGCTGGGTACACGGTGGGTGCTTTATAAATAAAGATATACCATAAGAAATCGTAAGTGCTGTTTCCATTATCATTTGCCACTTTCTCCAAAACCATTGTGTAATGAATATTCACAGTCATCAAAGCAGAGGTTGTTCCGATGGCAAACACACTCATGCTGTGCATCAGAACAGCTAAGCATTTAATAAATGTTCAGGTGCAGAGCAGGAGAAAATAAATGATACCTGACCCTAAGGAGTGAATCATCTGAAATCAAATGGACCAGCTAAATCACTGCCACATCAAAGCAGAGACTAACATTTACCCAAGTGTGGGTTGTCGGCAGAACATTCTAACGGTGTCCTAGCTGTAAAATTCCAATGGGGAATCGCTTGGTCTCTGGGATGGCGCCAGTATCGTTGATGCTAGATCTCCTGGTTGCTGGAGGTTTGGCGGTGTAGAATGCTTTATTTACCCCCTGCGCTGTTCATGAGATCAGCAACTTACTGTACTGCAGAGAAGACCGTAGACCGCGGGGCCATCCAGCAGTAGATTTACAACGCCAGTCCCACCTACTCGTTGACAGCAATATCAGATTTGCCATCCAAATTTTAACCTGGAGCAGGGGTGGTCATCTCTAGTCTTCAAGGGCCACCAACAAGCCAGGTTTTCCAGATATGCCTGCTTCAGCAGTCAGCATGATTGAGCCACCTGTGTGCTGAAGCAAGGATATCCTGAAAACCTGAGCTGTCAGTGGCCCTTGAGGACTGGAGTTGGCCACCCCTTCTTCATAGAATGGTTTAAGCAGGTAGCCATGTATTCAGAATAATTCGCAGAGGAAAAGTATGGGCGCTTAATATAACATGAATGGAATGGGTGAAGCGGCAATATCCAACAGCGGACTGTGAAACCTCACTGCAAATTTGTCTTCATTTCATTAATGCCCTATTAAAGGAGGTGAAGGTGCCAATTGTAGAATACTCCTCGTCTACAAAAATCAATTTGTATCACTGACCACAATAAGCCAATTAGACCTCTATGTAGAAAGTATGGTTCAGATTGTCATGAATCTTCCTAATGTGTCACCTGACATTTGTTATGAGTTGGCCATGGGTTGCGCTTGAATATTTTATGAAATTTTTTATGGCAGGAAGGGAACTTGGACTCATCTCAAGAAGGTGATTTGCTGCAGATTAATGAAAATCACCACTATGCTCAAATTAGTGTAATTGACCGTCATATTGCAACGAAAAAATATGGGCTTGATTGGTGGCAAGTGCGCCTTTGTCTTCACTTTTGGAGGAGGCTTTGTTTGAGCTGCTCCTTGCGTTGCCTGGATTTCTCATACAGTACTTACATTCATGGTGATTGTGCTTCCATCAGAGCCGTGCTTAATTAGCACCATGTAAAGAGCAACAAAGGCCTGCATACCAATGTTCTTGTTAACCCCTTTGTGGCTGGAATCCCCATACTCTCTACCAGGGCCGGCCAACTGCAGTCCTCAAGGGCCACCAACAGGTCAGGTTTTAAGGATATCCCTGCTTCAGCCACGGATTGAGCCACCTGTACAGAAGCAGGAATATCCTTAAAATAACTTGAACTGTTGATGGCCGTGAGGAGTGGAGTGGGCACTCCTGTTCTATACCTACTAAACGTCGCAATCCAGGGCCGGTCACTCCCGTATCCAGGCAGAGTTAGCCCATGCTGTGGCCACTGGGCAGGTATCAGAATTCACCTCCCCGTTGGCCCAAAGTGAGGTGCTTTGCTTGGTACCTCCTCCCCCCATTTAGCTTCTTTTCCACTCATCCCCCTTGTTTAGTGCTCTGTTTATATTTAGTTTACACCGATACCTGGTTTCAGTATTATATTTGTTTGGTTATCCAGCTGCAGCAGCCATTATTGCTCCCGCCGGCGCGTTATAGCATGTGGTAAAAAATGCATCAGCGGGAGCAGACACTATTGTCTTCGAATTAGGCGCGTGCAAAAAAGAGACGTGGCTAATGCGTTTTGGCACCCGCTGACGCCGTATGCGTGTACAATCACGTCTGCTAAATCTGTATTTTCCTTTTAACACAGGGCCCTCCAGTCGTCGGATTGGCCGGCGTCGCCAATTAAAATAGGCAGCATCGCAAACAAGTTTTTGGGGGTTCAAAATTGGTGCACGGAAACGCTATTTCCTTCGCGCTTGTGTGTGTCCATGTGCTAACCGGAAATTCCCCATCTGCAGCAGCAACTTAAAGAAAAAAATACATTTCTGTGAGCCAAACAAAAGGAGAAAGTGCGCCAAAATCATCCGCCGCGTTCACACTGGCGTAAGACCTAAAAAGACTGTTAGCAGTGTTAGCACAGAGTTAAGTTGGCATGTAGCAGCCACAAAAATATATTTGATGTTATGGTGAGGGGGAGGGGGGGGTTATGGGAGGGTAATGGTTTAGTAGTTATTACTAAGTTTAGTTTTTTTTCATGCTATATTTATATTATATACGGTAGTTGATTTGACAGTATAGTATTGTGTGTTTTAAATATTTTATATATATTCATTCTACAATGTATATTTCATTATTGTATTTATATTGTTTCATACTATTCAAAAACCGATAAAAAGATTTAAACACACACATATATATATATATATATATATATATATATATATATATATATATATATATATATTTGACGCAGCCCATATGTTTTAATTTATAAGTGAACAAAATGTATTATATTCACAGTATAGCTCTTATAAATAATATTACACTAATAGCTTTATTTAATGTAACGCTTTTCTCCCAATGCGACTCTAATCGCTTCATAATTACAGTATCGTGTATGCCGCTCATTGGATTTTTACCGTCTCAGTCGCCCCATGAGCTTACAATCTATGTATTTGGTGCCTGAGGCACAGGGAGACAAAGTGACTTGCACAAGGAGCTGACCCCAGGAATTGAACCAAGTTCCCCAGCTTCAAACTCAGTGTCAGAGTCTTTACTCACTAAGCCGCTCCTATAACTAAAGCTACTGTGATCTGCGCTGGTGTAACAGTACGGACTGCACCGATCAACAGCTGATCTTCTGTCCGCTTCAGCTCCTTGGTGATCTGGCACCAGCCAATGGGTGAGCGCGCTGAAAAGCCTCATGTGGCCTCTACGCGTTTCGCAACAGCGTGCTTCATCGGGGGGTCACATTAGAAGAAGTTATGGTGTGTGTTCTTATTTGCATGTCATTTCCCAGAATTCCAAGCTGCAATGAAAGCATTGTATTTATTTGTTACGTGTAATTTAAATTCCTGTTGTCCATATGCAACCGGAGTTTTATCATTGTATGCAGCTCACCTAAGGGTGAGTGTTTTCTATAGAAATCCTCCCTCACTGTAGCAATGAAAACGGAGGCAAACTATGAGTTTTTACCATCAAGTCAATACTCGTGTTAAAAAGGGGGCATAATGTTCAACGGGCATCTTCAAAACAAAGTCAAACAAGCTAAAGAAAAACTAAGGGCATCGTATTTAACAAGGAAATTACCCCTTTAGTCTACCGCGCTATCTGAGATTTTAAACATACGGAACAATTTGTCATTAATTTATTCGCCTACATTTTTTGCTACTTATTTATCAGCAGTTCTCAGTATAATTCTGCTCAAGTTTTTCTCCTAATAGTATGTATAAATCTGTAACAAGAGATGTAAAAATACAAACGCCCGCTTCCACAGATGTCAGCGAAAGACTCCTGCTTAAAGAGAGATGCAGTGTTGAAATAACATTAATTTTAATGACATAACTGTTCCCTTAATCAATAAGGGTGCGGAAGAAACTGGTTACAGGAAAATGGCCCTTGTAGTACCTCCACCAACACAATCTTACCACTGACCTCAAAAAAGGGGCAACTAGCGCCTGTGTCATTTAATTACGAGAAACCTTTATATTATTTCTGCACCTGTGCTGGGGACATCACTTGGCTGAAATTCATTAAACCCTGATGGGGAGGCGTATTAAAGTTTAATTGTTTGCTCAATGTGTCAAAGATCCGACCGTAATTTACAGAGGTGGAGAAAGTGAATATGCTGATTAAAATTGTTTATTGGATTTGTGTTTTAACACCAAAACAGCTTTTCAGATCGCCGGGTCCTGAAAGATCAACACACCTCTATGTTGAAGTAAGAAAACTTCATACAGTACCGTATCGCAGACCTTAAAATCCCCACTACAGGTAACAAGAAACACAGGCATGGTTGGGGGTTGAATATAATATATATATATATTTATATATATATATATATATATATATATATATAAACGTATTATATGAATACAAATAATGCGGCTGAACCTTTCTCAAGAATACAGAGCAAATATCCCAAGCTCACCTTATAAACACCCCACCCCTATGAAAATCATTCATGACATCTTAGTTAGAGAACAAGAAATTAAAAGTGAATAGAATTGGGTTGTGTGCTAATCTAACCATGTTATGTGGAAAATATTAAGATAATAGAAATATAGGATCCAATTTTAGTGCTGGTACAGCCTGAGAACCCAATTACCTGAGAGTGTGATCTGAACAAAATGGCTCAGATACATCAAGCAGCAGTAAGTAAAACTGGAGATATTATCTCCAAAAATCTGTACCTTTTTGGTCAACTTCCATGCAAGTTGACAAAAAATGTACTAATGTTTGGAGATAACATCTCCAGTTTTACTTACTGCTGCTTGATGTTATATATGTATACGTATATGTGTGCATGCGTGTGCGTGTGTGTGTGTGTGTGTGTGTGTGTGTATATATATATATATATGTTCTTGAGGCAGAGTGACAATGGTATGAGAAAGAGAGAGACTTTGGGGAGAGAGTGATCCGAGAGGGTGAGGAACACAGGTTGTAATATGGGGGGGGTGGGGGGGAGAGGGTCCCGAGGGGGAGCGGAGAGGGTTATATTGGAGGAGAGAGTGACCTGGGGGGAAAAGGGAGAAGAGAGGGTTATACAGGGAAAGACTGAGCAACTGATTGGGCCATCTGTGCTGAAGCAGGTATATCCTGAAAACCTGGCCTGTTGGTGACTCTTGAGGTCTGGAGTTGGCTATATTATATGCGCATGTTAATGGAAATATCAAATCTGCATTAAGTGATTGGATTATCATTGATAGTACTTAAAATATTATCACGTTGACTGCCCATAAATATACAGAACGCACTGTATTTGTTAGTTAAAATTCATGTCAAGCAGATTGTTTCCATTTATATTCAGGTAATGTAGATATTGACATTTCAAGCATGGAGGAAGTGATCAAGCTTTGGAGTTGACAGGTAGTTATAAGCTTACTTGAGATTTCCAATTGATTCAAGGCAACAATACTCCCGGAAAAGCTTCAATGAGAAAGGCTTAAAAGAAGGTTACACGCAGGAGTAGAAGGCCATGAAAAAATGATTCCTTTGTCTTTCCTGGGGCATTGTTATAAGATGTTCGTAACTGTTTAAAATGCATTCGCCACATTGTAATCCTCTTTTTTTTCCCTCCAAATATTAAGCAAATCTATCGATTTTCAAGAATTTCGTAACTTAGCATATTAAAAGCAAATAAAAATACACCTTGTGAGCACATAAACATGTCTCACAGGTCTGCAATCCTGCTTTTCCCTGTTATCTCTTAGCATACAGCGCTTCCACTGCAGCAAGGGATTCTGGGAAATGGCATACAAATGAGCACACAGTGTCACCTATTGCTTCTAATCCATTTTAACAGGGAGCCCTGTAAATGTATGCCTGCCGCATAACACAGCTTTGCAGCACGGCCTATTTTTAAGGAAATTGTTAATATTCATATGAAAAGAAATGGCAGTGCACACGGACTCAATGCTTGGCAATTCTCTTGTGAACTTGGCCGCAGATTTTCCTGCTACTCAAAAAGGGCAAATGTCCCATGGTTAGCAACTTCATGCGAATATTTCACACCACTGGTCGGGTTTAAGGATATCCCTGCTTCAGCACAGGTGGCACAATCATTCTCTGCTTCAGCACAGGTGGCTCAATCAGTCCCTGCTTCAGCACAGATGGATCAATCAGTCCTTGCTTCAGCAGAGGTCGCTCAATCAGTCCCTGCTTCAGCATAGGTGGCTCAATCAGTGGCTCAGTCGAAGACTGACTGATTGAGCCGCCTGTGCTAAAGACGGGATATCCTTCAAACCTGACCTGTTGCAGGGGGCTTGAGCTGAAGCTGGGAACTCCTGGATTAGAGAAACACAAGGATACAGTACACTAGACCAAACATCAGTTTCATGGATCGTTGATCTATTTATAGTTATTTAATCCACACTCCAGACTCAATAACACTGACTAATCCCCATCACTGCCTCTCCAAAATGCGTCATCCCCATACCTCCCATCCGGTAAACCCTCCTCTCCCTCATCCTTGCTTGTTGTTCTGCATGTTGCCACAGCTGCCTTTATTGTCTCCAAACACAAATAAAGAGTAAGCACTTAACCAAAAATCCACAATACTATACAACGGTGAAAATGCTAAAATGCTATACGTTCCCTGAGCTAAACTGAGCTGCTACTCAGAACAGGAACATCGCCATGGTCCTCACGGAGAGGCTAGAATATATCAATTCCCGCGCAAATTGAGGAGAGGTAGGAAAATAAAAATACAATTAGTTTAACATGCAAAGTGCAATTACCTCCTTCAAATACATAATCACCTGATAGACTGAGAAATGTAATACATATACAAGTTAAATAATAAAAATGTATGAGAAAGACTTTCCCAGCACTGTACTGTCTTTTCTGTAAAGCGGACGCTGGAGGCGCTATATAAAAAAGATATACATAAAAGTGGCTTCACTGCATCTTAAACAAGGACTTTAAATAGAAATGTAAGCAATGGGAGAAAAGAGTCTATTTTCCCGGAAATCACAGTATAATAAGTACTTTAAGCAATGAGAATTTGTTTTTCTCCTCCTCTGTACCTTGCAACACTGACGCGATGTATAAGGCGCAGTGACACAAAACGTATCAAATTAAATAATTAAGTGTTCACTTTGCACGCCTCACAACGACGCTCCGTCACAACGTTGGCGTGCCGCCATTTATGTGTTGTGTATCTTCATTCCTGTTTCAAATGTGGCGTGTTTACGGAGACACAAAATCTGGTGGCGCCCCTGTGTGCCCTGGAACAAAAAAACAGAGGTGTTAACATTGAAATAAAAATCAAAGGCAGCCCTATGCTGGGTTATTCCGAGCGTGTCAAAAACCATCATTTGTTTTCATTATTGATGAGGACATCTGAGGTGTGTAAGCCCTAAATTACATTACTGGAACAAGTCTTCCATTAGCCGCGAGATGGCTGCGATATCGCTCCAGTGTGATGTTTGGGTTCTAAACTAAGGGACAGTAACGAGCGTCCCTTAGGGGTGGAGAGGTCTGGGACATATTTATGGCGGTTAAGTACTTGAAAACTAAATGAGCTTTTAAAATATTAAATACATGGCGTTCCTACTATGTTGATTTCATTAGGAAATGGGATGTGAATGTTATTATATAATGGTCCACGCTCACTAGGCTGGAAAGTGACATTACATGTTTCTACCTCCACATTTGTAAATGGCTTTACCCTAAAGGTTTCCCAAACGGTGTGAACATAAATACACTATCGGAATATGAAATCTATTGAGTCACCTCAAGCTCTTTTTTACTGAAACCTGACAAAGTTGGCGTGACACTGTGTTACGTAGAGTTATCACTATCACAGTGCGAAAGTGATTATTATGTAACGACAAGAAAATGCAAACAGCGCACCGGGGATCAGTAATAGAAACTATTTATACATTTAATATAAAAACAAAGAATCACTATGTCCCACATAAGAGCAAGTGATCATATTTAGAACATAATAATGCTATATAAGCAACGACAATATCAATAAACTTAAATGAGATAACCACAAAAAAACATAAAATATGCAAATCTACATATAAAGGAACCAGTGCATAAAGTAATTAAAACTGAAATTAAATGCAAGTGCAAAAAAATAAAACGATCACAGAGGGGATGGGGTGGGGGGGGGGTGATGCTAACCGTGAGTTTGGAGCAATGCTGCTGCCGGGAGGTGCTGGTGTATGTCTGGACTGCATTTCTCCGACAGCTGATAGTTCCTGGTTTTGCCACACCAGACAATGGGAATGTGCGCCAGACAGCCCCACCTGACCTCTACGCGTTTTGCAACAGCGTGCTTCGTCGGGGGTGGATTATTTTTGATTATTATTATAAGCTATGGGCAGATTAGAAAATGGAAAACGAATCCCGGTGTGGAAAAAACGTAATTCCCGCAGGTCTTACAAATTTAAAAAGAGGGGTAACTTTATTGGGGGAGGATCAACGTTTCGGTCCAAATGCAGGTAAACGTTGATATAATGTGGAGTGCACCTTTTGTCCTCACTATATCTTTTATAGAGATGTGCCAACTGTTTGCCTAAATTCGCTAACCAAGCAAAATTAAATCTGAGGACAGTAAAAGCCATTCTTTCAGAATGGGAATACTGACAGAGATTTCCCCGGAATATTAAGTCTGGCTACTAAATAAGGCTCTCTCTATATCTTTTCTCCTGCAAAAAACATATTTCACGGTCTGAATGTTCTTTCAATATAGATTCTCTGCGTAAATTCGCTTACGTTTTGTGATTTGTTGGCAAAGAAAATGTGTCTTGTATGAAATCTTTGTAATGTGTTTCATATATAGTTAGAACTACAGGAAACAAAATATACAGTACACTGCAATACAAAACTGTATTCATTCACAGTTACTCACTTGAATCTCAGTTAGCAACCAACAGTCCTTCTTGGCAGTTAGCAATAAACACTTATCATTAGTGTCATATCATCCATTGTCTCAAAATGAGTATCATGTACTGTAATACACAATCGTATAATAAGATACACTTGAGAGGACATACTCTACTAATTAAATGCTTATCAAATGACAACTATAAATACACGAACCAACCAGGATTTCCTGGTATTAGGTTTATATTTGATATCTATAAATAAAAGAGATTTTATCATAAATAATGCCCATTTATTTAAATTGATTCATTTCTATGCTGAAAAGCATCTTACGTGAAAAGACAAATAGATGCAATACTGTGTTTTATAGTATAGTATTTCTGTCAGGAAATGAATAAGCGTTAAGTATAATAATTGCCTCAGTTGGGTGTGAGTTTAAGTGAGAGATGATGAACCATGAACCTTTATAACACCACAACAGTGAAGGAAGGGCCTTGTATTCGCTCAATACATTGGATCCAACATCTTTAATATATAGATACTAACCTTTAATATCTAATGTGCCCTCTGCTGTCATCACGCTCTGCCTTCTCCTCCCTCCTCTGCCACTCGAGTTCCCTCCTCCACCACTCACACTCCCTCCTCTGCCACTCACACTCCAACCTCCACCACTTGAGTTCCCTCCTCCGCCACTCACCTCTGCACATCCACCCTGCGCCCCTACAGTGATGGGTCTGGGGGGCAGTTTCCCTGCTTGCTCCCCCTAGCTCTAAAAAACAGAGAAAATACTGTGCGCTACTATCTAACCCAAAATTTAGAATATAAATATAGTGCAGTGACTAAACCACATAAATAAGTGACCAAGAAATAAATCACAATAACCACAGTGAGGGTGTATATACTGTATGAAGAAATTATATCACATAACCGTGTATTTGTAGAGGCGTCTGCTGCTATAAACACAGGGGGTGGCTCAGCACCCCCCACACTCTAAGAAATGGAAACAAAAGAAACAGCACACAACGCCAAATAGTGAAGCAAGTAATGCTATATATTAGTAATTACAGGGTAATAAATCTGCGTACATCAAAACAGTGGAATAGGTGCATTTAGTGTGTTTCACACAAGTTACCACTCAGCAACTGTTGTCAGAAGAGTCTGCAGCTTGCTTCTCTCAGCGGGGGCGCTACGTTGGTTCAGGAGCAGGATTAATGTCCAAAACCCCTCATCCCGCAGTACATCGCTCCCAAGGGGATTTCCCTTTACAGCAACCACGCTCCGTTGCAGGTATTGGTGCTTGGTGGGACCGCTCGCGCTTCCAAGCTGTCTGGTGCAGCTCGTGTGGCTCAGCGAGCAGATCCACTGTACGGGGGTAAGACCTCAGCTCTGCAAGGGTACACTCGGCGTGCCACGTTGTCGCTCCGTCACGGGATACTGCGTGATGACGTCACAGTCTCCGCAGCAGCGAGGGAACCGGCAGGGAGGCAGTCAAAGTCTCTCAAAGTCTCTCAAAGTCTCTCATATGCCCAAAATTACCACCGGGAGTAATACTAACAGGGTGAAGCCAAAGGAGGCAATGGCAATATTAAGGCACTAGATAAAAATCATCCAACATGTTTCGTAGAATAAACTACTGAAGAAGTAGTTTATTCTACGAAACATGTTGGATGATTTTTATCTAGTGCCTTAATATTGCCATTGCCTCCTTTGGCTTCGCCCTGTTAGTATTACTCCCGGTGGTAATTTTGGGCATATGAGAGACTTTGAGAGACTTTGACTGCCTCCCTGCCGGTTCCCTCGCTGCTGCGGAGACTGTGACGTCATCACGCAGTATCCCGTGACGGAGCGACAACGTGGCACGCCGAGTGTACCCTTGCAGAGCTGAGGTCTCACCCCCGTACAGTGGATCTGCTCGCTGAGCTACACGAGCTGCACCAGACGGCTTGGAAGCGCGAGCGGTCCCACCAAGCACCAATACCTGCAACGGAGCGTGGTTGCTGTAAAGGGAAATCCCCTTGGGAGCGATGTACTGCGGGATAAGGGGTTTTGGACATTAATCCTGCTCCTGAACCAACGTAGCGCCCCCGCTGAGAGAAGCAAGCTGCAGACTCTTCTGACAACAGTTGCTGAGTGGTAACTTGTGTGAAACACACTAAATGCACCTATCCCACTGTTTTGATGTACGCAGATTTATTACCCTGTTATTACTAATATATAGCATTACTTGCTTCACTATTTGGCGTTGTGCGCTGTTTCTTTTGTTTCCCCCTAGCTCTGCCTGTGTGTGTATAGCAGTGGAAGTGCTGTGTGCTGGGTCATAATGGTGAAAGGCAGGGTTGCAGACCTGTCTAAGACATGCAAATGAGCATACAGTAATATTTCCATTTGCTATATATATATATATATATATATATATATATATATATATATATATACACCCACACAGACACACATAGTATAATTCTCAGCTGTAAAGTATGATTCAAAGCTCCTCTATGTACAGACTACAGTAATTATGCTTGTAATGTTCTTCATTATGCAAAGCTACATATAAAACAATACGCTTAATTTCATTTTCTATATAGTTAGAATCTGATATCAATGTATACACACATACCGTAATTGAGTATATTAGATTTATGCAGGAGCTACCAACAAAATGAATGATCTGATCTGTGTTGAACAGCAGATTTCAAAAACCTAGTTTTGTTTTAAAAAGTCAGGCCCTGACCTACATTTTAGTGGATTTTTGTGTAAATAGAACTGGAATTTATGAGGGATTTGCAATGTGCAGCCAGCTGGGTTTAAGGGATTGCAGTTTAGCTCCTGCCTTTGCAAGCCAGGTTTAGAAACGACAATTCCACCAGGAGCATTACTGTACATTGGGAGGCATCGAGCACGGGAAGTTTGTCTAGGGCCAGTTGTCCTTTGGTGAAAAGACACACGTGAGCCTCCATGTGCCAGGTAAACAGGTAAGGCTCTCCCTACGCACCGCACTGAGGAGTTAATTATTCAATCATTTGCTTAATACCACCAGAAGGGAATGAAGTGAAAGAGTATTAACTAAAAGGAGAGGCAAACAGACACATTGTTTGACCCTTGCTGTGCTTTTAAACACTATTCTTATTGCAAGCCGAGTGTCGAAGTGTCTATCACCGTGTAGTATTTGAACTAAGCACACAGAGTTTACGACGTGTTGCTTTCCTAACATTTACTTTATTTTAATGATGTACTAAGCGAATGATTTATTGCTGTGCTCCACTGACAGTATATGTGCTGCTGTTTATGTCGCCGTACAAGCATGGTTAATCTCTCCCCTTGGAGTATACAAGATAATATTGGTGCCTGAGGCACAAAATGAACCGGTGACTCCCCAAGGAGTTGTCATTGCCAAACCAACTGGGTTATGCAACTTCGCAGACACAGATGTAGCTAACTGTCTTCGGTGCCGTTGCCACCCGTGGTGACACAACCACGGTGGTTGCAGACACGGTCTCCGGTGACACAGACTTTTGCTTCGTGGACCACGGCACCGGAGGAAGTGTCTCTTGCTACACCTGGAATTATTTCCTTTGCCAATAGGCGACTCCCCCCAACACCAGCCTAGTTATTACTTGGTTTGAATAAAGGATTCTGAATGATGCCTAATTGTGTGATATAGAAGTAGGCAGACTATACATAAATCTTTCCTTCTACCCACGTTCCATATTGGTGAACCATAAGGGTTTTATTCCTCCCCAAATCTATCGGTTTCTTCTCCTGACACGTTATTATTCTTCATCATGGGTCTAGTTGCAAACTCAGACAATATTATAGCGGCGGTGAGTGCGGGCTGTCATTTTCTTCTCATTTCTAAGTGAATGGACCACTGCAGGGAGCCCTTTGATAAGAGGCTGTTTCCAATTTGTTTTCCATCAAATTGATCATGTTATACTGAAGTGGAAGGCTTAAAATAATAAGAGATGTGTGTTTTTTATTCTCCGGGTTGCGTCTGCTCCCAGCAGGCATTAATGGGGGCGCGTGCATGTAGCTGTACAACACAACTATTGACCCCCTGCGGTGAAGAAGACGATATCAGAAGATTCATGAACTTGGCTCTGTTATTATTTTAAACTCTTCTTGTTGAAGTGTATTGTTCTGTCATTACATAGTTATAGTCAAGTCTTAAATAAATATATATATCTAAAAATATAAACACAGGTACAGTCGGTCCATCTGTAGTAAATGTTAACATGTGTTGGGGGGTACATTCATCATAGCAATCACATAGAGGTATATATTACCCTGGCCCGAGGCTCAGAGTAAATGAGGAGGCACATCGCAGGAAGGTGAAGAAAACAAGTGTATAGAAACAACAAATCCAACGTTTCGGTCCCTGTATCAGGACCATTATCATCGCCGTGTGTGCCCATGGAGGCAACTGGAAGTGCATCATTGAAAAAGCCTGTGAATCCCGATGGCTACGTCGGGTGCAGTTTGTTGCCAGGCAACCGGATGGAAGCAAACTACGAGTGAATGCGCATGCGTAGGACGCACTCCGTTGAGGGTGCGTTGCACGTACAACACAACTATGGACTCCTGCGGTGAAGAAGACATCAAAAGATTCATGAAATTGCCTCTGTTATTTTAAACTCTTCTTGTTGGAGGAGATACAGTATATATATATATACAGCTAAACCCCGTTATAACGCGCCTCGTTATACCGTGATTCGGTTATAACGCGGTTTTCCCGTGGCTCCCGTTTTTAAAAAAAAAAAAAAAAAATTTTAAAAAAAAAAAATTTTTTTCATTTTTTTTTTGCACACTGCACACACTGCACACACTGCACACACTCACTGCACACACACTGCTCATTGCTCACACTGCCACACTGCACACACACTGCACACTGCACACACACTGCTCATTGCTCACACTGACACACTGCACACACACTGCACACTGCACACACACTGCTCATTGCTCACACTGACACACTGCACACACACTGCACACTGCACACACACTGCTCATTGCTCACACTGCACACACTGACACACTGCACACACACTGCACACTGCACACACACTGCTCATTGGACACACTGCACACACACTGCACACTGCACACACACTGCTCATTGGACACACTGCACACACACTGCACACTGCACACACACTGCTCATTGCTCACACTGCACACACTGACACACTGCACACACACTGCACACTGCACACACACTGCTCATTGCTCACACTGCACACACTGCACACTGCACACACACTGCTCATTGCTCACACTGCACACACTGACACACTGCACACACACTGCTCATTGGACACACTGCACACACACTGCACACACACTGCTCATTGCTCACACTGCACACACTGACACACTGCACACACACTGTACACTGCACACACACTCCTCATTGCTCACACTGCACACACACTCACACACACTTACAGACACTCACACACACTCACACACACTTACGCACACGCACACACACTCACACACACTCACACGCACACTTACGCACACTTACGCACACTCACGCACACTCACACACACTTACACACACTTACACACACTTAGACACTCACAGACACTCACAGACACTCACAGACACTTACACACACTTACACACACTTACACACACTTACACACACTTACACACACTTAGACACACTTAGACACACTTAGACACTCACAGACACTCACACACTCTTACACACACTTACACACACTTACACACACACTCAGACACTTACACACACTCACACCCACATACACACACCCATATACACACACACTTTCTCTCCCATATATACATACACACACACACTCTCTCACTCTACACAGACGGGGGGTGGGGTCGGAGCACAGGAAAGGCCGCGACCAGCACCACCACCCGCTCCCCCCCCTCCTCCCGCGCAGGCAGCGGGAGCGCCAGGGACAGCGGTGGGGAGAAGAAACCCCCCGCTACCACCTCCATGCAGGCAGCGGGATCTGAGGTAAGCGGCGACCTGAGGGACATCCCCGCTCCCATCTCCTGCCCGTGGCCTGTCCCGCGGTGACAGGGGGAAGCGGGGACAGGAGGGACATCCCCGCTCCCATCTCCTGCCCCGCGGCCTGTCACACGGTGACAGGGGGAAGCGGGGACAGGAGGGACATCCCCGCTCCCATCTCCTGCCCCGCGGCCTGTCCCGCGGTGACAGGGGGAAGCGGGGACAGGAGGGACATCCCCGCTCCCATCTCCTGCCCCGCGGCCTGTCCCGCGGTGACAGGGGGAAGCGGGGAGCGGAGGGACATGCCCGCTCCCATCTCCTGTCCCGCGGGATGAATATGCGCTAAAGCGCGGCGGCCATTTTTTTTTCTCGCGACCCCGTTAGTAACGCGGTGGTCTCGGGGTGGACCCCGAGACCCGCGTTATAACGGGGTTTAGCTGTATATATATATATATATATATATATATATATATATATATATAAAGTGATGGTGAGTAAAAAAAGTGACAAAAACCCTCCACAGCGAAGCATATATAAGATGGAAATATAACTGTATGCTCATTTGCATGTCTTAGGCAGGTCTGCATTTGCTATATGCTTTGCTGTGGAGGGTTTGTGTCACTTTTTTTACTCACCATAACTTAACTAAGTATGGTAAACCCCATCCTCATTGCTTCAGCTATGCATGGCCAGTAACAAACCTCACACTGATGAGACCCATCAAGGTCGAAACAGCTGTCTGTGGGTGGGTTTACTGGCTATGCATCTTAACCTTGGCTGTGCTTAAAGCTGTGACCATGCAGCAAACTTAAGCCTATAGGGAACCATGTTTAAAATTGTTTTGAAACAAAAAGTGGCACTGTGTTGTCATTTGCATGTCATTTCCCAGAATCCCTTGCTGCAGTGGAAGTGCTGTGTGCTGGGTGATAATGGTGAAAGGCGGAGTTGCAGACCTGCCTAAGACATGCAAATGAGCATACTGTTATGTTTCTATTTATTATATATAGATATAGATAGATATACACATACAGTAGGTCCACCTGTAGTAAACATGTGTTGGGAAGTGCATGCATGTTCTCTCAAGGTTCTTTAATGTTCTCCAGTCCTCTAATATTCTATGTTTCCAGTTTAAAGTCTCCAGCAAGAATGGGCTGCTTCAGCAAAAGCTGCCTGGAATATTTTATGTCCTGTTTTTGCAACTGTTATCAGGGTTAGGATTCCCTGCACCTAGGAGAGTCTAGGCTGTTACCCCAATTCCCAAGAAAGTGTGTCTTTTTGCTGTAGCTTGTGTATGATTGTGTGTATGCCTTGTCTTGTGAATAAATTTAAAATGTATTTCATTAACTTGTTTTGCTCAATGCATGATCTTGGTAAAAAGGTGTAAATTGCCTGGTGTCCCATGATAGGCTTTATATACTGGTATGTTGCACTGTTTGTAAGTTAAACCTTTCTTGCTTTATTCATTGTAACACCGCCGGAAGAAGAGATCAGTGTATCTCGAAAGCTCGCACAAATAAAAGCATTTTGTTAGCCACAGAACAGTATCATTTTTTATTTTAAATATATATATATTGTGATACCAGCACTGGCATCTAGGTGCTGGAAAGAGTTAATCCTCCCTGGAGTTGTCAAGAACACCTGAAATCTAATTAATTAGCCTGGGCTGAACGCCTGAAAAACAAGGAAACAGCAAGGCACGGTTTTCCCCAGAGAAGGGGGGGAGACAGAGGAGCTCCCCAGCTACCAGGAGCTGGTTAAAGAAGCTTGCAGAGAGTGAGAGACACTGCTGAGAGAGCCATGCTGAAGCAGTGACATCTGGTTTCAGAGGACCTTAAAAGACTAAAGATAAGGCAAGCACTTTGTTATTATCTGCAGAGACTTTGTATGGAATGTACATGTTTTGCGGCTGACAACTGGCTTAGCTGGCGGCCCTGATAGTAAGGGCCTGAGAAGTCAGTTAGTTCCCTGAACAGGGATAGGATTTTATTTGGTTTTCTTAAAGGGATGGTGGGCCTATTCGTATTATTTATCCCTGTAAATAAACTCCAAGTATAAAGAAATACAGCATTTCCTGTCTCATTTGGGATAAAAGAGACTGCAATGTGGTGTCGGCATCACAATATGGTGGAGAATGCGGGCATTCCCTAAGGCAGAAGCAGCAGAAACTGTGGGTTTGAAGATAAATGCGGGGATTTGAAATGGCCGCCCAACTGAAGTGAAAAGCAAGCAAAGCCCGTCCCACTGTGTGTGATCAGTTGTGCTTACAGCATGCACAGAGAATGTGTGAAGTGTGGATGCAATAGCACCCAGAGGTCAGAAGATTTAAAGGTACTGAACTCAAGCAGAAAACCAATTTTTTTTTTCTGAAGAAAGTGAAAATTGCATCTAGCAAGTGCTGTGTGTAAATGAAATAGCGCCTCCAATAGGTCAAGGTGAAGAATACACCTGAAGGTAAAAAAATGGAGGATACAATGTGTTTTATGTGTAATATGCCTGGCCATATTATAATAATAATGTCCTTTCAGGAATGGGTATCCTGGCGTGGTCCCACAAAAGGAACTGCACCAGAGATGTTTATGGTGTGAGAAGCTGAACCATACCAAAGACTGTCCCTTCAGGCAGGGTGGTGACGTTGATGATGATGACAGTAATGAGAGAGAATGTGTGCCCAGTATTGCTACCTTACAGCAGAAGTTACAGCGGAGCCATGATGAGAATACTGATATGTTAAAGCAGAGTTTGCAACAGATGATGATGTCCCTACACCAGACCCGAGATGAGCTACAGCCCAGAGCATTTGGCGCAATAGTCACGGGAACGACGACACGCCTATAGATGATAGAGGCTGCCGCTACCACCGGGTGCAGAGAGCCGAGCGAACCAGAGAGAACAAGTCCTGACTGGAGACTATGCTATGAGATGTCCCAGAGAGATGTGCAAAACTTCATCACAGACTTAGAAGTTTATCACCAAGGGGCTCGCGTGCTCAAAACAGAGCTGGAACTCTCACGCCATGAGGTCTCTGAATTGAAGGATTCTGAGGAAGAGATCCTTATTCGTTTAGAAAAGGTAAAGAAGCAGTTGACCCAGAAAAAATTAGAAGTGCAGGAAGCACTGCAGAATACAGAGAGGATGCAACGTGTCTCCCTGGCGCAGCAAACACAAGCAGCGCACCTATGGCAGAGCCAGCTGCAAGAGCTACATGCAAGTCAGCAAGCAGCCAAGGAGAAGCAGCGAGTGCTACAGGAACGGCAGAGTACCCAATATGTCCCCACAGAACCGCATGAGGAGCTGAGGGCCACGCTGTACGCCACAACAGCATCGCTGGGGGCGGAGCTTGAAAGTCAGGTGATTCTGTTTTTCGAGGGAGCGCGAGAAAGTCCAGAGACTGGAGCAAGAGCTGGAGAAGCAGAGAGGAAACTCCATCTCCATGAGTCGGTATGCCAAGGAGAAAGAAGCCTGGAAAACAGAAGCATCGGCGATACTGGCGACAAAAACTGCAGAGCTCCAAAAGATGAAGGAGGCGCTGACGCAAGCCCAGAGCAAGCACTGGGAAGAGGTGAAGGCCTTGAGAGAGGACTTGCAGGATCAAACTGAAGTCCTGCAGACGCAGATTGCTGAGCACAAAATACAGCTCGCCAAGAGGGGGGAGGTGACCGTCCGTCAGGTGGCTTGCCTGAAATTGCGCTATGAAACCGAGATGGCCGATACCCGCAAGCTGCTGGACCACACGGCCAATGAGAGGGCCCGACTGCAGCTGCCAACCATCTACACGTGTGCTAAAACACGAACCACTGCCAACACGTCTACACGTGTGCTAAAACATGAGCCACTGCCAACCGTCTACACGTGTGCAAAAACACGAACCACTGCCAACCGTCTTCACCTGTGCTAAATCACGAACCACCGCCAACCGTCTACACGTGTGCTAAAACACGAACCACTGCCAACCGTCTACACGTGTGCTACAACACGAACCACTGCCAACCGTCTACACGTGTGCTAAAACACGAACCACTGCCAACACGTCTACACGTGTGCTAAAACACGAGCCACTGCCAACCGTCTACACGTGTGCTAAAACACGAACCACTGCCAACCGTCTTCACGTGTGCTAAAAGACGAACCACCGCCAACCGTCTACACGTGTGCTAAAACACGAACCACTGCCAACCGTCTACACGTGTGCTACAACACGAACCACTGCCAACCGTCTACACGTGTGCTAAAACACGAGCCACTGCACACCGTCTACACGTGTGCTAAAACACGAGCCACTGCACACCGTCTACACGTGTGCTACAACACGAACCACTTCCAACCTTCTACACTTGTGCTAAAACACGAACCACTTCCAACCGTCTACACGTGTGTTAAAACACGAACCACTGCCAACTGTCTACATGTGTGTAAAAAAAAAGAACCACTGCCAACCGTCTACACGTGTGCTAAAACACAAGCCACTGCCAACCGTCTACACGTGTGCTAAAACACGAACCACTGCCAACCGTCTACACGTGTGCTACAACACGAACCACTGCCAACCATCTACACGTGTGCTACAACACGAACCACTGCCAACCGTCTACACGTGTGCTACAACACGAACCACTGCCAACCGTCTACACGTGTGCTACAACACGAGCCACTGCCAACCGTCTACACGTGTGCTAAAACATGAGCCACTGCCAGCCGTCTACACGTGTGCTAAAACACGAGCCACTGCCAACCGTCTACACGTGTGCTAAAACACAAGCCACTGCCAACCGTCTACACGTGTGCTAAAACACGAACCACTGCCAACCGTCTACACGTGTGCTACAACACGAACCACTGCCAACCGTCTACACGTGTGCTACAACACGAACTACTGTCAACCGTCTACACGTGTGCTACAACATGAACCACTGCCAAACGTCTACACGTGTGCTAAAACATGAGCCACTGCCAGCCGTCTACACGTGTTCTACAACACGAACTACTGTCAACCGTCTACACGTGTGCTACAACACGAACCACTGCCAACCGTCTACACGTGTGCTAAAACACGAGCCACTGCCAACCGTCTACACGTGTGCTAAAACACGAACCACTGTTAATTAATTCAACGTAAAAAATAAAAAAGGTTGCGTTTGAGTATATTGCCAATATGAGATCTTTTCATCCTGACCACCCAGTTTTTTTAAAAATTCTCCAGAAAAAAATGGAAGAAATAAAATTGCCAGGCAAATGACCACAGAAAACTGCAGATTTCAGAAGTCATTTACAAGGGCTTTAACTCAGAATAGGGTTAGGCCCATATTTTGAAAGTGGTGGTGTGCCACATGACACCTTCCAGGGGTGGCCAACTCCAGTCCTCAAGGGCCACAAACAGGCCAGGTATTAGGCATATCCCTGCTTCATCACAGTTGGCTCAATCAGTGGCTCAGTTGAAGACTGAGCCACCTGTACTGAAGAGCCACATGTGCAGACTGCGACAGAACCACTGATTGAGCCACCTGTGCTGAAGCAGGGATATCCTGAAAACCTGACCTGTTAGTGTCCCTTGAGGACTGAAGTTGGCCACATCAGCATTAGCCCATTCACGTTTAAATTAGTAATAATGTGTGCTGCTCGGGTGAATTCTTTTGCTCTATTTTTTCATCCATAATATGACTTGCTAACCAGTACAAATCCAAATAATATCAATACAGCAACAACAGAAATCACAAATACCTTTCCAAGAAAACGTACTCTTCATTTTTTTTTTTATCCAGCTGCTCAAGCTCTATTATTTGTGATCAAATATTTTCTCCCTCTTTTCGTTTTCGAATACAAACAATATCGCATTGCACAATCAGATTGTATACACTAGATGGCCGATGGGTGCATTTGTTTATCTGAATGGTATTTAGAAGATGACTCCGAGTAAAGATCCCTTTGGAAGTTGTGCAAATTGTTGACCGTCTATGTTACACTAGGAATAAGAGAGCTCCTTTAGTGCTTATCATAACATTCCACCTGCCAACTTGCAACATGTTAGCTAACTGCTACAAGACTAAATCTGCGAAGTAGAGCCTCTGTTAGGCTTTTCTTTATAGTTGGCGCGTCCGCGCATGTGCGTGTGTGCGTGTGCTAATGCTCGTGCACGTGAATCCCACGTTTTGTGTGTATGGTCTGTGCTGTGAGCGACAGCTGGGCGTTGCTATGATGTGAACAGGTAGGCGTGGCCATGACATCACACCCTGCTTCACACACAACATATACATACATATATGTGTATATTTACATATAGATTTGACAAAAAATACCTAAATGTAGGACTGTGCGCAGCAGTGGATTAATGTCTGTCTTGAGGATATAAAATGTTGGCGCCAATGAACTTGCTATTGAAATTGCAGCCTCACTGTGATTGGTTAATAGAGTGTGACGTGCAACGGCAGCAGCGCAAAAAGACAATTTTCATGTCTTTCCTCCGATCTGCCGGGTCAACGCTCATTGCCGTGCGCGCGCGCGCGTCTGAAGTATAGAACGTCAGGTTTAACACAGTCAATTATAATTGACACACGCGCGCACTATATTACAGCCCTTACTATTACAGAAATAATCAGGTCTGGTTTAGGAAGCATATCATTATTTTTTTTATACAGTATTTATTACAGCCTTTAGGGTTGTGAATGATAAGGAGCAGTGCAGAGAGTATCCGAAATAATCGACAACCCTAACTAATCAGGAAAGCCTAGAGGAGTCTTTGGGGAGTAGATGGAAATCTGTATTGAAATGTCCTAGTGGTGAGAGAATAAATGGTGTCTTTAAGAAGTACAACATAAGTCCCAAATGCGCATTACGAAGCCAAGCTCAGTACGATGCCTTCTCAGTTCTGTCAATAAAAAGCATGAGATTAATCCTGTTATGTTCAGGTTTGACCTAATGGCTGTGGATCCTGTTTGCAATATTTATAGAATCTCAGAGTGGAAACAATCTTGGAAAACCCAGGGTTTAAGGGGTTACGAAGCTATTGGGGCTGTATCAAGTTATGAGACATTTTTAGAACATTCATCAATTTCAAGCAGCAATACTGCTGGG